>NC_039358.1:232079415-232389398 GCF_003573695.1 Papaver somniferum
GCAGACCAATTCGACGATTTTGAACCCAAGGAGAGGGAACAAAAGTTATCTTTCTTCAATTGGTGGAATTTTAGCATCTTCTTTGGAACCCTTGGTGCTAATACCTTTGTGGTATATATTCAAGACAATGTAGGTTGGGCACTCGGTTATGGCCTTCCTACACTTGGACTAGCCATTTCAATTTTGGTGTTCTTGGTTGGAACCCCATTTTACAGGCACAAAATTGTCACAGGAAGCCCCTTCACTAAACTAGCTAAGGTTTTTATTGCTACTGTCAAGAATTTGAGGGTACCGTATCCCAGTGACCCAAAAGAGCTCCATGAGGTTAGCATGGACGAGTATACGAAAGGAAAATTCAGGATTGATCACACCTCTTCCCTAAGGTCAGTTTTGTTTCCCTGTTCGTATAGTTAAATATGTACATTTTCCGGTTCTAAGCAAAGTATAGAAGATTGGAACTAGCACTCATCTGCTTGTTATTGCTTGTATATTGCAGGATTTTGGACAAAGCCGCTATAAAGACTAATGGTTCTAGCGGATCGTGGTCGCTGTCTACAGTAACCCAAGTGGAAGAAACCAAGCAAATGATGAAGATGCTACCGATTCTAATCACATCTTTTATACCAAGCGTCATGTATGCACAAATAAACACACTTTTCGTCAAGCAAGGTACAGTCCTAGACAGAAGCATGGGTCCCAATTTCGATATCCCTCCGGCCTGTCTGACTGCCTTCGTTACAATTTCAATGTTAATATCTCTCGTGGTACATGACCGTTGGGTTGTGCCATTGTTTCGAAGATATACGAAAGATCCCAGAGGGATATCGTTATTGCAGAGAATGGGAGCCGGCTATGTCTTCCATATCCTTGTCATGGTTACTGCTGCATTATGTGACAGGAAGAGATTGAGTGTAGCAAGGGAGCATGGTATTGATGCTAAAGGTGAAATTGTCCCGTTAACCATATTCATTCTACTACCTCAGTTCGTCTTGATGGGGATTGCTGATGCCTGCGTGTTAGTTTCACAACTCGAGTTCTTCTATGATCAAGCACCAGAAGGCATGAAGAGTGTCGGGACTACGTATTTTACAACAAGCCTTGGAATTGGAAACTTCCTTAGTAGTTTATTTCTGTCGACAATGGCAGATATCACGAAGAAAGATGGTCAGGAAGGTTGGATCAGAAATAACTTGAATCAGTCGCACTTCGACTATTACTACTGGTTTCTTGCGGTTCTAAACGTGCTTAACTTAATCGCGTTCTTGATAGCTACAAAATACTACGTCTACAACGTCGATGTTATGGATTTGAAAAAGGAAGAGATGGAGAACGGTAAGGAGTTGTTAGCAGGTAATGGGAATTCGCGAGAAAAATAAGTTCTCGGATAAAAGAAATTTGGAAGTATGATATGCAATGCATTATGAAGGGAAATGTTTTAGGCTTTCAGTTCTCTAGATTGTCTTTCTTCAAATGAGAACTTGTATGATTGTTTTTTAAAATGTAAATGCATTTTACTAGAGTAAGTAAATTCAGTAGATGCGTTCGACTAGGATGCTTCATGTGGTTTTCATCTTATTTCGTCCAAGGCATTGAGATTCGAATGCATATAGTGTTCATTACAGAACGAATCTTAAAGGTTTATGAACCAAGAATCAGCTCAAATCTTTCCCATTTTAATGTTGCTAAAGAAACCGTGTGAAAGAAACCCCCCCTAAAACCGAACAAAAACGCCATCAGAAACTTTTTTACCGGATCCCATGGCATTCGGTCTGAGACCCATCTATTCCGGAAAAAGTTCCCTATATGGAGAATGTGGAACCAACTGGATGTCTGTTGTTACATATTTTGCTGTTGCTTCACTTTCTTGCGCAACTAGTTGCTCAAAAATAGAAAAAAAAAGCGCATCTGCTTGCTCAAAAATAGAAAAAAAAGATTGCACGAACGGGTGAATGTTACTGATAGGCACCAAAAAGTAACAATTCTTCATATCATATCAAAGTATAGACTATAACATCACATTCGAGGCCAGCTCAGCCCTCCCTGGAGAGGCCATATCGCTACTCTGGGCCCACTTGGCCCATATGATTTAATTAAATGTCCAAGTAGTAGCCCGGTCCAATTTGATGACCACCTGAAAATAGAAATAGAAGAAGAAATGGAAAGTCGAGGCCTATATAAGCAACAGCAGTTCCTTGGATAAAGCTATCAACAGTCGTTTCTTGTTTGTCAAAGATAATTTCTCTCTTGCAGCTAATTAGCTAGGATAGTCTAATCTGATTTTTTTTTTCTATAATCAAAGATGAGTCTTTTATCAGAGAATTCTTTCAGGTTATGCATTAGATGCGAACGCTATCAAGCTATCAGGGACGATATTGTTTTCCAGTATGTTTCTAATCATCTCATCTATGAAATTCTCTTAAGAACTCCCGCTGAAAATTTAATAGTGTAGGAATGAAATATCGCACATATCAATAAGTATGCGAAGTAAGGATTATCTAACGTAAGCGAATACTATCGCACACGACAAAGTTGAAGTGACGTATCGGATGATGTCAGCAAAGTCACGAGTAAAGTATGATGATCTATGCGAAGTATAAGTTCTACGAGAATGAGTGACTGTACATGAGCGAATGTATCGCACAGTGATTCCGAAAATAGTGGATCTCTTAGCTGTCATCCACTATGAGGAATCCTATATAAAGGAAAGAGGTCATCACATAGAAGAGAGATTTTTTTAGTGTGAGTTAGACAAGAAACTAGGAGAGAGAAAGTTTATTTAGAGAGCAAGTAAAGTCATTGTAATCTTTTGTATCCAATTATAAACCTTGATAATTAATAAAAGAATTCATTATGATTACTTAGGTTATTGTTTAGATACATTGGGTGTGGTTGTAGGTTTTTTTGCAACTACATTTTTGGCGCCAGAAACAGGGTTGGGTGATAAATCCTGGTAGTAAATTCATAGAATCTTGAAAAAGGTAAGATCTGGAAATTGAAGATGGTGAGACTTGGATCTACTATTGAATAGGGAACAACAGCCATAAGGAGCAATAGAATTGCTGAAAGAAGAAGAATTACAAATCTTGACCAACGAAAATCAAATTGAACCTCAGCGGGAACAAGAGCGGAACAATGATATTGATAATGATAGAGTGAGCGTTCATACTTCGCAAACAAGTTCAACTGAAGAGGAAACACAAATAACTGAGAATGCAGGAAGGATTGAGGGGAATGATGAGAATATGACAATTGCTGAACTTAGACAAAGATTGATTGCAGAACGAAAAAGAGAAGGTGAAGAGCGTGCGAATTTGATACGTCAGAATGATGACTTAAGAGAAGAGAATCTTAGATTGCAAGAACAGAGATCAAGAAGCGCTACACGGTCAAGGTCGAGATCAAGCAGGAGTTCATCAAGATAAAGTCGATCTAATCAAGAAGATACTAGACGAAGACAACGCATGGAAGCCATTGAAAAAAACATGCAAGTAGATGATAATCAAAAGGACCAACAAAGGAGAAGGGATGTAACTCAATATTTGGGAACTAATCGATATGAGCATCCGCGTGAACTTCTACGTCGCACACATAATAATTTTGAAAGAGAAGCAGAGGATCCGACGCAAGGACAGATGATATTGCATGGATGAGAAATGTTGAGAAAAGAAAACGAGCGCGAAAGGGAAGTTACACGTGCGAGGAATGAAAGAGACAGACAAAGAAGAAGGGAAGAAACTGAAGAGAGAGAAATGCAAGAAGCATTACGTCAAAATAATCATGAAAATCGAGTAAGGCGGAGCGAACGTCATCTCATGGATGATATAGAACAAGGACGGGTTGCGCCACAAGAAAGAGAAATGTCAAGACATAGATATGATCGCACATATCGAAACGAACATTGAAAGGCATAGGAGAAGAAGAGAAGAAGCTGAAGAATGTGAGATACAAGAGGCAGTACGTCAGAATAATAATGAGAATAGACTGAGGCAAGCAATATTAAAAAGACCTATGCGCGAAGATATAGATCAAACCTTCAGTGAAGAAATTCTTAAAGAAATGGCGGAATTAAAAGAAATGATGACTGCGAAAAGAAATGGTGGAAGGAGACAACTAGGGGAAGCAGTTGAGGAAGCTGGGAAAACTCCCTTTACAAGGCATATTCAAAGGGAAGTGCTACCGTCCAAGTGCATTTTTACCAGCATTCACTAGCATATTTGATGGAAGAGCCTGTGCAATACAACACGTGAAAGCTTACACCTGATCTCTACTGTAGTGGGAAAACAATAATGCAGTAATGTGTAAATATTTTGCTGCGAGCCTGGCAGGGGAAGCTATGAAATGGTTTGAAGGAATACAAATAGAATCCATTGGGTTATTTCACCATTTACAGAACATCTTTTTAGGACAATATATCAGCAATAGTCTGTCAAGACTAGGGATTGAGACGACATTTGGATTTCAGAGAAGAAAAAATGAAAGTTTGCGTCATCTAACAACACGCTGGAGAATCATGTGTAGCGAAATGGGAAGACGATTGGATGAGCGACACCTTATTCTTGCATTTATCAATGCTCTTTTCGCTACAGATTTATGATATATACAAATCTTCAGGATAAAGGATACAATAACAATGTCAGAGTTGCGCGAATTTCAAGAGGAGTACATAGCACTTGAGAAAAAGCAAAGAGATATGGAGTCATACCCAGTTGCAGTACCTGATGCGAAAGGTGGAAATGCAAGTTTACTCCCAAGACTGACAAATGTTGTTGCGAGTACGTCGTAGGGAAATCAAGGAAGGAACATTGCAGAAATGGAACAAAAGCTAATAGCCATGGGTAGTGCAGATCAAGCAGAATTTGACAAAGAGTATAGAGACAGACAATTTCAAAATCATGGAGGTAGTAATAAGATTCAAAGAATGGGTAATCTACCAGAAAGTTCAGGAGGTCAACAACCATATTATAATAAAAGACAAGGAACTGGAAGGATAGTATGGGAACAGATAAACCTGCCGAAGTTGAATACAACAGTAGATAAAGTATGGGAAGCTGTCATTCTAATGGAAGAAATCCCAGAACCACATAATGTAGGAGATGAACCACCACCAGGGAGGAGCAGCAGAGAATTTTGTTTATATCATCGCTTTCATGGTCACACGACAAGTAATTGCAGAAATGTGAGGAAAATCATATTGTGAATGATTGAACAAGGAAAATTGGATCATTTCTTATCACAATAACCAAAGAATTTACCATCACCACCACCGGGAGGAAATGTATATGCAAAGGAGAAAGGAAAGAATACATTCGTAACTGAAGTAGGCGCGAAAGCGAAGAACCTATATTGTAA
This sequence comes from Papaver somniferum, assembly GCF_003573695.1. NCBI lineage: Eukaryota > Viridiplantae > Streptophyta > Magnoliopsida > Ranunculales > Papaveraceae > Papaver > Papaver somniferum. Next base: position 232,084,765 of record NC_039358.1, read on the forward strand.
TTTAATTGTACATTCATTCAGAAACATAAAAGACTTCCATGACAATGTCTTAAGCAGGGTGTATGCGAGAGATGCGGATGGAAGACAAATTCTCAATCTTGCGAAAGTATCACCATTGAAGGATTGGCAAAAACAGACGATCTCATTTAGTGCGGAAGAGACACCAGGAGGAGGGGAATCGCATGAATGTCCATTAGTAGTGAAATTAGGAATTAATCCGAAAGCAAAGGTAGAAGATGATGAGGAAGATGAATCAAACACTTGGGGAATAAATAGAATACTTATAGATCCCGGAATCTCTATCGACATTCTCTTTTATACTACATACAAAACCATGGGTGGAAGGGACGACGAATTGATTCCTTCAACGTATAAAATTTATGGCTTCAATGGAACTGCGAACAAACCAAAAGGCGAGGTAACAATGAGGATTCTTCTTCAGAATATGCCAATAGAAATTGTATTTTGTGTTGTGGATGTCGAATCACCCTATACCGCTCTGATTGGAAGGCCCTGGCTGCATAGTATCTTGGGTGTAGCTTCGACATTTTACCAGTGCATAAAATTTCCTTTACCCCAGGGTGTTGGTATTATAAGAGGAGATACAATTGAAAGTAGAAATTGTCAAGAAATTGACATTGATAAGTGCGAAGAAACAGAGAGTAAACGACGGAATTGGAAAAAGCATGCTGCAGATAGTCAAAGAGCTGAGAGGTTACTGGTGGAAACAGTATATTAAGTTGGACAAACAGATAAGCAGAATACTGAAGCAGGGTTTTCTGCGAATAACGATATTAAGCGAACCAGAAATATTACTTCTACAGAAGGAGGAAGAATGCAGAGGCAAAAGTTGTGTTCTCAAGACAAAAATGAAGGGTGCGATGGTTATCGCACATAGGAGATTGAAAGGGTTATGCGAAATAATATTCTGAAAAGCATCTGCGAGCTTAAGGAGATACAAAAACTGAAGGGGATAAGTGAGTAATATGGGGAATGCACATGTCTTTCTTTATGAGAAACAAGTTGATAAGAAATCTATGTACTAGAGTTGTATAAACTCAGAAATTGAAAATGGAATGACAAATTCTAATTTCTTGAAGTGATATTGTTTCAAGAAAAAAAAGATTAAAATCTTTATAATAAGACCTTAATAAAAGTCACCAAAAATGATAATTTTATCAAGATAGACTAGGAATCCGAATGTGGCGTGCAACCTAGTTCGCATACATGCAAGAGGAAAAAAGTAAGACCTATCGCACGTCATAGTCGGAGAATCCTAGAAAACCATAACTCAAGGGAAAGATATACCGACCCTAGAACTTGAGTCTTGGAGATTTGGGGTGAGAATAACGAAAATTCCCATCCAGGAGAGGTACATTAAATTTTCAGTCTAAGATAATAATTTTAGATTGAGAGACTAAGGTGAGAAAGTCTCTCCTAAGGAGTGAAGAAAATCGATCAGGGCGCCAAGGTACACGGTTGAGTCAAGAGTACCCGAGGCGTCTGGAGCGTACCTTGCCACTCTTGACAAGTCCTGACTATGATGCACTCGCAACCATAAACCTTATTGGTAGTGGGATGTGAGACTGCGAAATCAACTGGTTGTTGGATTACCGGAAGGGAAGAGCCATAACCTTAACCCGGTAGAGGTAAGCTTCCTTGAGGGGGAAACCAGGGGGAAGATAAGGACGGCACCCTCCATTAGGGAGCTGAATTGTGTCAAAAGACGTAAATGTCATGAGGCTTTTTATTCAAAGGAGTATTAAGGCTTGTCATATTTATACGATAAAAACCTAAAGAGGTAATAATACAAGAAAAAAGATAAGACAAGATCAATGGGTCGATACACTACAGTGTAAAGACCACCTGCGATCTCGTCGCACAGAATTAAGGCAAGATAATACCTTTACATAGGAAGGCAAAATAAGACCTTGTGAGAAACATAAAATTTTAAGCTAATTTTGTTTTGCAGGAGTTCACAGAGCAAAAAGAGTACTGCGAACGCATTCACACTAAATGCATGAAAAACTATAAAATAACATTAATCATATTAAGTCTATCAATATGTGTCAATTAACATAGGCAAGAATGGGAATGCAAAGGGAATGTTATTTTCCCCATTTGATAGACTCATATACATGCGAGAGAATGATATTTTGGACGCGAATGCGAACAAAAGGAATTTATATTAAAGGAGTGAAAACTAATGCTCAAAAAGTGCATGTTTTTAAGATTACATGAAAATACTCAGAAGTGCATGCTAATCATCTCTCTCAGCCTCAGAATCGCTTATTTCTTCTTCAGATTCTTCATCTTCTCCCTCACTGTCTGAAATATTAGAAATATGTTCACTATCAGGGATTTCTGGAAATTTATACTTTGTAAGAGGAATGTTATTCTCAATGCAGACTTTCTTAACAGAAACTTCGCGAGCACTATTAGTGTCATTGCTATCATTTGAAACCATGATGGTGAAATTCTAGTTCAATTTCCGATACTTGGAGTTGCGAGCAGGTAAATCTTTTTCTTCAGAAGCTAAGAGAGTTTCTAATTATTCAATCTTCTGAAGATATTCTTCCCCTTGTCTGCGAAATATGAATAAGCAGGTTAGGATATATAAAAGAGCAACATTTGACCTTCATAATGGGAAACAATATCTTTAACCAATGTGGAATGTTCAGCTTGAAGACTCACGTTTATGGATAAATCCTTTCTAGCATCATTCAGAACCCTAGAGTCCAACTAAATTCAGCTTCGCTTTCTATGAGAAGCTGAGAGCGAATTAAATTTCTTTCTTCGAAAAGTATGTTCTTTTCCCTCAAAGCTAAATCACGTTCTTTTTGAACCTCAATAATGGATTCTTGGAATTTTTCTAGTGCTTTCACCCTTAAGAGAAATCTCATCTTTCTCATTAATAAGCTTATTCTTCTTCGTTTCCAAAACTTGAATTTTTTTTCTTGGCTCTCATGAAGACGATGTTTAAAGTTATTAAATGAAGTCAATAAAGATCTACGGCTTTTTCTAAGAGCAGCATATTTTAGTCTTAACTCTTCCGAACTCAGATTTTCAAATCCTTGGTTGGGATAGTTATTTAAAGAAGAATTAAGGTGTTCTAAAAGGGTTTCATCATCAGGGAGATTGGCAGCCTCATCCGAAAGGTTATACAGGTCTGCGATTATAACAAAATAAGAAATGTGAATTATCGCATAAAAACAGAAGAACAAAGAAAATAAAGGCTACATAACAATGATTTCATCATTTCTTTCACGGGCTCTGCGAATCAACCCAGAATTGGTCGAATTCTCAATTTTAAGCTCAGCATTTTCTCTCAAGCTTAATAAGTCTCCTTTGGTAGTCTGAGGAGATTACATAAGATAAACGGTCTCCCTGCGAAAACGAAAGGAAGTATTACGGTTAGGAATAAAGCAAGATTAAAGAAAAGAGAAAAGGTAAAGTTGCAAATATTACCAAAGAGCCGATTGTGAATTGGAGGTTTGGATTTATCGCAGAGGAAGGTCCACGAAGAGATGGATCATCTAAAGTAAAAGCATCACATATTTTAGAAACGATTTCAAAGGCACGATTCAATTCTTCATTGTCAACAACAGTCAAAAGATCTCCAGCAAAAAGATTGGATAACTCTTTCAAAGAAGAGGGAACTGATAAATTTTCAGGAGCAAGAATGTTGTCCTCACTAGACTCCGAACTTGAAGAAGAATCATATCTTTTACGATTCTTGGAGAGATCATCCATTGAAGATGTCGTTTTTGATGAAGACTTAGACGTAGGCCTTTTAGGAATATTCTTACCTTTACCTGAAGTCTTATCACACAAAGGTTTCACCTACACGAATAATCAAGATAAGAAACATAGGCAACAATATTGTTAAAGTTAAACATAGCAACCTGCAAAACAAAATAAAAAAAAGGAATATGAAAACAAGAAATTGGAAGGAAATTATGCGAGATTGAGAACATTTATGCGAAGTCCCCATACCACTTTCTTTGCCTCAGCTTCGGAAAGTAAAAATTTCCAAGGTTGGTAAGAAGAAAACTTTCCGGGAAGAGGAATATCAGAGCCATCTTCAGCTTTACCAGAAATATAAGGACCCTCTAGAATGACAGGGAAATTAAGCCAGCTTGAGTCGTTAGATCTGCGAGCAGGACTGTTAGATTTGTCATTCCAATCTGCATCTCGCATGATCTTATTATCTTCAACGATACCATCTTTTCTTCTTAAGTGAACGGCCCATTTAGTTGAATTACTTTTCATAATTGCAACATAGTAATTTTTGAAGAATTAATGAAGAGTATATTCGGTAGAGTCGATGACCTTATCACGATGCGATTCGTTTCACACCTCATAAGGATAAGAGGTCTCTAAACCAGCTGCGCGACGGGAATAATCCAATGCTATTCTGATCACATCACCACTTAGTTGGAATATTCCCCGTGCGAATCGATCATCAGCAAGAATTTCATAGAATATGGGAATTTCTGGGTTGACAAGGGAATTGGAAGAATAGAAAGTTGTCCCAATGAAACAATAACTCTTTGATTGTTCCATTGTTAGATGATGAAGGAAGAGAAAGTGAGTAACCTATTGAATGGAGTTCGTCTTTTAACCTGTTGAGTTCTGTCTCCATCTTCTTACCAGCAGGAGCCATTTTTAGAATGGGAATGAAGATGAGTAAAAGAAGTAAGTTATTTGGTGAAATAAGTTTTAGTTTTGACAAAATCAAGATCAGTGAAAGCAGTAGCAGAGAAGATGAAACAAGAAAGTAGGAAGTAAAAACAAGAAAGAAGACATATAAGGAAAAGTTAATCCCATTTTTCAAGATTTCATTTCATTAATGCGAGGAATGAACGGATAAAAACATGCGGTTAAAAAGACGTGTCAGATAATAAGTGGTTAAAAACACACGTGTAATTAAGGAAAACTGGAATTCCGGAGGAATGTCGTCAAGATAGAATACGAAAAGATATATACATGAGACATTATAAGATGGAAATTTCTCATGTCGCTCACTTCACAATGTAAGCGAAATTAGAAGAGGCAAAATGTAGGAATGAAATATCGCACATATCAATAAGTATGCGAAGTAAGGATTATCTGACGTAAGCGAAGACTATCGCACACGACAAAGTTGAAGTGACGTGTCGGATAATGTTACCAAAGTTACGAGTAAAGTATGATGATCTATGCGAAGTATAAGTTGTACGAGAATGAGTGAGTGTACATGAGCGAATGTATCGCACAGTGATTCCGAAAATAGTGGATCTCTTAGCTGTCATCCACTATGAGGAATCCTATATAAAGGAAAGAGATCATCACATAGAAGAGAGATTTTTTAGTGTGAGTTAGACAAGAAACTAGGAGAGAGAAAGTTTATTTGGAGAGCAAGTAAAGTCATTGTGATCCTTTGTATCCAATTATAAACCTTGATAATTATTAAAAAAATTCATTGTGATTACTTAGGTTATTGTTTAGATACATTGGGGTGTGGTTGTAGGTTTTCTTGCAACTACAAATAGATTCAAGAGTGTCTGCAAAGACTGGTATGTAATAATTAAGGATCCTAATTTCGCCAAACAACATCATGATTATCATGCAACAAAGGATCAATCTATCGGTTTGGTATTTATCTCGGAAACAAACCCCTTTGACATGACAATTATTAATAAGTGGCGCGAATCTGATAATGTAGCTCGTATTCTGGGGAAGGGTCCGGAAAAGCCGTTACGAGTAGAGGCATATGGGAAATTTATGGTGAGATTTGTGTCTTGCAATGGTTTGGTGTGTTTTCATACGGATTATCCTCTGCACATGTGCAACCCAGTCACTAGGGAATTCGTGACGCTTCCAAAACCAAGAACTCAAAAGGGAAAAGAGGAGCGCACTGGATGTGGATTCGGATTTGACGCAACACGTAATGAGTATAAAGCTGTTCAAATATATCGTCGTCTTGATGACTATACATTGGATTATCAAGTTTTAATACTGGTACCACTATGTCATGGAGACGGCCACCAATCCAACAAGAAGACAAGCTTCGTCATCCAGTTTTCCTTGAATACGAGCTTGGTCAAGGATTATTATCTGTAGAGGGATCACTATATTGGCATGCTAACAAACAGATTTTGTGTTTTGATGTAACAACAGAGAGGTTTAAGTTAATTGAGCTACCTAAGATGTATATGATGTGGCTTGGGGACCGTGAGATGTGTTGGTTAAACTTCAACAATTAAGACTAAGATAATCTCTAACAAGTTGGTTAGGATAAGAAAAGGCAATTGATGTAATCCTAAGGGAATTAGAAGTCATCTAGTTCTAAGAAAAGGAAAGACATGTAATAAGGTAATAGGACTAGGAAAAGGAATTCATAGTTCTATATATATATATAATCACCAAAGTTGTGGTTGATTATATGAGCAAGATTAGAGATTGTGTTTAGTTTTGAGTTATTTTCTAAACATCAATAAAGAGAGTTGTCTTTATATAAGCTAAGTTTCATCTTGCAGTTGCCGTTAATTGGTATCAGAGATTGTCTACACCGATCCATGGGAGACGAGAGCACCATCATACATGCAAAACAGTTCACGTCACCATCAATACAAGTTCCAATCATCAACGCCACAAACTACACAATATGGGCCATGAGAATGAAGGTACTGATGAAAATCTACAAAGTTTGGGAAACAATTGATCATGGTACATTGGACCCAGACAAAAACAATGTTGCCATTGGATTACTCTTTCAAGCAATACCAGAATGTCTTGTTCTAAAAGTTGGTGAATAGGAAACTTCAAAGAAAATTTGGGATGCAATAAAGGCACGTAATCTCGGAGTTGATCGAGTTAAAGAAGCCCCGCTGCAAACCTTAATGTTTGAATTTGAAAGAGTGAAGATGAAAGACACTGATACTATTGATATCTTTGCAGGAAAGCTATCAGAGATAGCCTCAAAAGCTGCGTCACTTGGAAAATCCACTGATGAAGATAAACTGGTAAAGAAGTTTCTCAATAGTTTACCAAGATCCAAGTATATCCATATCATAGCTTCTCTCGAACAAGTCTTAGATTTAAAGAAGACTAGCTATGAAGATATAATTGGAAGATTGAAACAATATGAAGAGAGAATCCTTGATGAAGAAAACAATGGAAAAACTCAAGTAAAACTCTTGTACACAAACTCTTACCAACAAAACTCTGCGACAAGAGGAAGAGGTCGTGGAAGAGGTGGTAGAGTAAACAAAGGCCGAGGAAGGGGAGGAAGGTTTAACTCACAAGATAGAACAACAAGTCAGAATTATCAAAACCAAGGGAAAGAAAAGAAGGATAGATCAAACATTATTTGTTACAGATTTGATAAACCAGGACACTTCTCCTCTGTATGCCCTGAAAGAATACAAAAGATGGAAGAAGCAAACAAGAATGAAACAAGGGAAGCAGATACAGCTATTTTCATGCACGAAGTTGTATTCTTAAACTAAGGGAAACTAATACCAAAGAACTACGAATCAAAGGATGGAGAAGAAGGAATCTGGTATTTAGATAATGGAGCCACCAATCACATGACTGGTAAGAGACACTACTTTTCTGAGCTCAATGAAAAAAATCAAAGGACAAGTGAAGTTTGGGGATGGATCTTCTGTAGAAATTGAAGGGAAAGGATCAATTCTATTTCAGAGCAAGACCGGAGAACAAAAGCTTGTCACAAACATCTACTTCATCCCAAACTTACAAAGCAACATTCTAAGTTTAGGACAAGCTACAGAAGTTGGATGTGATGTTAGAATGCGGCGAGAATATCTCACAGTTCATGACCCAAGTGGAAGACTTTTAGTTAGAGTCTCACGTTCACAGAATAGACTCTACAAGATAAGTCTCATGATTGGAAGGCCATTGTGCCTGAATATGATACTGGAAGATCATACATGGAAGTGGCATGCAAGGTTAGGACACATAAGTTTCAGAACCTTAAAAACTATGTATCAGAACAAGATGGTTCGAGGGCTACCACAATATCTGGAGGATTATGTTCTTCAAGCTGCAGAAGAATGTGAGATTATGCTACTTTCTGTTAATAATGAACCAAGGAATTTTCAGGAAGCAAAGGTCTCGACTAAATGGACACAAGCATGTAGAGAAGAAATTATTTCAATCAACAGAAACAAGACTTGGTTTCTAGTTGATAATCCAGGTGGGGTAAAAGTGATTGGCCTCAAGTGGATCTTCAAGGTTAAAGGAAATGCTGATGGAACTATTAACAAATATAAGGCAAGACTTGTAGCTAAGGGATACGTTCAAGAATCAGGTATAGACTTTGATGAAGTTTTCGCACCAGTTGCTAGAGCAGAAGCTGCATCAAACTCTTGGGAAATACATCATTTAGACGTAAAAACGGCATTCTTGCATGGCGAACTAAGTGAAGATGTGTATGTTGAACAACCAGAAGGTTTCGAAGTAAAGGGACAAGAACATAGAGTTTACAAGTTGAGAAAAGCTCTTTATGGTCTAAGACAAGCCCCTCGAGACTGGAATACAAATTTAGATCAAATCTTAAAGGGAATGAGATTCGTAAAGTGTTCTAAAGAAACTTCTGTATACAGAAAAGAATAAAAGGGGACACTACTAGTAATTGCCAGTCAAAAATAGATCATCTACATAGACTGCAATTACTAGTAGTGTCCACTTTTCTTCACTTAGCTTATATGTTGGTAGAACTGGATAAGAGTCTCTGTTTTATCAGCCACGATCTTTCCAGTGAAAGGTTGCGAATATGCAAGATGCGGAAGGACTGTATCGACGAGGAAAATCTTTGGATAGAACATAGTATTCATGTGTCACGTATTAGTATTCCATGTTCTTATATTCAATATTCTTATATTCAACCGGTATGCAGTCGAAGTAAGAAGATTTATCTACGGTATGGAAATGGCTTGGCTTGTTACGACGAAGAAAGTCAAGATCAAGATTCGATAGCACCAGTCGTACTTTACACCTTAGGAGCTGATGACAATCGTTTTGATTTTGTTGCCTATACAAAAAGCATAGTTTGCCTGAAAGATATTGTAGGCTCTTCTCTTGTTTCGATTTTGAGTCATTCTTATATATAATTAACCCACCACTTTGGCTGCCTTTAAGAATTTTTTTTAAGTCCTTCCATGGGATTGAATCTGCTTAGTGTTTACTATCAAAAATTTCTGTTAATTGAGTTAATGAAATCTTGTTCTGTGTTTAACCAAAAACATCAACAGTTCTTCGCATCATCATTAAGTCCTAAACCATAACACCACTTCCGTTTCAAGATATGTGATGTTTTTACCTTTTTAATTTTTGCCCAAACATAAGTCGAAAAAGTGAAAATGTAACTTTTGGTGAAACCGAGGAAGCAACACTTTATAGTCCACTTCCTGGGGTGTTAGATGCTTTACTACTGGGCGTAGATATCTCCCCATCTTATAACAGATTTACACTTTTGTTTGCAGAAATAGAGGAGATCCAAGACCCAATTGTGATTTACAAATAGGAATGTTATTTTTACAATCACTCCCGTTAGATCTCATCTAGAGAAAGAGAATGATGATGGGTGGTTATAATCATCAGCCTGGAGGTGATGGTGATTCCTGCAAGTCGATGGTAGTAAAAGGATTTTTGGGTACGGTAGGATTGTGTTTGATCGGTTACATATTAGGTCCTCCTCTATACTGGCATTTAACTGAAGGTTTGATTGCTATAAGTCATTTTTCTATCGCAAATACTTGCCCTCCATGTATTTGTGATTGCACTTCTCAGGATTCTCTGCAAGAATCCCTTCTGTCCCTTCCAATAGGTAAGTCTAATCTTGCCTTTATTTGTTTAATAATTTCTATATACATATGCCTGATCTCGTTAGATTCTATGTTGTGTGCATGCAGATTGTGTCAAGCATGAGCCAAAGGTTAATAAGGATATGGAGAGGAATTTTACGCAACTCCTGACTGAGGAATTGAGGCTACTAGAAATTGAAGCTCTAGAAAATGAGCAGCGGTCCGATATGGCATTGCAGGAAGCGAAGAAAAAAGCATCGCAATATCAAAAGGAGGCAGATAAGTGCAATTCAGGAATGGGAACTTGTGAAGAGGCACGAGAGAAAGCAGAAGCTGATTTAGCAGCGCAGAAGAGAATGACTGAGATGTGGGAGTTGAGAGCTCGACAGAGAGGATGGCAAGAAGGTCAAGCCAAAAGGTAAGAATATATGGAATTAGATGTTAGTGTTCGAAAATGGATCCCTCTTAATGGAGGCTTTATTAAAATAAAATTGGAGATTATGAACTAATTTTCGTAATCATGCAGGAAATTACATGGGATCAAGATGCACGAACATCAATGGAGCACTAGGAAGAAAGGGGCTGCAATTCTTCGCTATGCTTGGAGGAAGTCACTTGGGAAAAATCTAAAGGCTAAAGGACGCGGATCATGGAAACTGGTTAACAAAGCTTAGTATGTGCAATCTATTGTCGAAATTCAGATCTCCCCTGGCAGTTAAGGGGAATGGTCGATGATATATTATCTTTTGGTTCACTAGTTGGCTAGGAAATAAGTGTATGTTATTGCATTGTCGAGAAAACCCTATCTCCCACAATGTTCAGATGCAATTCTATCCATGTCAGCTTGGTTGTCAGAAAATATATCAGATTGTTCCGTCGTTTTAAGTCCAGCAGAAAATGGACCAGACGGCCTTTGGTAAGTTCCATCAAATTGATGTATAAGGATCCTTATACTAGGCGAAATTTGTAGAACAGGTGAACATTTTAATTGTCATCTGCTCAATGAATGCTGTGAACCCCGAACAACACAACGAAATAAATTGAATGAGAAACAATTGCGCATTGGGGTTCGTGTATCCTACATTTTCAACGAAATTTTAATTCAAGACACACCTCTTGCAAAACAAATATCAATCATATCTGATATATCGGTTTGAGGTTCGTGTGTCCTACATTTTCCCTGGATCGAAAACTAAACGACAATCACCATACACTCCAAGATTAATCAATAAGAGGCCATTTCCTCCCCTTTCATCATATTGTGCACAAAGGATTCACTGCAAATGCAGCTGCATAGAAAAGAAAGCGAATATTAGCTCCAAGCTAACAGCATTATTATCAAATACTAAAGAGCAGCATTGTATAAGATAGAAATGTGACAACCTAGGGTCTAAGCCGTAAATGTGACAGTGAGACTGATCTTATTTGTTAAACCCAAATCTTTCCTCTAAGGTTTTCTCTCCACAGGCGTCACCAATCTAAACTCAAAACATAGAAATGGTGAGTGCCTTTTGAGGAACGATGGATTCTGTTGAGATTATTAATCCCAATTGTCTGGGCAATCTAAGATCCTATGGTTTATAATCTTTTATGCCTCTTCACTCATTGTCAATTAATTTTGAGTTGGATGCCATATTCTAACATGGTATCAGAGAAGAGCAGGCTATTTGCGACGAGTCATTCAATTTGATTTGAACGCCTTTACTCCGTGTCACTCGATTTAATTGTCCAAGTGTTAGACCCAACGAGAACGCCTTTACTCCGCGTCACCCGATTTAATTGTCCACGTGTTAGACCCAACGAGGCTACACGTAAGGGGGCGTGTTGAGATTATTAATCCTTTACTCCACGTCACCCGATAATTGTCCACGTGTTAGACCCAACGAGAACGCCTTTACTCCGCGTCACCCGATTTAATTGTTCACGTGTTAGACCCAACGAGGCTACACGTGAGGGGGCGTGTTGAGATTATTAATCCCACATTGTTTGGGAAATCTAAGATCTTGTTGTTTATAATTCTTTGGGCCTATCCACTCATTGCGGTTTATAATTGTTTGGGCCTCTCCACTCATTACCAATTGGTTTTGAGTTGGATGCCCGTATTCTAACAGATTCTGCACGAAAATAGCAAATTATGTGCAACTTCATGTAGTCTCTACGAGATGATGGATTGATTAATGCATATATGTGGAATTTGGGTGTTGATTCCGCACGATAATAGCAAATTATGTGCAACTTCATGCAGTTTCTACGAGATGATGGATTGATTAATGCATATACGTGGTATTTGGGTGTCAGGGTTTTTGGATGGTTAAGTAGGGACCTCATGGAAACCAAGTTCTCGCAAAAGACTGAAAGCTGAACTCGAAGCCATAGTTGCTAAATTTAAGAATAAGCTGAAGCCATCAGGATTTACGAGAAGCACGTGACGGGATCAAGTAAACTTTCCCTAACTGACTAGTAGGGTTTTTATAGAAACTGTAATGCTTTTAAGTTACGGAAATTGTATTTCCAAATTCTATAACCCTTCTTGGAGGCCTATATAAACCATATACAGCAGCAATCTATTCATTCATTCAAATTCGAAAATACACACGAAAATTATTAGCCAGGTACTTCCGTTCGATCAATTTGGTTGTTTAACTATTCTTTTTTAAATCATAAGGTTAATGATGAATACTCGTATATCTGGGAATCCGTCCAAGTTATCCAGAAGCAATGGAGCTGCCAGAGATGATGGTGTTTTCAAGTATGTCTCTGATCATTTCATCTATGAAATTCTCTTAAGAACTCATGCCGACTCTTTGATAGTATTCAAGGGTGTCTGCAAGGATTGGCATTCATTAATCAAGGATCCTAATTTCATCAAACAACATTATAATTATCATGCAACAAAGGGACAATCTATTGGTTTGGTATCTCTCTTTGCAAGAGAAGATCGTTCTGATATATACACTCTCACCATTATTAACAAGTTGCGCAAAACAGCCGAGACTCCAGATGGTAATCTATTGAAGAGGAAGAATGAGCAGTTTCAGTTAAACACACAAGCGCATGAAAGATCCTTGCAAATTACATCATGCAACGGTTTGGTATGTTTCCACAGGGAATTCCCTGTGCATATGTGGAACCCAATCACAAGGGAATTATTGATGCTTCCCCATCCTGGAATTGATCATAACAAAGAGGTGGCCACCGGATGTGGATTCGGATTCGACGCAAAACGTAATGAATATAAAGTCATTCAGTTATACAGACGTATGATAACTCTACATTGGTCTATGAGGTTTTAACCTTAGGTACAGACATGACATGGAGACGACCAACCCAACATAAAAACGGCCTTCTTCATCCGAATTTCGTGGAATTTGAGGCTGGTCAAGGAGCAATATTTGTTGATGGATCCTTGTATTGGCATGCTAACGAACAAATTTTTTGTTTTGATGTTACGGCCGAAAAGTTTAATGTGATTAAGGCACCTGATATGACACATCTAAAGTTGCAATCTCGTTACGAGTTCTTGGTAAGACTCGATAGGAGTGTTTGTTATATAAACCACGATATAACGCATCAAATGCTGCATACATGGAGGATGCAAAGTAATTGCGCTGACGAGAAAAATATATGGGTTAAAGGGTGTAGTATTGATGTGAGTTGTATTAGTGTTCCGGATACTGACATCACCCCGGTATACAGCCGAAGTAAGAAGATTTATCTGAAATACGGGAAGGGATTGGCTTGCTACGATATGGAAAGTCGAGAATTTGTGAAAGGAATTTTGAAGAAAAGAGATGATGATCTTGAGTTTGAGTTTGAGTTTGTTATCTACACAAAGAGCATTCTTTGTCTGAAAGATATAGTTGGCTCTTCATTTGTTTCGACTCTTCAGCAGAATTGTTAACATTTATTCTTAGACGCTTGTTCAAATACTTTTATTCACAATGAAGTATTGATGATTTTAAATTTTATAATTCGATGGTTTCTTATTTCTTAAACCGAGTCTTAACTTTTTTTTGGTTTTTTTTTTTTAATGTAGAATGATTTAATAGTAGATGATAGAACGAATATAATTTGATAAAAGTATTATATTAATGGACTTTATGATACAGAAAGCTACTACTGCTAAAGTCGTACAAGGCGGTGGAATTCCCTGCTAGGCAAGTAGTTGCACACAATCTACCTATCTGTTTTATCTTAACTAGATTTGTGCCCCTGATACGCACCCTACATATTTTTTCTCTTAATTTGGTGTGTGCGGGGTTCTCTCCACCCCGTGGTAATCCATTTTTGATTTGGTATATGCGCGGGGCTTTGCCCCGTCACATTGCGATGCATTTTGTTATTTGGTGTGCGTGGGGCTTCGTTATTCCCCATGACCATGCAATTTTTAGTTGGTGAGTCGTGAGGATTCGCCCCGCCAGTGGCGATGCATTTTTTATTGGTGAGTCGCGGAGCTTCGCCCCGTCCAGTGGCGATGTATTTTTGATTTAGTGTGACTGGGCAAATACATAAAATAGTGGAGAATATGTGCAGATTTATATATTTTTTCCTTTTATTTTGAACAGACAATTTTTCAAATTAATAAAAAAAAAAAGTACAAAAATAAATTAAATTATTAATTTGGAAAATATTCTTTTTTGCGTAGAAAGTATACTTTTTTTCCTCCTTTATATATATATATTAATTAATTTGAAAAAAAGAGTCCCTATGTAGTAGTTACTCGAATTCCAAATTGAATTTGGACTTCCATAAGATTCCAAACATAATTTTTAAACTATTCCTACGTTGCCAAGTGTCCTCACCTAAATATTGTCACCTCATGAAATTCCAAATTGAATTTGGTTTTTTTTTTAATCTTTTTCCTATTCTTTTTAAACCAATCATATGTTGTCAAGTGTCCTCACCAAAACGGCCGTTTCACAAAATTTAAAATAGACATATTTCAGCCAATAGGAAACAAGGATTTCCTCACCATTTAGTGTGAGATCTTTATTTGTCTCAGCCTTTAAGTCTTTAGATTTACTATTTTAGGTTGTCAGCGACACACAAAACAAAAGAGAAGACTGGATTTTAGTTTCCCAAGGACTGAAATGCACTAGCTCCGTCCCTGGCTCCAGCTAACTAGAACCTGTGAATGTGCATGGGGCTCAGTAACAAACCCCGTTTAGTATAGAGCTGTATTAGTGTTAATCCTAATCATGACCCTAAGTACGCAATAGTTATAAGCACAAAATAGTTGTATCTAAGTAAACTTTAACAAGTGTTTGAAGGAAAGCAGTTTGGCTCAAGAGACATAACATGCGAAGAGCCTACTATATCTTTCAGACACAGAATGCTCTGAAAACTAGTTTCACAAATTCTCGGCTTTCTGTATAGTAACCGATGAACATGAGCATAGAGATTCTAATGTAGTTGTGAGAATAATTTTATGTATCTTCATTGATAGGCAAAAGCCTGATTTATACATGTTTACACAACTAGATAAGGCAAATAAAAGATCCACCTAACAATTAGATAAGGTAAATAAAAGATACACCTAACAATATCTAGGATATATACAGAAAGAATATATATGCAGTTACAACTAAATAACAAACACAATAATGTCAAGATATATCATATCTTGACCATATCTTAACACCCCCCTCAGATTCAAGGTGGTGGAGTACACATCTTGAGTCTGGAAATTAAGAATCGAAGACGAGCTGCAGAGTGAGTCTTGGTGAAAAGATCAGCCACTTGAAATTCTGATTTAACATGTGGAAGAGTGATTGTACCTTTCTTGAAATGATGACGAGTAAAATGACAATCTATCTCTATATGTTTTGTACGCTCATGAAAGACATCATTGTGTGTAATTTGAATAGCAGCCTTGTTATCACAATACAGTGGTGTAGGAGCATAAATTAGAACTCCCATATCACGAAGTAGCCACCGTAACCAAATGAGTTCAGATGTGGTGTGAGCAAGTGCTTTATACTCTGCTTCAGCACTTGAACGAGAAACCACATTTTGTTTCTTACTTCTCCATGAAATCAACGAGTCTCCCAAGAACACACAATAGCCTGTAATAGATTTTCTATCTGTAATATCCCCAGCCCAATCGGAATCTGAGTAAGCTTGAAGAGTGAGATCACACTTTGATGAGAAACACAGACCTTGATGAAGAGACCCCTTGATATATCTTAGAATTCTGAGAACAGTTGCATAATGAGTAGATCTTGGAGCATACATAAACTGACTGACTATGTGAACTGCATGACTTATGTCTGGTCTCGTAATGGTCAAGTAATTTAGACTCCATATTAGTTGACGATACAGTGTTGGATTATACAATAGAGTCCCATCTGTAGGACTGTATTTTACATTCAATTCAAGAGGTGTGTCAGTTACCTTATTGTCAGATAGCCCTGCACGCTGTAGAATCTCAGATGCATATTTGACTTGTGATATGAAATAACCAGTGGGTGACATGCCAACTTCAATGCCAAGAAAGTAACTTAAAGATCCAAGATCTTTCATCTTAAAACAATCACTGAGATATGATTTGAGTTCAGTAATACCTTGTAGATCACTGCAGTAATAACCATGTCGTCAACATACAAGAGAAGAATGACAATTCCTTTTCTGACGATCTGACAAACATAGCTGAATCACAGAAGCTTTGTGTAAACCATACTGGAGAATTGCATTGCTAAACTTCTCAAACCAAGCACGAGGTGCTTGTTTGAGTCCATATAATGCCCGTCGAAGCTTACATACTTGATTAGGTTCATGAGGCAAACCAGGAGGAGGTTGCATGTAAACCTCTTCTTGTAACTCACCATGAAGAAACGCGTTTTTCACGTCCATTTGATGAAGCCCCCATTGTCGTGCTGCAGCAACAGCAAGTAATGTACGAACTGTAACCATTCTGGCCACTGGTGCAAATGTTTCTTCATAGTCAACACCATACTCTTGTGTATAACCTTTTGCAACAACTCGTGATTTACATCGTTCAAACTCACCATCTGACTGGTCTTAACTTTATAGACCCATGCTTCCAACAACTGATTTTCCAGGAGGAAGGTCCACCATTTCCATGTGCTGCCTCTGCATGTGCTTCCAATTCATCATCCATTGAATCTTGCCATTCTGGAATGGCTGCAGCTTCTCTGTATGTTTTTGGTTCATAAAATGACAAAATAGAAGACAAGGAACAGTGATAGTCTGCATACTTAGCTGGTGGTCTTCGATTGCGAGGTGGCAAAGAATTTTCTTCAGAATCAGGATCTCGTTCCTGAGTTGCACTGTTAGGTTGAGTCGTAGAGTGGTCTTGGTCATCCGTATTTGGTGGATCAACAACTAGAGGAGATGGACTTTCAGGAGTAGATATAGGAAAAGTGCTAGGATTGGATTCACTAGGAAATGGATCAGAATAAGTGAAAGACTCAAAAGATGATGATTTGCTGCTTGGAAGTGACCAGAATGGAACTTTCTCCCAGAATGTGACATGACGAGAGACACGAAGCTTTCTATTAACTGGATCATAACAACGGTACCCTTTTTTTCAATACCATAACCAAGGAAGACACACAAGACATTCTTTTGACCAAGTTTATGACGTTCACGTTCTGGAAGGAGTACAAAACAAGTTGAACCAAAGACTCGAAGCTCAGAATAGTTTGGTTTCTTACCATAGAGACGCTCATAAGGTGACATTCCTCCTATGACAGTTGTTGGGACTCTATTGATGGTGTAGACTGCAGTAAGGACTGATTCTCCCCAGAAATTTGAAGGAACTGAGCCAGAAATTAACTGAGTTCTAGCTGTCTCTATAATATGACGGTGTTTACGTTCTGCAACTCCATTTTGTTCTAGTTTCAGTACATGACAGTTGAAGAATGGTGCCTTGGGTTTTAAGAAATTCTTTGAATGGATTGGAAATATATTCCCCTCCTTGATCAGCACGAAAAACTTTGATCACTTTACCAAACTGAGTTTTTATCATGGTTGAGAAATCAACATATAACTTAAGAAAATCTGCTCTAGAGCTGAATAGATATACCCATGTATAACGCGAATAATCATCAATAAAACTGACATAATACAAAGCACCTCCCTTTGACATAATTGGAGATTTACCCCAGACATCAGAATGTATAAGAGCAAAAGGTTCAGTTGAGACAGAAGTGCTAAGATTAAAAGAAAGAGCTGGTTGTTTTGCCAGTTTACAAGAGATGCAATTTGGTTCTTTATCTAACCGAGTATCTCCTAGTAAACCCTTATTGATCATATATGAAAGACAAGAAAAGGAACATGACCTAACCTAGAATGCCAAGACATGAAGGGAGATATTGACACAGGTGCAGTGGGTAGCATCTACGACATGACTTTTAGATTCCGCTGAGAGAGCAAGATATTGAAGGAGATACAACCGACCAACTCTACGGCATATCCCAACTAGCTTTCCGGTTTTGAGATCCTGTATAGCACAACCAAAAGGAAAACAATATGTGTTATAACCTTGATCACACAATTGACCAACTGAAATAAGATTCATTGTAATATTTGGAACAAGAAGCACATCTGGTACATAGAAGTTATTTGAATTGTTGACCAAGCCTATATGACTTGCAGTTATTGTTGATCCATCAGCAATATGAATCTTAGGGGTGATGACAGGATGAAGACTTTCAAAAAAAATTTGATTAAAAGTCATATGGTTTGATGCTCCTGAGTCGAGAAACCATTATGTTGAATAAATACCTGAGGATATAGAGAAGGCAGATGCAGCTGTAGGGTTGTTACCAATTTAGAGTGCTTGTTTAATCATCTCTTGAATATCAGCAAGGTTTGGTGCTAAACCACCACCAGGTACGACTAATGCAGATGAGGTTGTCGATTTTGCATATGGATCTGTTGCAGATGAAACTGGAGATGCCGTAAATCTGGTAGGTGTATTGAATTTGTTTCCTCCATTAGCATTGATCCTTCTCATGTTTCTTGAGGTTGGTGAGGTGCAGAATCTAGATGAGTGACCAAATTCCTTACAATACCCACACTGTGTTATGGGTGTGTCAGGTATTGTGGCAGCAGGTGATGTATTGGCCGATGGGAGATTGCAGTTCCTTGCCAAGTGTCCAAAGGTCTTGGAGTTATGACATTGTACTTGAGACATATCACGTTGCACTTGAGCATTTGAGTTTCTTGGAAAATTTTTAGGGATGGATCGTGAGGGCACATCAAATACTCCTGATATCTCCGCTGTGATTCTTTTCCTTGTTTCTTCTGTAATAAGTTCAGACAAAGCAACTTCCACCGTGGCAAGAGGCGAACGATGAAGGACTGATGCCCTAACAGACTCAAACTCATCACGCAAAGCCATTAGAAACTGAACTAAATGTGTTTCCTCTCTATACTTCTGCCACAATTCCAAATCTACGGTCCATATTGGTTCCATGAGTGCTAATTGATTCCAGATTAAATACTTCTCAGAATGAAAAACAGAAATAGACTGATCATGCGATTGTTTCATAGATCTAATATCTTGTTCGAGTTTATACCTATGAGCAAAGTTGATTTGGGTGTACCTTTTCGAAAGAAAATCCCATGCATCTTTGGATACCTCAAAACTTGTGAGTTGCATGCTTCTGGAAGGAATGACTGTGTTTCCAATCCAAGTGAGAATCCTGTGATTGTTAATCTCCCATTCTTCTTTTGGATCCTTTTTCTGTGTTTCATTTTCTTTCCCTTTTTCAACAGAACTGCTTGTTGTAGGTTTCTTTTCTATACCATCGACATACTTCCGCATACTCTTTCCTTTAAGAAAACTCCTCATGAAGAATGACCAGTGATTGTAATTGGTTCCATCAAAACGGACAGTGATAGGTTGAGAATCTTCTCTTGACATGATTACTATGTTTTCTCTGGGTTGTATTTTCTCTGGATTGTATTGCAGCGGAAACTGGTTCTCAGATCTTTCCTAGCTCTGATGCCATGATGAACATGAGCATAGAGATTCTAATGTAGTTGTTGAGAATAATTCTCTGTATCTTCATTGATAGGCAAAAGCCTGATTTGTACATGTTTACACAACTAGATAAGGAAAATAAAAGATACACCTAACAACTAGATAAGGCAAATAAAAGATACACCTAACAATATATACGATATATACAGAAAGAATATATATGCAGTTACAACTAAATAACAAACACAATAATATCAAGATATATCATATCTTGACCATATCTTAACAGTAACAATCCAATCCTTTCCTTATCTCAGAAAATCTTCTTACTACGAATGAGTCGGCCTATTTATTTATTTATTTTCTTAACCGGCTATTTCATATTATTTCATATGAGTAGCTAATGATGCAAAATTCATAAATAATGAGACTCTACCAAGTACACTAAGCAACTCCTTTTGCAAATTGTTCTTCTAACATATACTAGATATGCCTCACAATTTGACACCTCTATGTTGCAAATTATGACTGTAGTGGAGGTAGTGGAAGGACTAAAAAACATAATACTCATTTTAAGAAGCAAGCTCAATCCGAATTATTCCATAAAAAGTAAGTAAACTTTAACAAGTGTTTGAAGGAAAGCAGTTTGGCTCAAGAGACATAACAAACGAAGAGCCAACTATATGTTTCAGACAAAGAATGCTCTTTGTGTAGGCAATAAACTCAAAATAATAATCATCTCCTTTTCTGAAAACTGGTTTCACAAATTCCCGGCTTTCGATATCATAACAAGCCAATCCTTTCCTGTATCTCAGATAAATCTAATAGACTTTATATTATCCTATTACCTTATTTACCATTAGGAAATTATCTCCATTTACTTGGGTTGTAAACACGAAAGATATTATTATGGTTTTATATATATTCTAGCCAAGATAGAGCTGTCAATTTATAACCCGGCTTGCGGGTTGACCCTAACTCGTCTTGTTTCAACCCGGCCCGGCTTGGCTTGTTGTCTAAACGGGCCGGGTTAGGGTTGGCATATACAACCCTACTAGAAAACAAGCCGGGCTAGGGCCAACCCGCGGGTTACCCGTCAACCCGTCAAAATTAATAAGTATATCCCTCAATCCCACCAACTCTTTAAAATCCATGATTTGCAAACATATATTAGAATTAGTTAATTTTAAATCAATAAATAAAGCTAATTTTGGATCTACCCAAACAAATATAAATTTTTTTTGATTTTAAATAATCAATCAATAAATTAAATTACAACTTAGATTCATCAATCACATATTTATTCGGGATATCCTAAATTGATAAAAGGACTAGCATAATTTAAACAGTGAGTTAGTCTTACTCACATTAATTTAAACTTATAAAATGATAAAAAAAAAGTAAAATGCTTAGTTGATGTTAGGGTTCTCTTCCTAAGAAAACTAAAGCGCCGTAACCGGCTATATCGTTGATTAAGTGGCAATAAAAACGTCCACTTTACAACAACTCAGTGGTGGGGCTTCTAGTTAAACACCAAATTGACCTAGGTTCGACCTTTACTAAATGAATAATCCTAAACAATCCTAAATTTTAAATTTAATTTTTAAATTGATAACATTAACAAGCCAACCCGCCAACCCGTCAGGGTTGACCCGTCTAGGGCTAGGGTTTGGGTTTTGAGCTTGTTCGTGAATAGTACTAGGGCTAGGGTTGACCCTAACCCTAGTACGGGTTGGCAAGCTAGGGCCGGGTTGACCCTAGCTTGCCCGTTTGACAACTCTAAGCCAAGAGGAACATTTCTCCTCAAGGAAATTATCATCAAATCCAAGTCATCAAATCCAAGATGGTATCAGCCCCCTCTACGATCCTATTTTCTCTAAACCATTAAAATCAATGGCGACGGAACAACTGAAACTCACAGACATTGCTTAGGCATATAGTTCTATGCATCTACAACAACCCGATGATACTTTCTACATGGATACCGGTGCTACATCACACCTTACTGCTGATCCAGGTAGTCTACACAACGTTTTCAATTCTAGCAATGTACGATCTATCTTAGTTGGCAATGACAATAGTATTCCAGTTACTGATAGTGATACCAAGTTCATAACCCTTCCCTCTCGTACTCTTCAACTCAAAAATACTCTTGTTGTTCCCGATATTATCAAAAACTTAGTATCCAAATCTCTCTTCCACAACTCCTCATAAACTTGCCCCCCGCTCCACTAAATGTGTCTTTCTTGGTTTTCCTCCCAACCACCGTGGATATTGCAGCCTTGATCTTGCCACAAACAAGATTATTATCTCTCGTCATGTAACTTTCGATGAAAATGTTTTTCCCTTCACAAATCTCACTACAAATACCTCTTCTACTGATCCTCCAACACCCATGTCCGATAATGATTCCTCTTCTTCTCCTTTTAACTCCCCCCGTATCGGACATTTCTCTTACAGTTGTACAACTACTCCTACTGTCAACCATTCCCCACCCACTCCACTTCCGTACACTCCACCTCACCGTCGCCTAAACACACTCTTCACTGTCCCTCCTACAGTTCCACCAACTCCCAGCACTCACAACACAGCACAACGTCCACCTCCTACTGTGACCTTGTTGTCACCTCCTACTTACACCATCCCCACTACCGAACCTTCCATTCCTAATGCTGTCCCTACTACCTCTTTTCCCACTACTACAGTATCACTTCCACCTACTTCTTCAACGTCCCACGTCTCCACTCCCACTAATACAGCTTCACCTACACCGACCGATCCCACCCCTTCTACTGTCCCCAGTTCTGTTACTCCTTCAATCGTGTCACCTACAGCTACTGCTCCTTCAGCTCCTCCCATACCTACAACTCCTTCTCGTCCTATTACTCGTACCTCTCGTGGCATATTCCGCCCAATCAATCGTCTTAATCTTCATGTCCAAACCTTACGCCATATTTCTCCTATTCCTCGTTTTCACTTGTATGCTCTTAGGGACATAAACTGGAATGCTGCCATGAAAGATGAGTACAATTCTATGTTGAAAACTAATACTTGGGAACTTGTACCACGACCACGTGATGATCATGTTATTCATTCCATGTGGCTATTTCGTCACAAATATAATGTTGATGGTTCTCTACAGCGACACAAGGCACGTCTTGTTGCTAATGGTAAATCTCAGCATGTTGGGGTTGATTGTTTTGAAACGTTTAGTCCGGTTGTCAAACCTGCTACTATTCGTATTGTTCTTACTATTTCCACTTCGCGCTCTTGGCCAATTCATCAGCTAGATGTTAAGAATGAGTTTCTCCATGGTGATCTGACCGAGACAGTTTATATGCATCAGCCTCCGGGGTTTGTTGATCTTGATCACCCTGACTACATATGTCGACTACGCAGATCGATATATGGACTCAAGCAGGCTCCCACGACGTGGTTTCAGAGATTTTCCAAGTTTGTCACAGGTTGTGGTTTCCGTGGAAGTGTATGTGATCCCTCACTTTTTGTTTATCAATCAGGATCTGAAACGGCATACTTACTTTTATATGTTGATGACATTATTTTGACTGTCTCTACTGATGCTCTCCTATGCCGCTTCATTGATTTGATGAAGAGAGAGTTTGTTATGTATGACCTTGGTCCACTACATCATTTTCTGGACATCACTGTTACTCGTTCATCCTCAGGATTATTTTTGTCTCAGTCATTATATGCACAGGACATCATCGCGCGTGCCTCCATGACAAAATGTAATCCAGTGACTACTCCGGTCGACACAAATTCCAAGCTCATTGCTACCTCTGGCCCGGCATTTTCGAATCCACACTATACGGAAGCCTAGCGGGTGCTCTTCAGTACCTCACTTTTACTCGGCCAGATATTGCATACGCAGTTCAACAGGTATGTCTATTTATGCATGATCCCCGTGAGCCTCACATTCATGCCTCAAGCGAATCCTTCGCTATCTTCATGGAACCATCAACCACGGACTGTTTCTCTCAGTCTCCTCTATCTCTGGCTTAACATCATACTCTGATGCTGACTGGGCGGGTTGTCCTGATTCTCGACGATCGACATCTGGTTTTTGTGTCTTTATTGGTGACAATCTCATCTCCTGGTCCTCCAAGCGTCAAGCCACAGTCTATCGATCCAGTGTTGAAGTTGAATACCAGGGAGTAGCAAACACGGTTGCTGAAACAACATGGCTTCGCAACCTTCTTCTAGAGCTTCGACTACCTCTACGACGTGCTACTATTGTTTACTGTGACAATGTAAGTGTGATATATATTTCTGGAGATCCTGTTCAACATCAACGCACCAAACATGTGGAGATTGTTATACATTTTGTTCGTGAACGAGTTCGTATTGGTGCCATATAAGTCTTACATGTTCCCTCTGAGAACCAATATGCTGACATCTTTACCAAGGGGCTTCCTCGACAACTATTTGTTCGCTTTCGTTCTAGTCTTAGCGTTTGTTCCTCTCCCGGTCAGACTAAGGGGGTGTAATAGACTTTATATTATCCTATTACCTTATTTACCTTTAGGAGATTATCTCCATTTACTTGGGTTGTAAACACAAAAGATATTATTATGGTTTTATATATATTCTATCCAAGAGGAACATTTATCCTCAAGGAAATTATCATCAAATCCAAGAAAATCTTCTTATTTAGAATGCATATTGGAGTGATGTAATTCTCTGGAACACTAATACGGCTTACATTAATACTGCAACCTTTATCCCATATATTCTTTTTGTGAGCGCAGTTGCTCTGCATCTTCTACATATGCAGCATTTTATAAGTTATATCATGCGTCTTGTCAGGTATCCGAATCAACTTAAACCTTTCGGTCGTGACATCAAAACACAAAATCTGATTGGTAGCATGCCAGTACAATGACTCAATGATCCATCTACAAATATTGCTCCTTCACCGGACTTATGTTCCTTGAAATTCGGATGACGAAGGACGTCTTTTTGATGAATTTGTGGATACCAAAATATGAACCGCCACGTGGACATAGGGAAGACGCGAGAATCCTGTCAAAAGATCTTATACCGTGTCCCGAAAACCTTCGTCAGTTACTTGTCAAATCAAGTCAGGATCACCAGTGTTGACTATTTGACAAAGTAAAAGTCATATGCGAGATAATGTCCCACGACGAAATGATCCACTAAGAGAATATGATATATGAAGAATCAATGAAGTGCCCTGCAAGATACCAACCACGAAGTTGAAGTGGGCGAAATAAGCTAACTTGGCAAAAAAGATAACCTGCGAAGTAGATATACTGGGGAGCAAGAAAAGAGACAGGTGTCCCGACAAACCCATGTGAACGTAGCGAAAGAAGGGGAAAAACTTTATGGAAAATGGCTTCGCGAAGTATAAGCAGTCCCGAAAGAAATCGGCGAAGGAAAATGAGATGTACCCCATTAGAGTTGATTGGTCTATAAATAGAGGTCCTTGGCCAAAGCAAGGGGGATTAGGGTTTCCTGTATTGTAACAAGAACTTGTATTTTGTTTCTTTAGAATTCATCAATAAAATTTTCTAGTTTATATCACTTAACATGTCTTAGATCTTGGTCATTTTCCTTTTGGGTGTACTACTGGATATTCCAGTAGTTACATAGCGCCCAGAAACAGGGACTTAGATTGGGGATCCATCCTCCTCTCTAAGAGTTTGAGAGAAATAAAAACCATCTAAAAATCGTAATAACTTGAGATCCAGGCGAATTCGGAAGAAAACGTTGGTGAGAGCGGCATACGGAGAATAATACTCAACAAGGATCGAACGATGGCAGGAAAAGCGAAACAAGTGAAACCGCTAACAATGGCGAGAGAAGGACAAACGGTGGACGCTCTAAAGGGAGGAGAGGAAAAAAGAGGCGTCAGAAGAAGATGAAAGACAAAAAGTCATAAGGCAACGAAAGGCAACCCGAACGTAGAAGATGAATCATGATGGAACATGTCCAAATCGTGAAAGCTGGAGCTGTACGGAAAAGAAAACGAACCGAGAAAAGGTGGGGAAGAACGATGGTGGTAAAGACGTGATATTGAAAGAACCAAGTAAGACACTTCGTCGAGAGAAGAGGAAAGCAGAAGGCGAGACGAGATGATCAAGCAAAACGAGGAGAATATGAACGTAATGGAAAAACGGAGGTCGGAATTACACATGGAGAAACACTAATTCGGAACGATAAAGTTTCGTCTCGGAAAAGGACTTATATCGGGAGGAAAATCCTTATAAGGATACGAGGAAGAAGACGAACGAGGATTGCAGAAGAGAAGGGATGCTAGAAGGACACAACCAGGAAAGATATCTAAGGAGGATGCAGTGGAGGCGAGATATGAAAATCATAGGCTAAAATACGACGATGAAAGGAGATGCGAGGACGAAAACAAACGCAAAGGGAGAGAAAGAGATATTGAAATCAGCAAGAGGGATTATGGCCTCGAGATCTTGCATGAGTTACGAAGATGAGAAAGATGGGGAATTCGCACAGGCAGATAGGTCTCAATGGATGGAAGAAAGGTCATGTTGACCATATGATACGTGTAGGGATGCAAACAGCCTGGAGGAGAGCTGAAGAAGATTGACAGAAAGAAGGAAAAGTCATTACAAAAGGATCAAAAGCCACGAGGTGATGAAACTGGAGGACAACAACATAGGAACTCAAAGCAAACGAAGCAGGGAGTAAAAGCATGGACAGAGCTAGAACTCCCAAAGCTTAACACAACTGGGAAAGGATATGGGAGGAAGTGACACTGACCGAGGAAATCCCAAGCCACCAAATTTGGGAAGAGAACCAGACCCTGAGAATAAGAGTCACGAGTTCTGCAGATATCATAGTTTTCACGCACACACAAACAATTGCAGGAGCGTCAAGAAAATCTTACTTCGCCTCAATAGGGCAAGGGAAAATCGCATATTACGTAGAGTACCGGGAATACCACCCCCACCACATCATCACGGGGACCTGACAGAACGGCATCGAGTCAAAACAAACCAGGGAAGGGAGTGTTTGGATGTCATCTGGTAGTGCATTCGAAGGGAGATTCCTCACTTCCAAGATAACGTGCTCTCAAGAATACACAAGGTAGATTATGAAGGGGACGAAATATTTCCTGTAAAAAAGAAAGAGAAGTTAGAAGAATTGAAAAAGAGGGACTCAACATATGGACTCACTGGTCATCACCTTAACCGCTTGTAAACATTCGTTAGGTAAAGAAAGCCTACATAATAAAGAAAGAGCATAGGCCGTGGACAAGATCTTATACCGTGTCCCGAAAACCTTCGTCAGTTACTTGTCCAATCAAGTCAGGATCACCAATGTTGACTATTGACAAAGTAAAAGTCATATGCGAGATAATGTCCCACGACGAAATGATCCACTAAGAGAATATGATCTACGAAGAATCAATGAAGTGCCCTGCAAGAAACCAACCACGAAGTTGAAGTGGCGAAATAAGCTAACTTGGAAAAAAGATAACCTGCGAAGTAGATATACTGGGGAGCAAGAAAGAGACAGGGGTCCCGACAAACCCATGTGAACGTAGCGAAAGAAGGGGAAAAACTTTAGGAAAAGGCTTGGGCGAAGTATAAGTCCCGAAAGAAATCGGCGAAGTAAAATGAGATGTACCCCATTAGGGTTGATTGGTCTATAAAGATAGGGCCTTGGGCAAAGCAAGGGGGATTAGGGTTTCCTTGTATTCAAGAACTGTATTTTGTTTCTTAGAATTCATCAATAAATATTTTCTAGTTTATATCACTTAACATGTCTTAGATCTTGGTCATTTTCCTTTTGGGTGTACTACTGGATTTCCAGTAGTTACATTTTGGCGCCCAGAAACAGGGAGTTAGATTGGGGATCCATCCTCCTCTAAGAGTTTGAGAGAAATAAAAACCATCTAAAAATCGTAATAACTTGAGATCCAGGCGAATTCGGAAGAGAAACATTGGTGAGGCGGCAGACGGAGAATAATACTCAACAAGGATCGAACGATGGCAGGAAAAGCGAAACAAGTGAAACCGCTAACAATGGCGAGAAGGAGCAAACGGTTGGACGCTCTAAAGGGAGGAGAGAAAAAAGAGGCGTCAGAAGAAGATGAAAGACAAAAAGTCATAAGGCAACGAAAAGGCAACCCGAACGTAGAAGATGAATCCATGATGGAACATGTCCAAATCGTGAAAGCTGGAGCTGTTACGGAAAAGAAAACGAACCGAGAAAAGGTGGGGAAGAACGATGGTGGTAAAGACGTGATATTGAAAGAACCAAGTAAGACACTTCGTCGAGAGAATAGGAAAGCAGGAATGGCGAGACGAGATGATCAAGCAAAACGAGGAGAATATGAACGTAATGGAAAAACGGAGGTCGGAATTACACATGGAGAAAACACTAATTCGGAAACGATAACAGTTTCGTCTCGGAAAAGGACTTTATATCGGGAGGAAAATCCTTATAAGGATTACGAGGAAGAAGACGAACGAGGATTGCAGAAGAGAAGGCTGCTAGAAGGACACAACCAGGAAAGATATCTAAGGAGGATGCTAGTGGAGGCGAGATATGAAAATCATAGGCTAAAATACGACGATGAAAGGAGATGCGAGGACGAAAACAAACGCAAAGGGAGAGAAAGAGATATTGACGAATCAGCAAGAGGGATTATGGACCTCGAGATCTTGCATGAGTTACGAAGATTGAGAACTCAGATGGGGAATTCGCACAGGCAAGATAGGTCTCAATGGATGGAAGAAAAGGTCAGTTGACCACTATGATACGTGTAGGGATGCAAACAACGCCTGGAGGAGAGCTGAAGAAGATTGACAGAAAGAAGGAAAAGTCATTACAAAAGGATCAAAGCCACGAGGTGATGAAACTGGAGGACACAACATAGGAACTCAAAGCAAACGAAGCAGGGAGTAAAAGCATGGACAGAGCTAGAACTCCCAAAGCTTAACACAACTGTGGAAAGGATATGGGAGGAAGTGACACTGACCGAGGAAATCCCAATGCCACCAAATTTGGGAAGAGAACCAGACCCTGAGAATAAGAGTCACGAGTTCTGCAGATATCATAGTTTTCATGGACATCACACAAACAATTGCAGGAGCGTCAAGAAAATTACTTCGCCTCATAGGGCAAGGGAAAATCGCATATTACGTAGAGTACCGGGAATTACCACCCCACCACATCATCACGGGGACCTGACAGAACGGCATCGAGTCAAAACAAGGCAGGGAAGGGAGCTGTTTGGATGTCATCTGGTAGTGCATTCGAAGGGAGATTTCCTCAACTTCCAAGATAACGTGCTCTCAAGAATACACAAGGTAGATTATGAAGGGGACGAAATATTTCCTGTAAAAAAGAAAGAGAAGTTAGAAGAATTGAAAAAGAGGGACTCAACATATGGACTCACTGGTCATCACCTTAACCGCTTGTAAACATTCGTTAGGTAAAGAAAGCCTACATAATAAAGAAAGAGCATAGGCCGTGGACAAGATCTCATACCGTGTCCCGAAAACCTTCGTCAGTTACTTGTCAAATCAAGTCAGGATCACCAATGTTGACTATTTGACAAAGTAAAAGTCATATGCGAGATAATGTCCCACGACGAAATGATCCACTAAGAGAATATGATCTACGAAGAATCAATGAAGTGCCCTGCAAGAAACCAACCACGAAGTTGAAGTGGGCGAAATAAGCTAACTTGGAAAAAAAGATAACCTGCGAAGTAGATATACTGGGGAGCAAGAAAAGAGACAGGTGTCCCGACAAACCCATGTGAACGTAGCGAAAGAAGGGGAAAAACTTTATGGAAAATGGCTTGGGCGAAGTATAAGCAGTCCCGAAAGAAATCGGCGAAGTAAAATGAGATGTACCCCATTAGGGTTGATTGGTCTATAAATAGAGGTCCTTGGGCAAAGCAAGGGGGATTAGGGTTTCCTTGTATTCAAGAACTTGTATTTTGTTTCCTTAGAATTCATCAATAAATTTTCTAGTTTATATCACTTAACATGTCTTAGATCTTGGTCATTTTCCTTTTGGGTGTACTACTGGATTTCCAGTAGTTACATTTTGGCGCCCAGAAACATGGAGTTAGATTGGGGATCCATCCTCCTCTAAGAGTTGAGAGAAATAAAAACCATCTAAAAATCGTAATAACTTGAGATCCAGGCGAATTCGGAAGAGAAACATTGGTGAGGCGGCAGACGGAGAATAATACTCAACAAGGATCGAAAGATGGCAGGAAAAGCGAAACAAGTGAAACCGCTAACAATGGCGAGAAGGAGCAAACGGTTGGACGCTCTAAAGGGAGGAGAGAAAAAAGAGGCGTCAGAAGAAGATGAAAGACAAAAAGTCATAAGGCAACGAAAAGGCAACCCGAACGTAGAAGATGAATCCATGATGTAACATGTCCAAATCGTGAAAGCTGGAGCTGTTACGGAAAAGAAAACGAACCGAGAAAAGGTGGGGAAGAACGATGGTGGTAAAGACGTGATATTGAAAGAACCAAGTAAGACACTTCGTCGAGAGATAGAAAGCAGGAATGGCGAGACGAGATGATCAAGCAAAACGAGGAGAATATGAACGTAATGGAAAAACGGAGGTCGGAATTACACATGGAGAAAACACTAATTCGGAAACGATAACAGTTTCGTCTCGGAAAAGGACTTTATATCGGGAGGAAAATCCTTATAAGGATTACGAGGAAGAAGACGAACGAGGATTGCAGAAGAGAAGGCTGCTAGAAGGACACAACCAGGAAAGATATCTAAGGAGGATGCTAGTGGAGGCGAGATATGAAAATCATAGGCTAAAATACGACGATGAAAGGAGATGCGAGGACGAAAACAAACGCAAAGGGAGAGAAAGAGATATTGACGAATCAGCAAGAGGGATTATGGACCTCGAGATCTTGCATGAGTTACGAAGATTGAGAACTCAGATGGGGAATTCGCACAGGCAAGATAGGTCTCAATGGATGGAAGAAAAGGTCATGTTGACCACTATGATACGTGTAGGGATGCAAACAACGCCTGGAGGAGAGCTGAAGAAGATTGACAGAAAGAAGGAAAAGTCATTACAAAAGGATCAAAAGCCACGAGGTGATGAAACTGGAGGACAACAACATAGGAACTCAAAGCAAACGAAGCAGGGAGTAAAAGCATGGACAGAGCTAGAACTCCCAAAGCTTAACACAACTGTGGAAAGGATATGGAAGGAAGTGACACTGACCGAGGAAATCCCAATGCCACCAAATTTGGGAAGAGAACCAGACCCTGAGAATAAGAGTCACGAGTTCTGCAGATATCATAGTTTTCATGGACATCACACAAACAATTGCAGGAGCGTCAAGAAAATCTTACTTCGCCTCATAGGGCAAGGGAAAATCGCATATTACGTAGAGTACCGGGAATTACCACCCCCACCACATCATCACGGGGACCTGACAGAACGGCATCGAGTCAAAACAAGGCAGGGAAGGGAGCTGTTTGGATGTCATCTGGTAGTGCATTCGAAGGGAGATTTCCTCAACTTCCAAGATAACGTGCTCTCAAGAATACACAAGGTAGATTATGAAGGGGACGAAATATTTCCTGTAAAAAAGAAAGAGAAGTTAGAAGAATTGAAAAAGAGGGACTCAACATATGGACTCACTGGTCATCACCTTAACCGCTTGTAAACATTCGTTAGGTAAAGAAAGCCTACATAATAAAGAAAGAGCATGGGACGTGGACAAGATCTCATACCGTGTCCCGAAAACCTTCGTCAGTTACTTGTCAAATCAAGTCAGGATCACCAATGTTGACAATTTGACAAAGTAAAAGTCATATGCGAGATAATGTCCCACGACGAAATGATCCACTAAGAGAATATGGTCTACGAAGAATCAATGAAGTGCCCTGCAAGATACCAACCACGAAGTTGAAGTGGGAGAAATAAGCTAACTTGGCAAAAAAGATAACCTGCGAAGTAGATATACTGGGGAGCAAGAAAAGAGACAGTTTTCCCGACAAACCCATGTGAACGTAGCGAAAGAAGGGGAAAAACTGTATGGAAAATGGCTTGGGCGAAGTATAAGCAGTCCCGAAAGAAATCGGCGAAGGAAAATGAGATGTACCCCATTAGGGTTGATTGGTCTATAAATAGAGGTCCTTGGCCAAAGCAAGGGGGATTAGGGTTTCCTTGTATTCAAGAACTTGTATTTTGTTTCTTTAGAATTCATCAATAAAAAATTTTCTAGTTTATATCACTGAACATGTCTTAGATCTTGGTCATTTTCCTTTTGGGTGTACTACTGGATTTCCAGTAGTTACATTTTAGCGCCCAGAAACAGGGACTTAGATTGGGGATCCATCCTCCTCTAAGAGTTTGAGAGAAATAAAAACCATCTAAAAATCGTAATAACTTGAGATCCAGGCGAATTCGGAAGAGAAACGTTGGTGAGGAGGCAGACGGAGAATCAGACTCAACAAGGATCGACCGATGGCAGGAAAAGCGAAACAAGTGAAACCGCTAACAATGGCGAGAAGGAGCAAACGGTTGGACGCTCTAAAGGGAGGAGAGAAAAAAGAGGCGTCAGAAGAAGATGAAAGACAAAAAGTCATAAGGCAACGAAAAGGCAACCCGAACGTAGAAGATGAATCCATGAAGGAACATGGAGCTGTTACGGAAAAGAAAACGAACCGAGAAAAGGTGGGGAAGAACGATGGTGGTAAAGACGTGATATTGAAAGAACCAAGTAAGACACTTCGTCGAGAGAAGAGGAAAGCAGGAATGGCGAGACGAGATGATCAAGCAAAACGAGGAGAATATGAACGTAATGGAAAAACGGAGGTCGGAATTACACATGGAGAAAACACTAATTCGGAAACGATAACAGTTTCGTCTCGGAAAAGGACTTTATATCGGGAGGAAAATCCTTATAAGGATTACGAGGAAGAAGACGAACGAGGATTGCAGAAGAGAAGGCTGCTAGAAGGACACAACCAGGAAAGATATCTAAGGAGGATGCTAGTGGAGGCGAGATATGAAAATCATAGGCTAAAATACGACGATGAAAGGAGATGCGAGGACGAAAACAAACGCAAAGGGAGAGAAAGAGATATTGACGAATCAGCAAGAGGGATTATGGACCTCGAGATCTTGCATGAGTTACGAAGATTGAGAACTCAGATGGGGAATTCGCACAGGCAAGATAGGTCTCAATGGATGGAAGAAAAGGTCATGTTGACCACTATGATACGTGTAGGGATGCAAACAACGCCTGGAGGAGAGCTGAAGAAGATTGACAGAAAGAAGGAAAAGTCATTACAAAAGGATCAAAAGCCACGAGGTGATGAAACTGGAGGACAACAACATAGGAACTCAAAGCAAACGAAGCAGGGAGTAAAAGCATGGACAGAGCTAGAACTCCCAAAGCTTAACACAACTGTGGAAAGGATATGGGAGGAAGTGACACTGACCGAGGAAATCCCAATGCCACCAAATTTGGGAAGAGAACCAGACCCTGAGAATAAGAGTCACGAGTTCTGCAGATATCATAGTTTTCATGGACATCACACAAACAATTGCAGGAGCGTCAAGAAAATCTTACTTCGCCTCATAGGGCAAGGGAAAATCGCATATTACGTAGAGTACCGGGAATTACCACCCCCACCACATCATCACGGGGACCTGACAGAACGGCATCGAGTCAAAACAAGGCAGGGAAGGGAGCTGTTTGGATGTCATCTGGTAGTGCATTCGAAGGGAGATTTCCTCAACTTCCAAGATAACGTGCTCTCAAGAATACACAAGGTAGATTATGAAGGGGACGAAATATTTCCTGTAAAAAAGAAAGAGAAGTTAGAAGAATTGAAAAAGAGGGACTCAACATATGGACTCACTGGTCATCACCTTAACCGCTTGTAAACATTCGTTAGGTAAAGAAAGCCTACATAATAAAGAAAGAGCATGGGACGTGGACAAGATCTCATACCGTGTCCCGAAAACCTTCGTCAGTTACTTGTCAAATCAAGTCAGGATCACCAATGTTGACAATTTGACAAAGTAAAAGTCATATGCGAGATAATGTCCCACGACGAAATGATCCACTAAGAGAATATGGTCTACGAAGAATCAATGAAGTGCCCTGCAAGATACCAACCACGAAGTTGAAGTGGGAGAAATAAGCTAACTTGGCAAAAAAGATAACCTGCGAAGTAGATATACTGGGGAGCAAGAAAAGAGACAGTTTTCCCGACAAACCCATGTGAACGTAGCGAAAGAAGGGGAAAAACTGTATGGAAAATGGCTTGGGCGAAGTATAAGCAGTCCCGAAAGAAATCGGCGAAGGAAAATGAGATGTACCCCATTAGGGTTGATTGGTCTATAAATAGAGGTCCTTGGCCAAAGCAAGGGGGATTAGGGTTTCCTTGTATTCAAGAACTTGTATTTTGTTTCTTTAGAATTCATCAATAAAAAATTTTCTAGTTTATATCACTGAACATGTCTTAGATCTTGGTCATTTTCCTTTTGGGTGTACTACTGGATTTCCAGTAGTTACATTTTAGCGCCCAGAAACAGGGACTTAGATTGGGGATCCATCCTCCTCTAAGAGTTTGAGAGAAATAAAAACCATCTAAAAATCGTAATAACTTGAGATCCAGGCGAATTCGGAAGAGAAACGTTGGTGAGGAGGCAGACGGAGAATCAGACTCAACAAGGATCGACCGATGGCAGGAAAAGCGAAACAAGTGAAACCGCTAACAATGGCGAGAAGGAGCAAACGGTTGGACGCTCTAAAGGGAGGAGAGAAAAAAGAGGCGTCAGAAGAAGATGAAAGACAAAAAGTCATAAGGCAACGAAAAGGCAACCCGAACGTAGAAGATGAATCCATGATGTAACATGTCCAAATCGTGAAAGCTGGAGCTGTTACGGAAAAGAAAACGAACCGAGAAAAGGTGGGGAAGAACGATGGTGGTAAAGACGTGATATTGAAAGAACCAAGTAAGACACTTCGTCGAGAGAATAGGAAAGCAGGAATGGCGAGACGAGATGATCAAGCAAAACGAGGAGAATATGAACGTAATGGAAAAACAGAGGTCGGAATTACACATGGAGAAAACACTAATTCGGAAACGATAACAGTTTCGTCTCGGAAAAGGACTTTATATCGGGAGGAAAATCCTTATAAGGATTACGAGGAAGAAGACGAACGAGGATTGCAGAAGAGAAGGCTGCTAGAAGGACACAACCAGGAAAGATATCTAAGGAGGATGCTAGTGGAGGCGAGATATGAAAATCATAGGCTAAAATACGACGATGAAAGGAGATGCGAGGACGAAAACAAACGCAAAGGGAGAGAAAGAGATATTGACGAATCAGCAAGAGGGATTATGGACCTCGAGATCTTGCATGAGTTACGAAGATTGAGAACTCAGATGGGGAATTCGCACAGGCAAGATAGGTCTCAATGGATGGAAGAAAAGGTCATGTTGACCACTATGATACGTGTAGGGATGCAAACAACGCCTGGAGGAGAGCTGAAGAAGATTGACAGAAAGAAGGAAAAGTCATTACAAAAGGATCAAAAGCCACGAGGTGATGAAACTGGAGGACAACAACATAGGAACTCAAAGCAAACGAAGCAGGGAGTAAAAGCATGGACAGAGCTAGAACTCCCAAAGCTTAACACAACTGTGGAAAGGATATGGAAGGAAGTGACACTGACCGAGGAAATCCCAATGCCACCAAATTTGGGAAGAGAACCAGACCCTGAGAATAAGAGTCACGAGTTCTGCAGATATCATAGTTTTCATGGACATCACACAAACAATTGCAGGAGCGTCAAGAAAATCTTACTTCGCCTCATAGGGCAAGGGAAAATCGCATATTACGTAGAGTACCGGGAATTACCACCCCCACCACATCATCACGGGGACCTGACAGAACGGCATCGTGTCAAAACAAGCCAGGGAAGGGAGCTGTTTGGATGTCATCTGGTAGTGCATTCGAAGGGAGATTTCCTCAACTTCCAAGATAACGTGCTCTCAAGAATACACAAGGTAGATTATGAAGGGGACGAAATATTGCCTGTAAAAAAGAAAGAGAAGTTAGAAGAATTGAAAAAGAGGGACTCAACATATGGACTCACTGGTCATCACCTTAACCGCTTGTAAACATTCGTTAGGTAAAGAAAGCCTACATAATAAAGAAAGAGCATGGGACGTGGACAAGATCTCATACCGTGTCCCGAAAACCTTCGTCAGTTACTTGTCAAATCAAGTCAGGATCACCAATGTTGACAATTTGACAAAGTAAAAGTCATATGCGAGATAATGTCCCACGACGAAATGATCCACTAAGAGAATATGGTCTACGAAGAATCAATGAAGTGCCCTGCAAGATACCAACCACGAAGTTGAAGTGGGAGAAATAAGCTAACTTGGCAAAAAAGATAACCTGCGAAGTAGATATACTGGGGAGCAAGAAAAGAGACAGTTTTCCCGACAAACCCATGTGAACGTAGCGAAAGAAGGGGAAAAACTGTATGGAAAATGGCTTGGGCGAAGTATAAGCAGTCCCGAAAGAAATCGGCGAAGGAAAATGAGATGTACCCCATTAGGGTTGATTGGTCTATAAATAGAGGTCCTTGGCCAAAGCAAGGGGGATTAGGGTTTCCTTGTATTCAAGAACTTGTATTTTGTTTCTTTAGAATTCATCAATAAAAAATTTTCTAGTTTATATCACTGAACATGTCTTAGATCTTGGTCATTTTCCTTTTGGGTGTACTACTGGATTTCCAGTAGTTACATTTTAGCGCCCAGAAACAGGGACTTAGATTGGGGATCCATCCTCCTCTAAGAGTTTGAGAGAAATAAAAACCATCTAAAAATCGTAATAACTTGAGATCCAGGCGAATTCGGAAGAGAAACGTTGGTGAGGAGGCAGACGGAGAATCAGACTCAACAAGGATCGACCGATGGCAGGAAAAGCGAAACAAGTGAAACCGCTAACAATGGCGAGAAGGAGCAAACGGTTGGACGCTCTAAAGGGAGGAGAGAAAAAAGAGGCGTCAGAAGAAGATGAAAGACAAAAAGTCATAAGGCAACGAAAAGGCAACCCGAACGTAGAAGATGAATCCATGAAGGAACATGGAGCTGTTACGGAAAAGAAAACGAACCGAGAAAAGGTGGGGAAGAACGATGGTGGTAAAGACGTGATATTGAAAGAACCAAGTAAGACACTTCGTCGAGAGAAGAGGAAAGCAGGAATGGCGAGACGAGATGATCAAGCAAAACGAGGAGAATATGAACGTAATGGAAAAACGGAGGTCGGAATTACACATGGAGAAAACACTAATTCGGAAACGATAACAGTTTCGTCTCGGAAAAGGACTTTATATCGGGAGGAAAATCCTTATAAGGATTACGAGGAAGAAGACGAACGAGGATTGCAGAAGAGAAGGCTGCTAGAAGGACACAACCAGGAAAGATATCTAAGGAGGATGCTAGTGGAGGCGAGATATGAAAATCATAGGCTAAAATACGACGATGAAAGGAGATGCGAGGACGAAAACAAACGCAA
Organism: Papaver somniferum; assembly: GCF_003573695.1. Lineage (NCBI taxonomy): Eukaryota > Viridiplantae > Streptophyta > Magnoliopsida > Ranunculales > Papaveraceae > Papaver > Papaver somniferum. Next base: position 232,122,106 of record NC_039358.1, read on the forward strand.
AGGGAGAGAAAGAGATATTGACGAATCAACAAGAGGGATTATGGACCTCGAGATCTTGCATGAGTTACGAAGATTGAGAACTCAGATGGGGAATTCGCACAAGCAAGATAGGTCTCAATGGATGGAAGAAAAGGTCAAGTTGACCACTATGATACGTGTAGGGATGCAAACAGTGCCTGGAGGAGAGCTGAAGAAGATTGACATAAAGAAGGAAAAGTCATTACAAAAGGATCAAAAGCCATGAGGTGATGAAACTGGAGGACACCAACATAGGAACTCAAAGCAAACGAAGCAGGGAGTAAACGCATGGACAGATCTAGAACTCCCAAAGATTAACACAACTGTGGAAAGGATATGGGAGGAAGTGACACTGACCGAGGAAATCCCAATGCCACCAAATTTGGGAAGAGAACCAGACCCTGAGAATAAGAGTCACGAGTTCTGCAGATATCATAGTTTTCACGGACATCACACAAACAATTGCAGGAGCGTCAAGAAAATCTTACTTCGCCTCATAGGGAAAGACAAAATCGCATATTACGTAGAGTACCGGGAATTACCATCCCCACCACATCATCACGGGGACCTGACAGAACGGCATCGAGTCAAAACAAACCATGGAAGGGAGTTATTTGGATGTCATCTGGTAGTGCATTCGAAGGGAGATTTCCTCAACTTCCAAGATAACGTGCTCTCAAGAATACACAAGGTAGATTATGAAGGGGACGAAATATTGCCTGTAAAAAAGAAAGAGACATTAGAAGAATGGCAAAAGAGGGACTCAACATATGGACTCACTGGTCATCACCTTAACCGCTTGTAAACATTCGTTAGTTAAAGAAAGCCTACATAATAAAGAAAGAGCATGGGCTGTGGACAAGATCTTATACCGTGTCCCGAAAACCTTCGTCAGTTACTTGTCAAATCAAGTCAGGATCACCAATGTTGACTATTTGACAAAGTAAAAGTCATATGCGAGATAATGTCCCACGACGAAATGATCCACTAAGAGAATATGATCTACGAAGAATCAATGAAGTGCCCTGCAAGATACCAACCACGAAGTTGAAGTGGGCGAAATAAGCTAACTTGGAAAAAAAGATAACCTGCGAAGTAGATATACTGGGGAGCAAGAAAAGAGACAGGTGTCCCGACAAACCCATGTGAACGTAGCGAAAGAAGGGGAAAAACTTTATGGAAAATGGCTTGGGCGAAGTATAAGCAGTCCCGAAAGAAATCGGCGAAGTAAAATGAGATGTACCCCATTAGGGTTGATTGGTCTATAAATAGAGGTCCTTGGGCAAAGCAAGGGGGATTAGGGTTTCCTTGTATTCAAGAACTTGTATTTTGTTTCCTTAGAATTCATCAATAAAGATTTTCTAGTTTATATCACTTAACATGTCTTAGATCTTGGTCATTTTCCTTTTGGATGTACTACTGGATTTCCAGTAGTTACATTTTGGCACCCAGAAACAGGGACTTAGATTGGGGATCCATCCTCCTCTAAGAGTTTGAGAGAAATAAAAACCATCTAAAAATCGTAATAACTTGAGATCCAGGCGAATTCGGAAGAGAAACGTTGGTGAGGCGGCATACGGAGAATCAGACTCAACAAGGATCGAACGATGGCAGGAAAAGCGAAACAAGTGAAACCGCTAACAATGGCGAGAAGGAGCAAACGGTTGGACGCTCTAAAGGGAGGAGAGAAAAAAGATGCGTCAGAAGAAGATGAAAGACAAAAAGTCATAAGGCAACGAAAAGGCAACCCGAACGTAGAAGATGAATCCATGATGGAACATGTCCAAATCGTGAAAGCTGGAGTTGTTACGGAAAAGAAAACGAACTGAGAAAAGGTGGGGAAGAACGATGGTGGTAAAGACGTGATATTGAAAGAACCAAGTAAGACACTTCGTCGAGAGAAGAGGAAAGCAGGAATGGCGAGACGAGATGATCAAGCAAAACGAGGAGAATATGAACGTAATGGAAAAACGGAGGTCGGAATTACACATGGAGAAAACACTAATTCGGAAACGATAACAGTTTCGTCTCGGAAAAGGACTTTATATCGGGAGGAAAATCCTTATAAGGATTACGAGGAAGAAGACGAACGAGGATTGCAGAAGAGAAGGCTGCTAGAAGGACACAACCAGGAAAGATATCTAAGGAGGATGCTAGTGGAGGCGAGATATGAAAATCATAGGCTAAAATACGACGATGAAAGGAGATGCGAGGACGAAAACAAACGCAAAGGGAGAGAAAGAGATATTGACGAATCAGCAAGAGGGATTATGGACCTCGAGATCTTGCATGAGTTACGAAGATTGAGAACTCAGATGGGGAATTCGCACAGGCAAGATAGGTCTCAATGGATGGAAGAAAAGGTCAAGTTGACCACTATGATACGTGTAGGGATGCAAACAGTGCCTGGAGGAGAGCTGAAGAAGATTGACATAAAGAAGGAAAAGTCATTACAAAAGGATCAAAAGCCACGAGGTGATGAAACTGGAGGACACCAACATAGGAACTCAAAGCAAACGAAGCAGGGAGTAAATGCATGGACAGAGCTAGAACTCCCAAAGATTAACACAACTGTGGAAAGGATATGGGAGGAAGTGACACTGACCGAGGAAATCCCAATGCCACCAAATTTGGGAAGAGAACCAGACCCTGAGAATAAGAGTCACGAGTTCTGCAGATATCATAGTTTTCACGGACATCACACAAACAATTGCAGGAGCGTCAAGAAAATCTTACTTCGCATCATAGGGAAAGACAAAATCGCATATTACGTAGAGTACCGGGAATTACCATCCCCACCACATCATCACGGGGACCTGACAGAACGGCATCGAGTCAAAACAAACCATGGAAGGGAGTTGTTTGGATGTCATCTGGTAGTGCATTCGAAGGGAGATTTCCTCAACTTCCAAGATAACGTGCTCTCAAGAATACACAAGGTAGATTATGAAGGGGACGAAATATTGCCTGTAAAAAAGAAAGAGACATTAGAAGAATGGCAAAAGAGGGACTCAACATATGGACTCACTGGTCATCACCTTAACCGCTTGTAAACATTCGTTAGTTAAAGAAAGCCTACATAATAAAGAAAGAGCATGGGCCGTGGACAAGATCTTATACCGTGTCCCGAAAACCTTCGTCAGTTACTTGTCAAATCAAGTCAGGATCACCAATGTTGACTATTTGACAAAGTAAAAGTCATATGCGAGATAATGTCCCACGACGAAATGATCCACTAAGAGAATATGATCTACGAAGAATCAATGAAGTGCCCTGCAAGATACCAACCACGAAGTTGAAGTGGGCGAAATAAGCTAACTTGGAAAAAAAGATAACCTGCGAAGTAGATATACTGGGGAGCAAGAAAAGAGACAGGTGTCCCGACAAACCCATGTGAACGTAGCGAAAGAAGGGGAAAAACTTTATGGAAAATGGCTTGGGCGAAGTATAAGCAGTCCCGAAAGAAATCGGCGAAGTAAAATGAGATGTACCCCATTAGGGTTGATTGGTCTATAAATAGAGGTCCTTGGGCAAAGCAAGGGGGATTAGGGTTTCCTTGTATTCAAGAACTTGTATTTTGTTTCCTTAGAATTCATCAATAAATATTTTCTAGTTTATATCACTTAACATGTCTTAGATCTTGGTCATTTTCCTTTTGGGTGTACTACTGGATTTCCAGTAGTTACATTTTGGCGCCCAGAAACATGGAGTTAGATTGGGGATCCATCCTCCTCTAAGAGTTTGAGAGAAATAAAAACCATCTAAAAATCGTAATAACTTGAGATCCAGGCGAATTCGGAAGAGAAACATTGGTGAGGCGGCAGACGGAGAATAATACTCAACAAGGATCGAACGATGGCAGGAAAAGCGAAACAAGTGAAACCGCTAACAATGGCGAGAAGGAGCAAACGGTTGGACGCTCTAAAGGGAGGAGAGAAAAAAGAGGCGTCAGAAGAAGATGAAAGACAAAAAGTCATAAGGCAACGAAAAGGCAACCCGAACGTAGAAGATGAATCCATGATGGAACATGTCCAAATCGTGAAAGCTGGAGCTGTTACGGAAAAGAAAACGAACCGAGAAAAGGTGGGGAAGAACGATGGTGGTAAAGACGTGATATTGAAAGAACCAAGTAAGACACTTCGTCGAGAGAATAGGAAAGCAGGAATGGCGAGACGAGATGATCAAGCAAAACGAGGAGAATATGAACGTAATGGAAAAACGGAGGTCGGAATTACACATGGAGAAAACACTAATTCGGAAACGATAACAGTTTCGTCTCGGAAAAGGACTTTATATCGGGAGGAAAATCCTTATAAGGATTACGAGGAAGAAGACGAACGAGGATTGCAGAAGAGAAGGCTGCTAGAAGGACACAACCAGGAAAGATATCTAAGGAGGATGCTAGTGGAGGCGAGATATGAAAATCATAGGCTAAAATACGACGATGAAAGGAGATGCGAGGACGAAAACAAACGCAAAGGGAGAGAAAGAGATATTGACGAATCAGCAAGAGGGATTATGGACCTCGAGATCTTGCATGAGTTACGAAGATTGAGAACTCAGATGGGGAATTCGCACAGGCAAGATAGGTCTCAATGGATGGAAGAAAAGGTCAAGTTGACCACTATGATACGTGTAGGGATGCAAACAGTGCCTGGAGGAGAGCTGAAGAAGATTGACATAAAGAAGGAAAAGTCATTACAAAAGGATCAAAAGCCACGAGGTGATGAAACTGGAGGACACCAACATAGGAACTCAAAGCAAACGAAGCAGGGAGTAAATGCATGGACAGAGCTAGAACTCCCAAAGATTAACACAACTGTGGAAAGGATATGGGAGGAAGTGACACTGACCGAGGAAATCCCAATGCCACCAAATTTGGGAAGAGAACCAGACCCTGAGAATAAGAGTCACGAGTTCTGCAGATATCATAGTTTTCACGGACATCACACAAACAATTGCAGGAGCGTCAAGAAAATCTTACTTCGCATCATAGGGAAAGACAAAATCGCATATTACGTAGAGTACCGGGAATTACCATCCCCACCACATCATCACGGGGACCTGACAGAACGGCATCGAGTCAAAACAAACCATGGAAGGGAGTTGTTTGGATGTCATCTGGTAGTGCATTCGAAGGGAGATTTCCTCAACTTCCAAGATAACGTGCTCTCAAGAATACACAAGGTAGATTATGAAGGGGACGAAATATTGCCTGTAAAAAAGAAAGAGACATTAGAAGAATGGCAAATGAGGGACTCAACATATGGACTCACTGGTCATCACCTTAACCGCTTGTAAACATTCGTTAGTTAAAGAAAGCCTACATAATAAAGAAAGAGCATGGGCCGTGGACAAGATCTTATACCGTGTCCCGAAAACCTTCGTCAGTTACTTGTCAAATCAAGTCAGGATCACCAATGTTGACTATTTGACAAAGTAAAAGTCATATGCGAGATAATGTCCCACGACGAAATGATCCACTAAGAGAATATGATCTACGAAGAATCAATGAAGTGCCCTGCAAGATACCAACCACGAAGTTGAAGTGGGCGAAATAAGCTAACTTGGCAAAAAAGATAACCTGCGAAGTAGATATACTGGGGAGCAAGAAAAGAGACAGGTGTCCCGACAAACCCATGTGAACGTAGCGAAAGAAGGGGAAAAACTTTATGGAAAATGGCTTGGGCGAAGTATAAGCAGTCCCTAAAGAAATCGGCGAAGTAAAATGAGATGTACCCCATTAGGGTTGATTGGTCTATAAATAGAGGTCCTTGGGCAAAGCAAGGGGGATTAGGGTTTCCTTGTATTCAAGAACTTGTATTTTGTTTCCTTAGAATTCATCAATAAAGATTTTCTAGTTTATATCACTTAACATGTCTTAGATCTTGGTCATTTTCCTTTTGGGTGTACTACTGGATTTCCAGTAGTTACATTTTGGCGCCCAGAAACAGGGACTTAGATTGGGGATCCATCCTCCTCTAAGAGTTTGAGAGAAATAAAAACCATCTAAAAATCGTAATAACTTGAGATCCAGGCGAATTCGGAAGAGAAACGTTGGTGAGGCGGCAGACGGAGAATCAAACTCAACAAGGATCGAAAGATGGCAGGAAAAGCGAAACAAGTGAAACCGCTAACAATGACGAGAAGGAGAAAACGGTTGGACGCTCTAAAGGGAGGAGAGAAAAAAGAGGCGTCAGAAGAAAAGACGTGTACTTAGAAATTAAGGAGGAGGAAAAAACGCTTATAAGGACAAGCCCAATGCAAAGCCCCATTGGGGCCGAAATTATGTGACACCCTTGGAATTAAAGAACGATTTTTTAGGGACCATGGTTTTTTGAGGGGATCATGATTTTATTAGGCCACCTTCCCTATAGTTATAAGGGGTGTCCTAAAATATTGAAATAACTAACCTACCCTTAACTTAATTTAATTTAAAACCAACCCAATAACCACCTATATATATATATATATATATATATAACCACCACCACCTCCTCCCACCATCTCCGATTACCACCACCACCACCTCCGATTATCACCACCACCAACCACCGATTACCACCACCACCACCGCCCACCACCGCCGATTACCACCACCACCACCTCTGATTATCACCACCAACAACCACCGATTACCACCACCACCTCCCACCATCACCGATTACCACCACCACCTCCTCCGATCATCACCACCACCAACCACCGATTTCCACCACCACCTCCGATTACCACCACCACCAACCACCACCACCACTATATATATATAGCTTAATTTAAAACATTAACAAAGATATTCTCACAAACCATTACTTGTCATTTGTTTTTGGTTGAATAAATGAGAAGTAATCATTAAAATGAGTTGAAAATGGAAGTTGCAGAGAGGTTTAATGGAGGTTTTTTTCAGAGAAAAGTTCGGTTATCACGAATTAATTTTTTCTTAACCGAACTCCTTGTATTAGAACAACACAAGTCCATAAGTTCGGTTCCTTCGCAAAATAAGGATATCACCGAACTTTAGTTTACGAAAATAATGAGAAGTCGACAAGTTCGGTTCGTTCGCAAAAATTTTAAGTTTTCTTTGTAACCGAACTCTACATTTGAAACTTCGTAATCGAACTCTACCTAATTCGCCAAGAAATAAATTTCATAGTAACTGAACGTTTGCCTATTTGCAATATGCATATATAAGCCCATTTCGGTTGATTCGCAAAATATGTTGAAGTTGGCGAACCAACCGAACTTCTAACACTAGGTTACTTTTAACCTGCAGTTTGGTTGGGAACTTGGTTGCATTGAAGTTTGCGAACTAACCGAACACATAAGATGTACCCAAATAAATTGTTAAGTTCAAAGTTCGGTTACCTACCGTTTTATCCTAGGTAACCGAATATTACACTGTACGACCAAAACCTCCATTAACGAGCGAGTTCGGTAACCTGATGTTTGGAAAATGTAACCGAACTATACTTTCAGGTGTGTTCGGTTACATGTTCTTGACATATGGTAACCGAACTAACCTAAATTTACATAAAAAATTTCATTTTTTTTGAAAGTTTGGAGCAATTCAACCAACATTATCTAAGTTTGAAGCATACCTGGGTACCCAAATACCCTTCCTCCGGTTGTGGTTGGTAAAATCCATCGTTTTTCATGTTTTCCTTCTTCATCTTCTCTAACTTTACTCTCTCAATAATTCTACTTCTTTAGGGAAGCACCTGCGCATAATCTAAAGTCCACAAAATCCCACAAATTGTATATGCGTCTGGTCCATTTATACAAGGGTTGGACATCCACCAATAAAAATTTGAGTGGGATAATTCAATCCACAGTGCTCACCCTTGATTCTAACAGTTTATGATATTTTTTTCTTTTTTTTTTTATTTTACTTTTAGACTAGACTAAAAACCCAACCATAATAACAACAAGCAAATCAAATCCTTTAACCTCCTAAGCCATGCGAGGCCATGCGTCGCACGGTGAGAATACCCGTTCTTGGGTGAGCGTCCCCGCCCTCTTAAAAATTCTCCATTCCAGTTTTCCTCAAATTATACGAATGTAACACTAAATATCGGTTTTATATTTAAAAAACAGTTGAATGTAACACTAAATACCGATTTTATATTGAAAAAACAGTTTCACGCAACAAAAAAAAGGAACAAAAAAACAGTCCTTCCCTGAACAAAAATTAAAAAAAAATAAATAAATAAATAAAAAACAACAGGAACAGTTTTTCTCTTATGAAACTCTGTTCTCCTTCTCCGTCTTTCTGTTGTCCTTCTTCGTTTTTCTGTTCTTCTTTGTTCATCATATATGTTCTTCTTAGATTTTTGTTGTAATTATAGTTTGTTTGTTTTTATTTTGCAGATACAGTTTTTGAAGATGAGATACTATTAGGGTTTAGGGTTTCGTCGATTGAAGAAAAGTTTGAAGATGAGATTCAATTAGGGGTTTAGGTATTGTTGTTCCCTCTTTTTTTTCTCCTGCCGCATCTCTACTATCTTGCTCTCTTTCTTTCATTCACTGTTTAATTTATTTTATATATAGTGATGAATGATTAATGATTTTTTTGATTGTTCAATGTTTTTCTTATTTTGCATGTACGATTTCTTACTTGAGTTTTTTTTTTTTTAATCAGAGTTTGATAGCAATCAAACTCAAAACCCCTAATTTTAATTTTAGATCAAACTATGATTAAGACGAACTATATTTAATCCTCCTGCAGGTATGATTTCTTAAATTATTTTTTTTTCAGAGTTTGATAGCAATCAAGACGTGCGTTTCGTTCAATTGTTAACATACAGGTAATTTACTTTTAGATCAAGCTATGATTAAGGCAATCCATCTTCTCATCCCAGGGGAGGAACTATATCTAATCCTCCAGCAGATGACATTAAAAATCACAGTGATCATCCCATACTCTATATTCAAACATGGCTCCAAGTGGTCATAGATATAGAATACACCCCTCATATGATTTCATTGTTGTTTAGCTCATTTTTAGGTTTACACTCTTAATTTTATTGATTATTTTCTGAATGTTCTAGCAAGGGAAATAAAGAAATCAAGAATGATCTCTGCTCTGAACTTTCTCTCTCCTATTATGTAGTTGCAGGAATTCCTACAATACACCCCTCATATGATTTCATTGTTGATCAGCTCATTTTTAGGTTTACACTCTTAATTTTATTGATTAATTTCTGAATGTTCTTACAAGGAAAATAAAGAAATCAAGAATGATCTCTGCTCTGAACTTTCTTTCTCCTATTTACTTGTCTCTTACTCAAAAAAAGAACCCTCATACCTTTACAACTCGAATGACTATTTATAAGGAAAAAGATAATGGATGACAGCTAATCTGTCCTTTATTTTCGGGATATGGTTTGTGACATTCTCGCTACCTTACAAATTTTAATTTCGCAAGCTCTCTAATTTTCGCAAGACTGACACATCTTTCTCATGACTTTAGATGACGTCATTTATTCTATCATTTCTGAAACTGTTCTGCGACGCTACTGTGCTATACCATTGATAATTTCGTTGAGACATAATTGTTGCGAGATTCTGATCCTACATCTTGCCTCTTCTCAGTGTAAACCGAAAAATGAGCTGATCAACAATGAAATCATATGAGGGGTGTATTGTAGGAATTCCTGCAACTACAAGGTGAACAAATAACTGCAGAATTTCACAAAAAAAATCCAAAGAAGTCAAATAATAAGAGAACTTACTGGATCTGTCATAATGGTTTTTTCTTAATCGCGTAGTTTATGAGACATGTAAAACTCGAATTAACTGATAAAGATTAGTAAGTTACTAGCAGTAGCAGAAGAAAATCAAACGTAGGAAATTGAAGAATTCGAAATCTATCTCTCTAAAACGAGAAATCATGAAGAACAAAAACCCAAATCACCTCTATCTCTTGCCAAAAATCTCAGATCTAAAACTTCTAGACTCTCTCTCTCTCTTTTAATCTATATGCGTAAAAATGAACAGGGTATTTAGGGTAACAAGGAAATATATGATTTTCTGGATCTGGAACAGTTTGGACTAACTCGTCCAAGTTTGGACTGAACTGTTTATGCAGGGGAAAATTTGGACTAGCGAGTATTAAGCCTGAAGACGCTGGACTAAACTGTCTAAAGCCCAGTAAAAATGGGACTAAACGTCAATTTCTACAACATAAAACCCAACATCGGTCAATATGGGCATTCATAACATCCGGTTCTGGTTAAAGGAAATGCCTAATATTTTTTTATGTTTTTCTAGGAATTACTGTTTAGTCCAGAAAATCCAGGACCAACATACCCTTATCTTTATTCCCAAAATAAAATTATCCGCTGGTCCAAAAACATGTTTTTGGACCAGAATCTTTATTCCCTAGTCCAGCCACGTGCGGTTGACACAAGACGTACTTTCCAATATGCCCAACATACCCTTATGGAACTGTATATCACGAACAAATCACATTCAAACTCAGTTTCTTTCCTCTTTTTTCCATCTCAGATCAAGTCTCTCGTTTTCTCTGCTGCTGTGTTTTGGTTCATCTCAGTTTCTGGTAGTGTCTTTCAATAAGGATCATCTCAGCTTCGAATTAGGTTCATATGAGCTTCCAATTAGCTTTATCTCAGATTCGTACAAGGTATTATCTTTTTAATCATATTCCTCTGTTGTTGTTCTTTGAAATCTTGATGAATAATTAGGTTTTTGATGATTCACCTGCTGATGTTCTTTGAAATCTTGATGTACATTGTTATCTTTTCTTTTATGATTTCAGTTTTATGATGATTTACATTGTTCAATGCAATTTACGTTTGATTTTTTAAGTAATTTTTGTGATTTTTGTGTGTTTCAATTAGGTATCTCAGATTCGAATTAGGTTTATCTCAGATTCGAACAAGGTATGTTACTGTAATCACCTTTTATCTGTTGTTGTCCTGTTTAGTTTCTTTGTAATCTGATTTTTGTATTTTTTGATATACGTTTGTTTCATTAGACAGATCGTGTAGTAATGTTGTTTTCTCTTTTTGATATATCTGCAGTTCATTAGTATGCTTTTTTGTTCATATGATCATGATTCTCAAAATATATGGAAAATATTTATTCATAGGCACGGTACATATTGATATGTTGTAAAATGTATGGTATTTATCCTACATGTTACATACCAATACGTACTGCATATATCATGCTCTCTTTTCATCCTACAGTAGATGCCAATACATATCAATATGAGACACTAGATGTCAATACGTAATGCATAGAACATGTTAATACATATCGAACATATACAACGACTCTTTTTTAGACTCAGTACATATCAATACGTATCACTACAGGAAAAATATACATCTACAACTGGAGATTTACAACACTTAGCTAAACATTGTAGAAAGTCCTATGTTTTACAAATGGTTTCAAAGGAAGAGTTGTCGTATATCATCACTGCCAACCCTTAGGAAACAAGGGGTTGCGCTAAGAAAACAAACGACAACTCCTTAAGCAAAACAGATGTGACGACATTTAGCTATAACAACTCTGTTCCATATATGTAGTGACTTACCCTATCACAATTCTCACAAGTGTTGTTGAAGAATACAAAAATATGATAATGAGAAAAATGTTAGAGGGGAGATTCGAACATGAACCTACTGCATGGAAGTCTAGCTCATCAACTACCCTTTCAATTCACAAGTTTTGTTTTTTTTTCTTTTCTTTAAATACAAACCTACAACAACACTTATAAGTGTTGTTGAAGTCAAAAAATATATAATGTTGGAAAAAATGAGGTTATAGGGGAGATTCGAACATGAATCTACTGCATGGAAGTCTAGCTCATCAACCATCCTTACCGTTCACAAGTTTTGGCTTTTTTTTTATTTAATAAAAATGTATAACAACATTAATAAGTGTTGTTGAAGTAAAAATATTAACATTGGAAGAAATGAGGATGGGGGGATTTGATCCTCAGCCTACTGTATGGAAGTCTGCACCGCTAACCATACCTACACTATTACATGTTCTGTCAAGTTTGTGGTTCTTTAATACACTAACTTTATGACAACCCTTCATAAGAGTTGTAAAACAAAATGTAATGCTCAAAAATAATGCCCAGGTGACTGAGCCGCAAACAACACGAAGCCTTCTCTCTAAACAATCACATACACGCCTTCTCTGTAAATAATCACATACATTTTTCACTATCTGTAATAATTACTTTACTCATTTCAGATAAGGATAGTCTGGTAATTTTCACAGTCTCAATAATATTTATTACCTTTATTTCTAGTAAGGGTTATATGGTGATTTTAAAAATTTATAATATTTAGTTTACTTATTTTCCGAGAAGGGTGGTCTGGTCATTTTCATAGTCTTCATAATATTTATTGCATTAATTTCCAACAAGGGTAATATGGTCATTTTCACAAGAAGTAATATTTATTACTTTTTCCGTAGTCAGGTCATTTTCACAATCTCCATAATATTTATTGCACAAATTTCCATGAAGCGTAATATGATCATTTTCACTATCTGTAATATTTACTTTACTTATTTCAGAAAAGGATAGTTTAGTAATTTCACAATCTCCATAATATTTATTACCTTTATTTCCAGTAAGGGTAATATGGTCATTTTAACTCTTGTAATCTTCGAACCTGGGATGTTCAATTCTGATATATTTTTTATCCAGTTCATCCGAACGAGAAACTCGGGTTTCGTAGATTATTCCAAAGAAATCTTACCTGTAAATGGATGGATTCATCTTTCTTACCAAGTTTCTGACTTAGAGTAATCAACTTGCGCCCATGTTTCGATTTCGGAGCCTGATTTGCATACAATATGCAGAAATAGGGTTTTTTAAGGTTTTGTAGAATATCTCGAAGGAATCTTACCTGTAAATGGATGGATTCGTCGTTCTTACCAAGTTTCTGACTTAGAGTAGTCAACCCGCGGCCAGGTTTCGATCTCGGAGCCCGGTATGCATACAATATGCAGAAATAGGATTTGTTTAAGGTTTCGTAGAATATTTCGAAGGAACCTTACCTGTAAATGGATGGTTTCTTCGTTCTTACCAAGTTTCTGACGTAGAGTAGTCAACTCGCGGCCAGGTTTCAATCTCTAACCTGGTATGCATACAATATGCAGAAATAAGGTTTGTTTAAGGTTTCGTAGAATATTCCGAAGGAATCATACCTATAAATGGATGGGTTCGTCGTTCTTACCAAGTTTTTGACTTAGAGTAGTCAACTCGCGGCCAGGTTTCGATCTTGGAGCATGGTATGCATAGAATATGCATAAATAAGGTTAATTTGTTTAAGGTTTCGTATAATATACCGAAGGAATCTTACCTGTAAATGGATGGATATGTCGTTTTTACCAAGTATTTGACTTAGAGTAGTCAACTCGCGGCCAGGTTTCGATCTCTGAGCATGGTATGCATACAATATGCAGAAATAAGGTTTTTTTTTTTAAGGTTTCGTAGAATATTTCGAAGGAATCTTACCTGTAAATGGATGGTTTCTTCGTTCTTACCAAGTTTCTGACTTAGATTAGTCAATTTCGATGATGTATCATGCTAAGTTTGAAGTCATAACCCTCTCAGAGCTTCTTGGTTCATAGATTGTATGCCATTATACCAAGTTTGAAGTTCGAATCAACATTGAGCTTCATACTTATCGATTTTGATGATGTATCAATGCTAAGTTTGAAGTCAGAACCCTCTCAGAGCTTCTTGGTTCATAGTTTGTATGTTGTTATACCTCATTTAAAGTTTGAATCGACACTAAGCTTCATATTCATCAATTTCGATGATGTATCATGCTAAGTTTGAAGTCATAACCCTTCAGAGCTTCTTGGTTCACAGATTGTATGCCATTATACCAAGTTTGAATCTTGAATCGACATTGAGATTCATACTTATCGATTTTGATGATGTATCAATGTTAATTTTGAAGTCAGAACCCTCTCCGAGCTTCTTGGTTCATAGTTTGTATGTTGTTATACCACATTTGAAGTTTGAATCGACACTAAGCTTCATATTCATCAATTTCGATGATGTATCATGCTAAGTTTGAAGTCATAACCCTTTTAGAGCTTCTTGGTTCATAGATTATATGCCATTATACCAAGTTTGAAGCTCGAATCGACATTGAGCTTCATACTTATCGATTTTGATGATGTATCATGCTAAGTTTGAAGTCAGAACCCTCTCGGAGCTTCTTGGTTCATAGTTTGTATGTTGTTATACCACATTTGAAGTTTGAATCGACACTAAGCCTCATATTCATCAATTTCGATGATGTATCATGCTAAGTTTGAAGTCATAACCCTCTCAGAGCTTCTTGGTTCATATATTATATGCCATTATACCAAGTTTGAAGCTCTAATCGACATTGAGCTTCATACTTATCGATTTTGATGATGTATCATGCTAAGTTTGAAGTCAGAACCCTCTCAGAGCTTCTTGGTTCATAGTTTATATGTTGTTATATCACATTTGAAGTTTGAATCGACACTAAGCTTCATATTCATCATTTTCGATGATGTATCATGCTAAGTTTGAAGTCAGAACCCTCTCAAAGCTTCTTGGTTCATAGATTGTATGCAATTATACCAAGTTTGAAGCTCGAATCGACATTGAGCTTCATACTTATCGATTTTGATGATGTATCATGTTAAGTTTGAAGTCAGAACCCTCTCAGAGCTTCTTGGTTCATAGTTTGTATGTTTTTATACCACATTTGAAGTTTGAATCGACACTAAGCTTCATATTCATCAATTTCGATGATGTATCATGCTAAGGTTGAAGTCATAACCCTCTCAGAGCTTCTTGGTTCATAGATTGTATGCCATTATACCAAGTTTGAAGCTCGAATCGACATTGAGCTTCATACTTATCGATTTTGATGATGTATCATGCTATGTTTGAAGTCAGAACCCTCTCAGAGCTTCTTGGTTTATAGTTTGTATGTTGTTATACCACATTTGAAGTTTGAATCGACACTAAGCTTCATATTCATCAATTTCGATGATGTATCATGCTAAGTTTGAAGTCATAACCCTCTCAGAGCTTCTTGGTTCATAGATTGTATGCCATTATACCAAGTTTGAAGCTCGAATCGACATTGAGCTTCATACTTATCGATTTTGATGATGTATCATGCTAAGTTTGAAGTCAGAACCCTCTCAGAGCTTCTTGGTTCATAGTTTGTATGTTGTTATACCACATTTGAAGTTTGAATCGACACTAAGCTTCATATTCATCAATTTTGATGATGTATCATGCTAAGTTTGAATTCATAACCATCTCAGAGCTTCTTGGTTAATAGATTGTATGCCATTATACCAAGTTTGAAGCTCGAATCGACATTGAGCTTCATACTTATCGATTTTGATGATGTATCATGCTAAGTTTGAAGTCATAACCCTCTCGGAGCTACTTGGTTCATAGTTTGTATGTTGTTATACCACATTTGAAGTTTGAATCGACACTAAGCTTCATATTCATCAATTTCGATGATGTATCATGCTAAGTTTGAAGTCATAACCCTCTCAGAGCTTCTTGGTTCATAGATTGTATGCCATTATACCAAGTTTGAAGCTCGAATCGACATTGAGCTTCATACTTATCGATTTTGATGATGTATCATGCTAAGTTTGAAGTCAGAACCCTCTCAGAGCTTCTTGGTTCATAGTTTGTATGTTGTTATACCACATTTGAAGTTTGAATCGACACTAAGCTTCATATTCATCAATTTTGATGATGTATCATGCTAAGTTTGAATTCATAACATCTCAGAGCTTCTTGGTTAATAGATTGTATGCCATTATACCAAGTTTGAAGCTCGAATCGACATTGAGCTTCATACTTATCGATTTTGATGATGTATCATGCTAAGTTTGAAGTCATAACCCTCTCGGAGCTACTTGGTTCATAGTTTGTATGTTGTTATACCACATTTGAAGTTTGAATCGACACTAAGCTTCATATTCATCAATTTAGATGATGTATCATGCTAAGTTTGAAGTCATAACCCTCTCAGAGCTTCTTGGTTCATAGATTGTATGCCATTACACCAATTTTGAAGCTCGAATCGATATTGAGCTTCATACTTATCGATTTTGATGATGTATCATGCTAAGTTTGAAGTCAGAACCCTCTCAGAGCTTCTTGGTTCATAGTTTGTATGTTGTTATACCACATTTGAAGTTTGAATCGACACTAAGCTTCATATTCACAATTTCGATGATGTATCATACTAAGTTTGAAGTCAGAACCCTCTCAAAGCTTCTTGGTTCATAGATTGTATGCCATTATACCAAGTTTGAAGCTTGAATCGACATTGAGCTTCATACTTATCGATTTTGATGATGTATCATGCTAAGTTTGAAGTCAGAACCCTCTCAGAGCTTCTTGGTTCATAGTTTGTATGTTGTTATACCACATTTGAAGTTCGAATTGACACTAAGCTTCATATTCATCAATTTCGATGATGTATCACGCTACTAATGTGAACTAAAGCTACTTCATGACCTGTATGACTAGTCGAAATTACTTCATGACCTATGTAACTAGTCAAAATTCAAACCGGAAGCACAAAGAGAAAGCACAAAAGTACAAAGAAACACACCAATTATCAAATTCACTTCTTATTTTTCAGCTTCATTCTTATATATTTTTTGGATTTTTTTATATCAGAATGTCGATAACAATGTCCCAAGTTTATTAATATTTTTTTTCGATTTTTATGCATATCGAAAGTTGATAATTAAACCGAATACACGAGTTTAAACTAGCACAAAGAGAAACACACAAGTTTCTCAATCCGTATGAGCATCTTAAAATTAATCTACACCATTCCATAATTTATGCAATCCGTATGACCTCCTTATCTACGGTCCAGAGTATTTTTGAGTTATCTAAACTAAAGAAGGGAGAGAAAACCTCTACTCATTCTCCACCTCTTACCTGCGTCTCTCTCTGCAAACCCTAATTTCTCCTCTTTCCCCACTCTAAACTTTCATCTTCTAAGGCTAAATCACTCTCAGAAAATCCAATTTCATAACCCTAAATCTCCAGTTTCTTACTCAATTCATTCTAAATTTCTTACCCCCAAAACCGTTTTCTGAAACTCTAATCGACCCTGAATCTCAATTTAAAGATTTAAAATACAGCTTCTAGCCGGAAAAAATGAAGAAAAACCTAGTGGTGCGGTGAATCTAGATATTAAATCTCTGTCATTAGTGTCTCATTCTTCTTCGATTTCTTCACTTAAATGAAATCTAGGATGTGCTTTTTTGGTTTAGAGAGACCTCTGAGGCCAAGTCAAGAAAAAAACAACAGATGTACGAAGTTTTCTTTTCCGAGAAGACTAGGTCGAAGAAATGAAGCTTCTGTTGCTGAATTAATGGATAAGTAGGAGAATGAAGGTGGGGATTGAACTTACAGAGATGGGTTCACTGGATTTTAGGGGTTTGAGAAGATTGAACTGATGAGAAATCAAGATATGATGGTGGTGGTTATTATGATGAAGAGATTAGGATATTAGTGAAATTCAAATTGCAGATGAGGAATTGAAGCTCAAGCTTGGCAGAATCTCGAACCTGATTTTGAGTTGGTGTTGATGGTTAGATAGAATGGTTGATGTTGGGACTTTGTTTGAATCCGAAAAAATGTTGGTGCTGATGAATATCGCGTAATTTTCAGTAACTTCACCTTTTCGCTGTTGATTTCTTGTACAAAAACCATGGATTTTACATGGCTTATGCGTTTGGATCGATTGTTGTTAATTGATAATTTATTTTTTTTTTGAATTTCAATTGTATGTTGTAGATCTTTGTGAAGGATGTCGTGGAAGGAATACACAGGGTTTTTATATGAATTTGATAGTGGTGATTTTGATTGCTACACAGGTTGTTTAAGATTGAAATGTCGGGTTGCAGTTGAGGTGGAGGTTGCAGAGGTGTAGCTGAAATTGAAATTGCATTAGATGGTGATGTCTGAGGTTGAGTAACTGGTGATGCTATCAAGAAGAATCATATGAGAATCAATTGTATTACTGCTGTTGAAGTTCATTGAAATGGGTTAGATGAATGTTAGGTTTTACGGGTTTGAAAACTCATGTTGCAGCAGTGACACAGAGAACTAGAGATGATGAATTTTGTACGTCGCAAACTTAACTACTTACTCATATATGCTGTATGACAATTGATCTTCATTGACAAGTTGTTGAACCTGTGTTTGATAGTCTTTGTTCAATCTTTGATACAGCTGGTTTAAAAATATCTGATGTTTTACACGCTTACACAGAAAAAACTTGAAAAAGCTCGAGAAAAGTATCATGCTGATTGTGGATCATCCGTGACACATGATATTCTTGCAAAGGCCTTTGGTGAGGACAAGAAAACTAAAGGGAGACTTAAAGGAATTGGTTTTGGAGCGACACGTAAAAAGGTTGTTGCGCAGTCCCACTATAAGATGATGATTAAAGAATGTCAAGAATCCTATAAAGCATTGAGTGATCGAGTGGGAACAAAATCAAAATGTGTCTGCAATGGAGTCTTACCCTCTCACATGTTAAGTTCCAGCAACAATCATGATGCTAGCACTAGCAGAAATGTTATCTGTAATGAAAGAGACTCAACTGATACCACTCCAAGTCATGTCAGGAAAAAAAATGAGGTTCAAGTGCCAAAGATATTCCAAGTTTGCAAGTTGTTAAGCTGGTACAAGGCGGACGAGGTGGTTGCAGAGGCTGAAATTACTGAAACAGATCCAAGTAAGCAGATACATGAAAAACCAATCGGTCTTGGAGCCTACACTGTATGTGTGAAGGTTTCTTTTGTGGATGATGCTCTTGTCTACCAAGCTACTTCATAAGTCAGAACTGTTCATGATGTTGTTTCAAATTTTATCACATGGCCCAAAAATAGAATAATCTACCAATAGACTTCTTAATCTTCTGTGATCTTTTTGGAGACTTAACTTTTGGTAACAAACATATCACAACCACTTTTTTGTATGTTTTGTGTATATCACATTGGTATGTGAATGCTTTAACTCTGGGTTTGGTTTAATTTGAATGAATCTTTCAGTTTAATCCAATTTTTTATTTACATTTCAGTTTAATCTAGTTGTTTCTTTACATTTCACAAATAATAGTGACAAAAGTGAAATATATATTCTGAAATATGGGTTTGATCTTATTCACAAGTATTGTAAAATAGTTTGTAAAATGAAATCTTGCAACATCGGCAGGTGTTGTTCAGAATAGTTATACAACTCAAGGAAGTGTAGTGAGAGGAGTATTCACAATACTAATAGACATCGTTAAAAGGTTTTCAACTACATAAACTAGATATTGTGAAACAGTTACTTTACAACATAAGTTTGTGTTGTCCAAGATAGTTCGAAAATTCATACAAGTGTTGTGCAAATATTATTCATAATACTGGTAATTGTTGTTGCATATGTTTCTACGATATGCTACTTATGTTGTCCACGATTGTTCCACAATACAAGCAAGAGTTGTGTTAGGTTATCAAAAAAAATCGAAAGAGAATCACAACATTGACAAACTATTGTCGAACCATGAATCACATCACCCTTTACAACACTTGTCAACTATTGTAGAAAAACTTGGACTTTCTACAATACCCCCGTTCCACAATGCATGAAATGGAGTTGTCGTAGGGGTACTGCAACGCTTATCTTGTGTCGTCAATGATGATTTTTCCCGTAGTGTATGATATCAATACTTGATATGATATCAATATGTATATTACCAATAGTTAATTTTTGGATCATTTTTTTACAGAGTTAACATGTTACATACCAATACGTATTGCATATATCATGTTCTCTTTTCATCCTACAGTAGATGCCAATACATATCAATATGAGACAGTACATGTCAATACGTAATGCATAGAACATGTCAATACATATCGAAATGATACAACACATATCCATACAAAGACTCTTATTTAGACTCAGTACATATCAATACGTATGATATCAATATTTATATTACCAATAGTTAATTTTTGGATCATTTTTTTACAGGGTTAACATGTCTGAGGTTGCTCCCGAATCAGATTTCGCTTGCTATTCTCATGTATACCGTAAACAATACCATTTTGCATATTTAGTTACATCGTCTTCTACTTTAGAGGATTTGGAATCTTCCATCTGTAATATGTGGAGATGGTTGACTCCATCGACTATTCTGGTTAACTATTTCCAGAATCAAGTGATAGTTCCTATTCTTGCCGACGTAACGCTCCAAAGCATCGCTGCATTACATTCTGCAAACAAATCGGCTTTCTTTGATTTGCAGGTGGATGTAATTTCAGCTGGCGCATCTAGTACTTCTAGGCGTATGGAAGTTGACAGTAATGCAGACTTAGTTGTTAGTGTAAAGAACAGTTATTTGAAAGATGGTAAAGAGGTTCCAAATGTGTGTTTTTTCAGATGGTTGGGAGAAGATTTTTGATGATACAAAACAATTATTCTATGGTGGTGTTGATGTCGTACGTATAGCATGCCAAAAATATTGCATGAGAAGTGGATATGAGGTAATTAAGAAAAAGAATGACCTTGAGAGATTCATCGCCGTATGCAGCGTCAAAGGTTGTTCATGGAGGCTTCATGCAACTGCCATTGGTAGTTCTATTGATGTTTTTAAGATAAAGGAATATGAGGGAAGGCACACCTGTGGTGGAGGTTATATGTTGAAGAATCCAAGAGTTACGAGAAAACTCATGAACAATTTAATTCATGAGCGTGTGATAGACGCATTTATGTGTCTATTTTGTTCTCAATTTTCTGTATCGTTAAACTAGATTAAGTACTTATTCTGTTATTTTGTGTTCTTGTAGGAAATTTTAGAAAAATAAGCCCTTGCGGCGAAATGGGCTCAAAAAGCAGTGTTTTACAGCCCGGAGAAATGTACCGTAGGCACCCCAGAGATGCACCGGAAGCGTCCCAGAAATGTCCCGGAGGAACCCATAAAAATTACTATTTCCACCCCAATTGATATTCTCACCCCAACACTCTGGATAAGGGGCACCTTCTTCAACAATTTGAATTTGTGTTTTTGGCGGGAAATGAAGTTTTCAACTGGCAGAATTTTGATTGTCAAAATGAATGGGTTAGAGTACGATTCAATCGCTGAAAATTGGCAGAAAGATGTGATTTGGCATAAGGAACAAAGTTTGGGTGTCGAATTTGATCGGAATTGGATGGAAATATCGATTTGATTCTCGAGCTCAAAACAGAGCTACATGGACTGAACACACCCTGTACACGCTGTTGTGTGTGTTTTGGCTATGCATGGAAGTGATTAAGGGACGTTCGACGACTTATAGGCGTGGGAGAGCTGAATTGAAGTGTGCAGAACCAATTCTAACGTGTGACAGAGTTAATTTTGGAAATTTTCGTTATTATTGGCAGCCGAGAATATTTGGATTAAATGGAGAATATATGCAATCAATGGTCGGATTTTTGACTCCAATTCACTATAAATACAAGGCAAAACAGTTTGGGAAAGGGTGTCGAGAGTTTGGGGAAGTTATGGAGGCTACAGAATGAAGAACTCACGAGTTGCAGAGCTGCCATTTTTCTGCTGCTGCTGCTGATGAAGAACACCAAGAACACGAAGAATGAACCTGCACTAGCAGTCGTTTATTGTGGGTCGTAGGTGTGGGTCTTAGAGCCACAGTAACAATAGCACTTCTTCTATGTCGTTCCTTTTGGACGCTTTCTGTGGGTCGCACATTCACTGTTTTATTATTTCATCTCCATTTTCATCCTTGTAAACACCCTTTGAGCAATAAATAAATATTTTGAGCGTGTTTTTATCATGATGAGCTAAACCAAACACTGGGACGACGGAGGAGGTCGAATTTCATCCATGTGGTAATTTCATTAATTCTTTTATTTACTTTTTGCACTAGTTTTAATTGAATTAAGATTTTAAATTAATTACTTGTGATTTCATTTGATGGAGTATGCTTAGTCCTAGGGATTTTTGATATGCCATGCTTAAGAAATACAAGTAATATTTTATAAAATCTATCTTGGCAATAAACTAGAGTTAATATTTGTTTTGTTTTTGATCTATAATTTCTAGAATTAATTTCTGAACCATTTGAAGAAAAAAAACGGCCGAATCTTTAGTCCCAGTTTCTCGCACCAGTGTTAATATTTTTATTGTATATATTTATCTTTTTTTATTAAGTTTAAAAAATTATCCTTCACAAGTCCGACAGTTTGAACCTCATTACTACAACCCCACAAAAAATCATAAATCAGCGTGTCAGGCACAACCCTCGCATAACGCCAGCAGAGATCGTAGATTATATTGAAGTTGCTGGCGGGATTGACATCCAGTATCACCATGCATATTATGCACTTGATTTGTCGCATAAACAAATTTTTGGTAATGATGTCAAGTCTTACACTGATCTTGCTTGGTGGGTGAATGTTGTTAGGGAAACAAACCCCGGGTCATTTATTGATTTCGACTTCAATGATGCAGCAAAAAGATTTAACATACTTTTTATTTGCTTTGGAGCTCGTAGAGAGGGCTATAAACTTTGTCGTCCAATGATATTATGTGATTGTACATTTCTTACTGGGACTTCTAGAGGAGGTCTCATGGAGGCAACATGTCTTAATGGCAGTCAAGGTAACTTTTTTTTTTGATATGTAGTGTCTGTAGTTAGATCACTCATTTTACTACAATACTGACAATGAGGATACTACTACGTATTGACCTTACTGAGTATGAGGTAAAGCATACTACATGTCCATATGTAGTGTCAGCTTTTCACATATCAACAAAGAGGTAAACCATACTACATATTGACCTTACTGAGTATGAGGTAAACCATACTACATGTCAGCAGTTGGTTATTATTTTACTTTTAGCAGAAAAAAGACTACATATCAACATGTACTGTTTTTTTTTCTTTTTGTAATATGTTCACTTTTAACACTACATACCTTCTTTCAGGGGTACATTTGTTTTCCCCCTTATTGATTTCCCCTTTGCTTTTGGTGAAGGAGTAGCAGCTCTCGGTGCAAGTGCTTTGTTCCCATTTGCTTGCGGTGAGTAGCAGCCTTTGTTGCATTTTTTTTTTCTTTTGCTTTAGTAGTTGTAGTTGCTGCTTTTCTTTTGATTTTTGCTTTAGGAGTAGCTGTTGCTTTCTTTCTTTTGGTTTTTGTTGTTGTAAACCAAAAAACGCATCAAAACAAATATCCTACATATTGATATGTAGTGTCCAACAATATCAAAATATAAAAGGGTTTTTTATATCAGTTTTACCACATGAACACTACATACTGGTATGTAGTACCATCTTGTGTCAACAATTTGTCTAATAGTAACACTACAGACTGGTATGTATTCAACAATTTGTCTAAAAAGTATCAAAACATACCACAAGTTTGCACATGCAGACTGGTATCAATACATTACAGACTGGTATGTATTCAACAATTTGTCTAAAAATTATCAATACATACTTGAATATTTACCTTTTTCTAGGACTACATTTGATTCTTTTGTTGCTGGTGAAGGAGTACCGTCGTTTTCATTCGTTTTTGTTGACGGAGGAGTGACAGATTGAGAAGATTTTGACATACTTCTTGTTGTTGGTGAATTTGGAGCGTTTTTTTCCTTGATTTTTGTTGTTGGCGAATCAACGGTAGTTTTCTTTCTTGTTTTTTCCGGTGAAGGAGATTCTTCTACAATTACTTCTCTAATTGTTCGTTTAATTTCTCTTTTCGTAACCTTTTTTTTTTCAGATTAAAAATTTCTGGAACGGATTAGGGTTACTTAAAATGGATCTAGTTTAACGTTGAAGAAGATTTGATTGCAGTTTCTGGTTCTTCAGCATTTTTAGAGATGATTAAACATGGGGTTTAATTTGATTTTATGAAGAAGGAATAAGAAGAAGAAGTGGGAGGAGACAGTTTTTAACTCCACACGTGAATGTTGAGGGTAGGCTAGTAATTTCGAAGGATTTTAAACCTTTTTGGACAACCGAATAATTTCTCTATCCCGCTGGACTACACACTAATACTGGGTTGGGTTTTTGGACTAAACAGGAAATTTCTCTCTTTTTTTTTTTTTTATTTAAGAGTGTGTTGCATGCAAAGATGGAATCCTTGGATCCAAGATCAATTAGAACTTGTCTAACCAAGAAAATTTTATCCCTATATTATAGAGAATGAAAATACGAGTTCAACGAAATAAAAATGAGGTCATTCAGACATATCAGATGAAGAAATTATGATTATATAAAAGCTTGAGAGATTGCATTGACATATCGATAATATAGATACAAGTAATTTGTAAATACTCTTAGGTCAACTATATTTTGTGCCCGTGCGATCACTGCCAAAAGGAAAAATAAAATCTGGATTCCTCTGTGAATCGGGCGATAAAAACGGGTTAACTCAGTCCTCTACGTTTCACTTTTTTATGTCTCAATCTGCACTTCTCTAATGTTTAATCTACATTTTTGTTTAATTTCTGCATGTCATTTCAAGTTTATTATCTCAATTGATAGTTTTTCAGTCTTTAGTTCTCCTTTGATTTTTTTTTATATATATCTCTTTCATGGCATTCTAAGATTTTTATGATTTCCCATATTGTTTGCTATCTGATTTTACTCTAATGGCTTTTGCCTCTTTTGTTGTTGTGATCAGAGCTTTTGCTGAGTATATTATCAAGCTTTTGCTTAAGGGTTCAAAGAAGATTGGTTTCATTGCTTTTGCTAATGGTGTTGTGTTGAAGAAGTCTCGGATCGGTTCAAACTCACTCGAAATAGGTAATAGTACATCCCGCTCTTTGATCAATTCAAAAAAATTCAAATTCCACAGAGTCAACTTCATGCAGTTAATATGTTTCATAATTTTACTGCTCTCATTTACTATGGCCAGCTATCATCATTTTATACCCAATAATCACTTCAAAAAATATTGTTACCATACTTATCGGTTCACTAGTTATACGCAATTATACAATGAGATTTTTTAGTTCCAAATATATTCCCGGAATATTAATATTGGTTATGTTTTAATACCTAGCCACCAACAATCTTCTTATCAAAAAAGGATTTATTGGGAGAATTTCTCTTACTGTGTAGACGTGGGATGCCATCAAGATTTTTTCTCTATGGAAGAAGGAAAAACTAGTCAAGTCACTGATCTGGTTAACAAGTTTAAGCAAAAAAATATTGATTTGGGTGATGTTAATGAAGTTATTGTTATCAAAAACAAAAACAAAGAAGTTGAAGAAAAGGATGATTGGGAAGCTAGTGCTATTGGAAAGATTATCATTGAAGGTCGGATGATCTATCACATGGTTGAACGTGGAATTACTTTCACCTGGTCTTTCCTTTCTCTGGAGGATATAAAAATTGTAGAGTTAGAACCAAACTTGATGATTTTCAAGTTCAACAAATGGGATCTGCTCAACAAGGTTATAGAGGAAAGACCATGGAGCATTAACAAACACCTTCTGGTTGTGCACGATTACATTCCAAGCATGGTTTATACGGATAAACATTGGGGTTTTCAGCTATTTTGGATTCATCTCAAGTATTTACTGCCAGAACATAAGAACGTCACTTCGGTTACCAAAACTGGCGAAGTTAAGGGTGAAGTCGTGGCTATAGAACCGAAAGATGCAATACCTGTAGATGGTGTTCCTGTTAAAGTCTGTGTTAATGTTGATTTATCTATGCCATTAAGAAGGGGTGTGAAATTTTCCACGATTGCAGGAGTGACTAAGTGGCAGCAATTCTTTTTTGAACGCCAACCCAAGAGCATATGTACTGAGTGCTATATTATCAATCATTCAAAGGATGTGTGTAAGGATGCTGCCATTTATTTGAAGAAGGCTCATGAGAAGCCTTACTTTGTGGGAAAGGTTAACAATATTCGCACAAATATCTCTATAGTTGCGACTAGCAATGATGCTATTTTGGTGAAGACTCCGGCTATAAAAAAGAATCAAAAGAAGTTCACTAAATCAAAGGTTTTCATACCCCCAAAGGATAGTGAAATAATTAATTTGAACTCTCTGATCATAGAAGAGGGACTGACTATTGAAGAGGATAGTAGACTTGGCAAACGTCATAGAATTGGTGACGATTCAACTACCAGCTCCACAGCTTCTGAGACTTCTTCACAGAGCAACGTTATGAATCCAATCTCAACCCCTTTTAATGCTCAAATGATCACAACTGGAGATAATCAACCTAAGAAGACCAACATAGGGAATCAGGTATTAACATCTTTTTCTACTCTACTTATTGTTTCAGTAATTCTGAATTTAAGCACTCTACTTGTCAAACCGTTTTTTATTCCAACTCTTGCATTTAATACTCCATTTTGGCATCATATTAATTTCCTAACTTGGATTAAAATTACTCATGCAATTCATAAGTTAATGATTAAATTTTCTTGCATTCTCTGTGTTAGGTTTCACGTAAATTTTTTACATTTTGTGTGCATATTTGGTTTATTATATCATGTTCACAACATGAGGGTTGTTTCTTGGAATGCTCAAGGTCTTACCACACCAGCTACTAGAGATCACCTTAGAGATATTATTAGGTCCCAAGATCCTGATATTTTATTCCTTTGTGAAACTAAAATACATGAAGATAAGATGAATACCTTATTAGCCCCCTTAAGGTACCCAAATATGAAATTTCTTCAACCAGTTGGTCTCTCTGGAGGATTAGCTATTTTGTGGAAAGATGGGTTTATTTATGATGTGGTTGGTTGTGAGAACAACATGATTCATGGTGCAGTACAGTATGACCCAATCTTACCTGAATTATTATTATCTTGTATGTATGGATATTGTGATTATTCTAAAAAGAAAACTCAATGGGAATTCATCAAGGATATTGGACTTAATATTTCTCAGCCATGGGTTTTTCTAGGTGATCTTAATTTTCATGTGTTAGATTCTTCTTCATCTGGTTCTTCTTCAGGAGATGGATTAGTTAATTCTATCATTAAGGAGGTGGGTTTGCAAGACTTGGGTTTCATAGGAAGAGGTTATACCTGGTCTAATAATAATATGGGTACTGGAAGCAAAAGATCAAGGTTAGATATGGCCTTTGTTAATGGTTCTTGGAATTCTCTTTTTCAAGATTCTAAACTCATACATCTACAGCAGTCAGGAAGTGATCATTGCCCCATTATGCTGGTGACAGATTACTCCCAACCAAAGCTTTGGAAGCATTTTAAGTTCTTTAAAACTTGGTTGCAAGATAGAACTTGTGCAGCTGAAATTTCAAAAGCTTGGGAAAAATCAGTTCAAGGTTCACCAGGATT
This sequence comes from Papaver somniferum, assembly GCF_003573695.1. Taxonomy (NCBI): domain Eukaryota; kingdom Viridiplantae; phylum Streptophyta; class Magnoliopsida; order Ranunculales; family Papaveraceae; genus Papaver; species Papaver somniferum. The sequence goes on from NC_039358.1 coordinate 232,149,488, forward strand.
CAGACTCATCAAAAGACTTCATTTTACAAGGATCACTTTATCAAAATGGAATAAAACTCACTTTGGGAACATTGGTCAGAATGTGGATATACTTCAACAAAAATTATCTGAGATTCAAGCTCTACCTTTCTCTCAAGATAATACTGCAATGGCAATTGAATTTAGTAGAGACTTGGATAAATGGCATAAAATTCAACATGAGTTCTATAAACATAAGTCTAGGGATAACTTTGTTAATGATATGGATTACAATACTAAGTATTTTCATACTTTAACAAAAATGAAGAGAGCTAGAAACAACATTGATGCTTTAAAGACTGAGGATGGATCTTGGCTCAATTGTAGAGAAGATATAGCTGTGTTGTTAACTCAACACTTCAAAAAAAATAGTACTTATCAAAATCCAATCATTGAATAAAAACATTATAATCATATTCCCACTCTGATTACAGAAGAAGATAAAATGATACTTCTACTTCCTCCATCTAATGAAGAAATACATAAAATTCTTAAAGGCATGGAAAGCTGGTCAGTCCCAGAGCCTGAGGGATTTCAAGCTGGTTTCTACAAGTCACAGTGGAATATTGTTGGTAATGATGTTCTTGATATGCTAAAGAATTTTTTTGAAACAAAACATTTGCCTAAACAGACTAACAAGATTTACATATCCTTAATTCCTAAGAAGAATAAACCTTGTTCTCCTTCTGATTTCAGACCTATTGGCCTTTGTAATACCTCTTACAAAGTCATTTCCAAGATTCTTGTCTCTAGAATGAAGCCTCTTATGGAAAGAATTATTTCTCCTTATCAAGCAGCTTATGTGTCAGGAAGACTGATTAATGATAATACAATTATAGCACGTGAACTGATTCATTCCAAGAAGAAAAAAGATGGAGAAAGTAGTTGGTTAGCTTTGAAGCTTGGCATTTCCAAAGCTTTTGACAGATTGGAATGGCCTTTTCTTCTCAAAGTTCTTCAGAGTTTTGGTTTCAGTGAAGATTGGTGTCAACTAATCAAACAATGTATCAACACTACTTCACTTTCTGTTATGCTTAATGGTTCACCTTGTGAATAATTTTCTCCTACTAGAGGTATTTGACAGGGAGATCCCCTATCTCCATATCTCTTCATTATTGCAATGAAATGGTTTTCAAGAACTCTTTTAGTAGATCATGATACCAAAGCAATCAAAGGTATTTCTGCAGCAAGAGGAGCACCACCTATTAATCATCTACTTTTTGCAGATGATTGTCTCATTTTTACTCAAGCCAATTTAACCAGTGTGAATAATTTACTTCAAGCATTGAAGGACTTTAGTTCACAATCTGGTCAAGTCATTAATTTTGACAAGTCTTCTGTTTTATACAGTTATAATCTGGATCCATCTGTGTGTAGCACTCTCAGTAACATTTTTGGAGTTCAAAGTATGGAGAAAAATGAGAAAATTTAGGTTCCCCTCTTCTTATTGGTAAATCCAAAGTGAAAGTTTTTAAAGATATTCAGCTTGCTTTTGAAAGTAGGCTTGGTAATTGGCAAGGCATTAATCTACATCAATCTGGTAGAACAACAATGGTTAAAGAAATTCTCAATGCTATACCAATGTATCGGATGAGCACATTCAAGATGCCTAAGACTTTAATTAAAAAGTTGGATACATTGCAAAGGAAGTTTTGGTGGGGATACAAGTCTAATAGAGGCTTAAATCTAATTGCCTGGCAGAATAGGAGTTTATCTAAGGACCTAGGAGGTCTAGCTTTCATAGATCTTGAAATGTTAAATCATGCCCTTCTTACCAAGATTGCTTGGAGGTTTTGTCAAAACTCTGATCACCTTCTTACTAGGATTCTCAAAGCAAAATACTTTAAGAAAAAAGAGTTCCTACATATTGAAGGAGAAAAGAATAATTCTTCATGGACTTGGAAAGGGATTGAACTTGGTCTATCTATTCTTCAACAGCATTACATTATGGAGGTTAACAATGGAAAATATACTAAAATCTAGGTTGACAGGTGGATCATAGGTCTTGATACCAAAGTTGCACCTCTTCATCCATATCATCTACAATATGAGTTTGTCAGTGAACTAATCTTGCCTGATTATAACAGCTGGAATATTCCTCTTCTTCATGATCTCTTCTGTCCAGATGTTGTTGACAAGATCAAAAATATGCAGCTCTCTCATGAGGAACAAGACATTGTTAGATGGGCTCCTTCAAAAGATGGTGTTTTCTGTCAAATCATCCTAAAATAAACTAATAGAAGCAAGAGTTCAAGGCCAAGCTGCTTTAAGTGATGTCCCAACCTCAGTTTCGAAAGCTCTTTGGAAAATGAATCTCCCACATCGTGTTTTGTTATTTGTATGGAAGTGCCTGAAAAATATTGTCCCTACAAAAGTTAGATTATCTATAGATATGCATGATATAGAAACACATTGTGAGGTCTTCAAGGAAGAAGATCAAACCCTATTTCATATTCTTATTAGTTGTTCACATGTTAGAGCAGTATGGCATTCACTTAATATCAATGTTGATCAGATTGTCTCTCAATGTCAGTATGTAAAAGAATGGATCATCTCTTGGTTTAATGATGTTCAGAATGCCGGAAGTAAGGAAATCAACAACTGGAGAAGTCTGTTAATGGTGGGAAGTTGGATAATATGGAAGGAAAGATGTGATTGTTTTCCAAGATAAAAAGTTGAATCCGATGAACACTGTCTCCAGAATTCAGATGATGTTGAATAACTACAATGTCTGCAATAAAGATAGCTCACAGTCCCTTCATCAAAACAATACTGATAATTCTGATACTCACTCTAACTACTCATTATGCTTGCAAGATATTCTTGAGGACTCAACTGTGTTTAAATTCTTTGTTGATACTTCTTTTGATCCTAATACTATGAGAGTGGTTCTGGCATTGTGTTGTATAATATTTCAGGTTCACGAGTCGGTTTCAAAGGATCCTATGCAGCTGGCTTGATAGATGCTGAAGCTGGTGAATGCAATGCGGTACTGGAAGGGTTGAAATGGGCTAAGGCGATGGAGCTAGATAACATTCATCTAGTTGCAGATGCTGAGAAAGTCGTGGACTCAATCAATAAAGAAGTTCTAGCTGTGAGATGGGAGAATAGAAAAACCATCCAAGAGATTAATCTTTTGCTTAAAACTTTTAATTTCTATAAAGTGTCACATGTCAAGAGAGATTTAAACTCTTTAACTGATTCTATTTCAAAAGTGGTCAGGAAAGATAAGCTTACTATTGAACAATTCAGTCATGATCTTGCTTATCTTGAAAACTTATTATCCAGGTTGTTAGATCCTGGCATTTCTTAATAAAATCTTTAATCCTTTATCTAAAAAAAAAAAGAACTCTTAGGTTGCTCTTCACTAGTAGCAACTACAAGGAAGAAATTCATCAACTTCTTCTCATTATTCTGTCTCGTCACTAGATATCTGAATTCTCTCATACCGTAAACAACAATCGGCCTTTATGCGAAAGGTGAATAAGGGATTAGCATATCAGGTTTACTGAAAAGCTCGTTCAAGCCTGACTGAAAAAATTTATGCGAACATTTTCATCAGAGATAGATGAAACCCCAAGGATGACACTTTGAATACCCATTTGGCGAATTCTTATGGTTGCCTGCATAAATAAATTTGGATATGAACGTAAATGAGAAAAATAACATATTTTGACTCTTATATTAAGTATCACTTATGATATAAACCATAGAGTTTAGGAATAAAATAAAAGCCTAGCTCTTTACATTTCAGTGGAAAAAAGGATATTCAATTAACTAATATTCAGACATACATACCTGAGCACCGTTCATGGTTGGCATTTCGTAATCCATGAGAATTACGTCAAATCTCAGTCCTGACTCGACTGCTTCTTGGCCGTTCTCAGCCTCTCGGGTTTGGAAACCAAGAGCTCTTAGGTGGTAACTGTGAATCATACGCGTTGGTCGACAGTCATCAACAACGAGTGTAGTAATTGGATTCATTAGCAGGAGGAATCTGGATGAGTTGAGGTGAACCTGGATAAAGCCTGAAATTATACGAGGAAAGGGTTAGGATACGGTACGGGAAAATTAGGGAAGACCCAAAATAAATAATATTCTCATTGTCAGGCCCATAATTAATTTTGGGTACCGTGACACCCATAATTATCTGAAATTATTAAAAACGTCTACATGACGGATTATGCAGCCGCATGACGGGTTATGCATCAAGGGTATAATTGGCAACGCAACTTGGATATAACATATCTAAAAATCCGCGTTTTGGAATTTTACAAATTTTATATCGTTGGAAATATTTTTAAGAGAGCTACGCAACAAGTACAAACAAGAATATCAAATTTTTGTTTTTCACGAAAAAATCGGAGATGATCATAATTTTAGTCAAAATTTTCGAAAACTTGATACATAACCATTATGCAGCCACCAAAAAAAATGCATAACACATTCTGCAGACGCATAACGAATTATGCAATCATTTTCTCCACTGCATAACAAAGTTATGCGTCTATAACTGGTGGGCCCGGGAAAGCGTATAGTTGAAGTGTAATGAAAACGCGGGCCTACAGTAATACCGCAAGTGCACGGTCGTCAGTTGTAGCTCGTGCAAGTACGGGTCGATCCACAGAGACTGGGTGTGTTTGGAGTTTCTAGCTATTTTGGGTTCTAATTTGCTGTTGGGCTTTTGAGTGGTCAATGGGCTTTGAGTACCCTTCTGTTTTGGACTATGGGCTTAGTGAAGTGATCTGGGCCTTGAGCCTCTGAAGTTTACTGGGCTTGGATATGAACTTGGGTTCAATGGAGTGAACTGAGCCTTGGGCTCAGTTGGATGAGCCTCAGGTTAAGCTAGGCTTTTCTTGTTCTGAACCTATTTCTGGGCCTTTGGTTGTGAACTAAACCTTGGGCTTTGTAGCTTATGACCTGGGCTTTGGTTAAGTTCAGTGGACTGATGGGCTTTTGGTCTTCGAACCTGGGCTTGGTTTGGACTGGTTTGAGCTTTGGGTTGAGCTGGACTTTCACAGTGAACTTTCACAGTAAAAGTGAACTGGGCCTTAGCTTGAGCTGGGCTTCTGAATTGATTTGAATTGCACTGAGCCTTTGGTAACAGGGAGCAAGATAGTGAGAAGAAAGGAGCAAAACAGAAAAGAAACTAAAGACACAAAGAACAGGAACAAGAGTGATAAAGAAACAGTTGCATACCAAGGCCTAAGCCAAGGGCAGTGATGTGAAGAAAATAGCAAATGAAAGAAAGAAAACAGTAAACAATGGAATGAGTCTAAACATGAAAAAGAGCAAAATAAAAACAAAACAGTGAAGACAAGAGGATGAACTCAACTGATCATGCCAATTCTTCCTTAAAGCAGGTAAAGGTAAAGGTTCAAGCCTGCCTTTTACCTAAGGTGTTTCACCAATGGACAGTTGAATCACAACTAAAGTGTCAATCCTAAGCACTAAATGTCTGACTAAAGCACAATTAGTCAGAGAATTTGACAATGTAAATAAGGTATGAGTTGTGGTAATATCACATAGTTTTATCCTAACTACAAAGCATACATGATATGCACTGTGAGAGTAAAATGTGGTTTACCTTGATTCAATTCTATCCTAGAACATTTCACAAATCTAAGAATGACATGAACAACATGAGAACATTACAAGACAGAGCAGAACATACACATTAACAGAGAATATTGACAAATTCTATCCATGGTATTAACAGAGAACATACACAGAACAGAACATACACATCTAGGGTATTAACAGAACACAGTTCTGGACGCTGGCTATTCCAGCATGAGCCAATTTTACACCCACAGTCCCCTATTTATACATACAATGGAAATCCCAAAAAATCAGTGAAGTTATGGTTTCACCAAAAAGTGAAATTGACTCACCTAACCTACTGATAACAGCCCTAATACGTCGACCCATGCCTCTAATTATACATTCAATCACTTTCCCCCCAAAATACCAAATTTATGAAATTAGGGTTTGATAAAAAATGAAATCAATTCATACCTAATCTCTGAAAACTGCTACTGACTTCGACCCATGCTTCTCCTTAGTCTCCTGCTCCATTCCCATGCCTTCAATTGCTTTTCTAGCTTCACTAATTCGTCAACCATTCACCTAGGGTTTCGGCAGGGGAGAAATTGACGAATTAGGGGGATATAAAGATGGGTAATAGCTGTAGGAAGGTAGGGGTGATGATGGTGGAGGTGTGGTGGTGGTAGAGGAGTTGGTGGCGGAGTCAGAGCAGGTGGAGAAGGTGGTGGTGGTTCTGCAGAGGGAGAAGGTGGTGAAGTTGCAGAGAGGGATGGGGGAGGTGAAGTCGATGGTTTTGGGAGAAGGTCTGTTTGGTTTGGTAGTATAGGGTTTGGTGTTAGAGTGTTGATTGGGGATATCAAGTTGGATGATCTTCGAAGCTAGGCCATGGGATGTGGAGATGGTAGGTGGATCGGACGGCTAAGGAAGAAGCAGCTTTTAGCGACCGTAGGATGTAAAATACAACGAAGTTAACGGCTATAGATGGGGTTAGGTGTTGTAGTGTTAAGCGGAAGTATCGAGGTTTGATGCGCAGGCAAAGAAGCGATCGTTGGATTCAACTACAATCTAATCTGAAGGCTTGGAATTTAGGCACTATGGTGTTTTGCAGAGACTTCATATTTTGATGCTCTACGAAGGATCGACCATTGGATGATGAGATGGATCCGATCTAACGGTTAAGAATGGAGGCGGGTATGGATATAGAAAATGGGTTTGGGTAAGGGTTTTGGGCCTTGGGTATGCCAAGCCCATATCTTCTTTAAGAACAATTCTTCCTTCTTGAGCCCATTCCTAGCTTTTTGGACGTGCGCTCCATTCTTTGCGGCTTCCTTGCGTAATTTCTTCCGGCTTTTCACTACTCTTCAGCTCTTTTCCGCTCCGCAAGTCATCCAGACTTTATTTATTACCTAAAAATGCAAAATTAAGTAAGAAAAATATTTATTCTTGAAAACAATGAAAATACAGAATATGGGATAAAATGTAGAATTAATGCACAAAAGATGAGTTAAATGCCAAGAAAAATATATAGAAATATGCACTTTTTAGCACTCATCAAATACCCCCAAACCTGAATTTTACTTGTCCTCAAGTAAAACAAAACTAAGGAAATCCTACCTATACCACTGTCGCTGGTCTCTCGAATGCATTTAGCGTATGCACTAAGCCTTTTAAACCACTAAGTGTCCCTAGTGGACGAGTTGAAGTCTCGTGAAGGTTTGCTTAGAACGTACCTACAAAGTTCTAGGTCAAAATATAAGCTCAGATTCCATCAAATGTGACATGTGCAAAACAGTTTAAGCTCACAGCAAAATGGAGATGTCAATCTAGCTATCGAAGGCACAATCCTAGCACTGATAACAAAAAAAAAAGACATGTGATAAGAGTGTAAAGTGTATCTACACATGTTTAAAGAAAGATCTGAAGTTATGACTACTAATCACCAAGAGATAGTTTCTCAGGCTAAGAACCAAGGTCGAAATCTAGCTAGCTGTCCGGACTTTACGAGAATTGTGAATGAGTTGGAGGTATTTCACAATTACTCGCGTTGTACATCAATGGAATACACCCTCCTTGCTTATTACAATGAAACAACAAAATGACTATTTACATGACTCTTATTTACATTGACTACTCTCTTTTTATTTTTGGAACAAGAGATGATGGAATTGATAAATACTCGATTTTTTTTTTTGTATTTTTCTGATTTTTTTTTTTTTTTTTTTTTTTGCAAAAGAAAACACTTTTGATACAAATACAAAAGGAAACAAAAATTACATGACACTTTGCAAGAGGTATCCCTTTTTGATGCACCCAGTTAAATTCGATGGTTGTCTTTCTTAATGTAACCTCCACCTTCTATCCCAACCAACCAAAGAACAAGCTAGTCAAGTTTCGTTCAGTATTCTAAAGTGATTGGCAATCGTAACTTCCTATCAAACACCTTGAAGATCGAGGCCATACATGTATTGGTAGATCGTGCGCGTGCAAATTTCTTATCACTATGTGAATTGTGCTAGAATCAGGGTGCCTAAATATCTAGACTAAGACTCCTAATAATTACATATTTGCACAAGAGTCAACATTTCAAGGTAAATGAGCTCCATTTTTATGTTTTTTCATTTTTTTATTTTTTTATTTTTGAATTATTTTCGATTTTTTCAAAAGAAGAAGGAGTTCGCTTTCAATTATAGCATATTATCGTGGTATCTACTCTATACCCCCAAACCTAAACTAAACATTGTCCTCAATGTTTCAAAATATGAACAAAATTATAATACAACATATGAAGAGGATCATGTTGAGTAGAGAAAAAGGAAAGAGAATACCCGATTTCGGCGAAAGCAATATTAGAACTCCGTTATTCAAGGCAAGAATCCAACATATTTCAGCCGAGATCATATTGGATTAGCAAAATATATACAAAAGGAACAAAAGGGGTTTTTAAGAAATTTTATCTACTGGATTATATACAAAAAATTCACCATACACTAACAATCTAAAGAGTTGAGGATCAACCCAAAAGACAAAGTGTAGCGGTTTCAACAACTTCACACATGAAAGAAAAGCACGTGAAGCTGTGAAACCAAATGAGCTACCCCCAAACCTGGATTTTACAGAAGATATAATTTTGAAAACAAAATCGCGCAGTTTCGGGGGTTCATCATGCAAAAGGTCTAGCTCGAAATGAACTTTGCTAGGGATGGGCAAACATGCTAATTCCAACTGTGGTTCCTCAAATGTATTATACTTAGAAGCAAAATAGTCCAAGAGGACTTGGGAAGCACACAGTTCCAAACCTAGATTAGGGACTCTCAGAAAAGTCGGTTTGACAATATGGGCACAAACCAAATCTAGGTTGGGTGGAAGGCCATCAGATTGTGACTTATGCAGGACGATAGGCACATCATTATTAATCAAATCAAAATCTCCGAAATCATCTACACATGTCACATCATGCTTACAATCATCAAACAAATTGGCAAGATCACAATCAGAGTCATCAACATCATCAACAGATTCATTCTCATGCATCGGCAAATCAGGAGAAATATCACAATGTGACCTAGGTAGAGAATCAGACACATCACTTATATTTTCATGCATAATAACATTAGTGTCTACAGAAGATTCAACTATTCCTATGTCATGCTCATCTTCACAGAATAATTGTACGAATCCCATGTCAATATCAAAATCATATGAATTACAATGAGTATTAGAAAAAACAACATTCATGAAGGTCGAGGGCGAGAAGCCATATGTTATTGAACCAACAGGTTCCACAATATTTTCATGTTCTTCTAACACATCATCATAATCATCATCATGGTAACATGCATATTGGTCCTCATTAAAAGTGGTGGTGTCGTTAGTCGATTCATGTTCCTCTAAATTAGGTTCATATTCAACATCATTTACATAAATGGGACTAGACACTTCATTAGGGACAACATACATTTCCTCATGAATTTCCTCCTTTTGTAGGTGAAGCAAAATCTGATCTAAATATGCCTGAATTCGTGATGTAGATCTATCGAAGTTTTGCTCACTGAGTCTGAAAGCTTCTGTGGTGGAGTCTAAATTCATGGGAGTACAAAATTCTTCATGTTCAAATTGTGGTGATTGGTACATGTGTGCATGGTCATTAGGGTTTATAAAAGATTGATCGCAACCCTCAAAGGATTGATTATGGTCCCAATGACTACCATTCTCACAATTTATGGGCATTTCATACCTTGGATTTTCTCTAGATTGCCTAAAATTATGCAAAATATGACAATTCTCAACAGGGTGGTCTAAACTACCACATGCGGGACATGCATAGATTTCAGGTTGCCTAAGAAAATTAGATGTGACAGATTCCTCATGTGATTGCATTTCTAAAGCTGCGATTCGAGCTTCTAATTGATCCTCAAGAGATGATTGTGTGAGTGAGGTATTAGCAAAATGTTCATTTTCACGTTGTGGCGAATGATGCATGTGTGAATAGTCATTAGGGTTCATGTATTGAGGCTCGGGACTTTGAAAATGTCCATAATAATTCCTATGACTATTGACATCATGGTCTATGGGAGGTTCATAACGTGAAGTATGTCCACACGCAAGTTCTCTAAGGTATTTGTTGTATTCCCCAACTGTAGACCAAGATCTAGACATGATTGGGCTCAAAGGCTAAGTAAAGAGTTTACAAAGCTCAAAATTTGGTTTTTAAGGGAATGAAAAACATTTGGTTTTTGATGGGAAACATTTGGTTTTTATGGGGATAAAAGAAAAAAAAAATTGGTTGTTAATGTGGGAGCAAAATAAAATTTGGTTTTAAAATCTGGGAGCAAGTAATTTTTTTTTTTTTTTTGAATGGGAGAAAAGTAAAGTAAATTTTTTTTTTTTTTTTTTTTTTTTTAAGAAAGAAAATAAAATTTGGTTTTTGAATGGGAGCAAGCCCACTGTTGGTTTTGTGTTTGCTTTGGCTCCGCTTGGTTGAAAACTTTTGGTGGAACTGAGTCCAAAATCTCGGCCTAGAATTTGGGTACTCGGCCCACTAACGAATTCAACTAGCGTGATCGGTTACAAGCTCAGCTGGGTTTAAAAACCCGGAATACAAAATACCAGTCCAAATTAAACAAGCTCACAAAAATTAAATACAAGCCCACAAATTAAACAAACAAGCCCACAAAAATTAATTACAAACCCAACAGAAAATAAGAGAAGCCCAAAAATTGGCTTTAATATTACAAGCCCACAATTAAAAATTGGAAGACCACAATTCGGGTTCTCTTAAATGGGTTACCTTTTAAGCACAGCCCAGCTGCTCTGATATTGTTGCAAAAAACCCAGTTGGGCTTTGGTTCTTTTCCTTGGTGGCGTCCCAGCAGAGGAAAAACAGGTTCAGAACAGCAGGTCCAACATCAAATGAAGTGAAGCAGATGCAGATGCAAATGCTATGCAGTGAAATGCAAAAATAGCTAATAAAACAACAAGAAAAACACAGCACCAATCCCCGGCAGCGGCGCCAAAAAACTTGGTGGGCCCGGGAAAGCGTATAATTGAAGTGTAATGAAAACGCGGTCCTACAGTAATACCGCAAGTGCACGGTCGTCAGTTGTAGCTCGTGCAAGTACGGGTCGATCCACAGAGACTGGGTGTGTTTGGAGTTTCTAGCTATTTTGGGTTCTAATTTGCTGTTGGGCTTTTGAGTGGTCAATGGGCTTTGAGTACCCTTCTGTTTTGGACTATGGGCTTAGTGAAGTGATCTGGGCCTTGAGCCTCTGAAGTTTACTGGGCTTGGATATGAACTTGGGTTCAATGGAGTGAACTGAGCCTTGGGCTCAGTTGGATGAGCCTCAGGTTAAGCTAGGCTTTTCTTGTTCTGAACCTATTTCTGGGCCTTTGGTTGTGAACTAAACCTTGGGCTTTGTAGCTTATGACCTGGGCTTTGGTTAAGTTCAGTGGACTGATGGGCTTTTGGTCTTCGAACCTGGGCTTGGTTTGGACTGGTTTGAGCTTTGGGTTGAGCTGGACTTTCACAGTGAACTTTCACAGTAAAAGTGAACTGGGCCTTAGCTTGAGCTGGGCTTCTGAATTGATTTGAATTGCACTGAACCTTTGGTAACAGGGAGCAAGATAGTGAGAAGAAAGGAGCAAAACAGAAAAGAAACTAAAGACACAAAGAACAGGAACAAGAGTGATAAAGAAACAGTTGCATACCAAGGCCTAAGCCAAGGGAAGTGATGTGAAGAAAATAGCAAATGAAAGAAAGAAAACAGTAAACAATGGAATGAGTCTAAACATGAAAAAGAGCAAAATAAAAACAAAACAGTGAAGACAAGAGGATGAACTCAACTGATCATGCCAATTCTTCCTTAAAGCAGGTAAAGGTAAAGGTTCAAGCCTGCCTTTTACCTAAGGTGTTTCACCAATGGACAGTTGAATCACAACTAAAGTGTCAATCCTAAGCACTAAATGTCTGACTAAAGCACAATTAGTCAGAGAATTTGACAATGTCAATAAGGTATGAGTTGTGGTAATATCACATAGTTTTATCCTAACTACAAAGCATACATGATATGCACTGTGAGAGTAAAATGTGGTTTACCTTGATTCAATTCTATCCTAGAACATTTCACACATCTAAGAATGACATGAACAACACGAGAACATTACAAGACAGAGCAGAACATACACATTAACAGAGAATATTGACAAATTCTATCCATGGTATTAACATACACATTAACAGAGAACATACACAGAACAGAACATACACATCTAGGGTATTAACAGAACACAGTTCTGGACGCTGGCTATTCCAGCATGAGCCAATTTTACACCCACAGTCCCCTATTTATACATACAATGGAAATCCCAAAAAATCAGTGAAGTTATGGTTTCACCAAAAAGTGAAATTGACTCACCTAACCTACTGATAACAGCCCTAATACGTCGACCCATGCCTCTAATTATACATTCAATCACTTTCCCCCCAAAATCCCCAATTTATGAAATTAGGGTTTGATAAAAAATGAAATCAATTCATATCTAATCTCTGAAAACTGCTACTGACTTCGACCCATGCTTCTCCTTAGTCTCCTGCTCCATTCCCATGCATTCAATTGCTTTTCTAGCTTCACTAATTCGTCAACCATTCACCTAGGGTTTCGGCAGGGGAGAAATTGACGAATTAGGGGGCTATAAAGATGGGTAATAGCTGTAGGAAGGTAGGGGTGATGATGGTGGAGGTGTGGTGGTGGTAGAGGAGTTGGTGGCGGAGTCAGAGCAGGTGGAGAAGGTGGTGGTGGTTCTGCAGAGGGAGAAGGTGGTGAAGTTGCAGAGAGGGATGGGGGAGGTGAAGTCGATGGTTTTGGGAGAAGGTCTGTTTGGTTGGGTAGTATAGGGTTTGGTGTTAGAGTGTTGATTGGGGATATCAAGTTGGATGATCTTCGAAGCTAGGCCATGGGATGTGGAGATGGTAGGTGGATCGGACGGCTAAGGAAGAAGCAGCTTGTAGCGACCGTAGGATGTAAAATACAACGAAGTTAACGGCTATAGATGGGGTTAGGTGTTGTAGTGTTAAGCGGAAGTATCGAGGTTTGATGCGCAGGCAAAGAAGCGATCGTTGGATTCAACTAAAATCTAATCTGAAGGCTTGGAATTTAGGCACTATGGTGTTTTGCAGAGACTTCAGATTTTGATGCTCTACGAAGGATCGACCATTGGATGATGAGATGGATCCGATCTAACGGTTAAGAATGGAGGCGGGTATGGATATAGAAAATGGGTTTGGGTAAAGGTTTTGGGCCTTGGGTATGCCAAGCCCATATCTTCTTTAAGAACAATTCTTCCTTCTTGAGCCCATTCCTAGCTTTTTGGACGTGCGCTCCATTCTTTGCGGCTTCCTTGCGTAATTTCTTCCGGCTTTTCACTACTCTTCATCTCTTTTCCGCTCCGCAAGTCATCCAGACTTTATTTATTACCTAAAAATGCAAAATTAAGTAAGAAAAATATTTATTCTTGAAAACAATGAAAATACAGAATATGGGATAAAATGTAGAATTAATGCACAAAAGATGAGTTAAATGCCAAGAAAAATATATAGAAATATGCACTTTTTAGCACTCATCAATAACAAGTTATGTAACCATTGTTTTGGTTGATTTTAGTGCGTAAAAATTGATGCATAATGCAGTATCCATCCATATTCTCGATGCATAATGCATTATGCAACAATATTTTGGATGCGTATCAGGTTATGCATCAATTTTCTCGACTGAATAACATGTTATGCAGATATTATTGTACGTGCATGACAAGATATACAGTCTTTGTTTTTGTTGGTTCCAACAATAACAAAAAATTGGATGCATAACATATTATGCAAACATTTGCTGGACTACATAACAAGTTCTGCAACAACTTTTCAAACTGCATAACAGGTTATGCATCTGTTTTCATAGTTGCATAACATGTTACGTATCCATTTTCATAGATGCATAACATGGTTGGAAGACTGATGACTAAGCAATAAACATCATCTGTTTGTCTTCAGTTACAACAACATCTTATTTTCAGTTAAAAGTCGAAACAGAAAGTGTGCTATAACAAGAATTTCACAAGCATGAAATCATCCCAAATAATGTCTAAAAGACTACTAAGACCATCTATAAATAACTTCAGCGAACTCCCTTCTTCCACACATCTGCCTAACCCACAGAAAGACAACTCCATCGAAAAACATTTGCCTAACCCACATAACGACAACTCCATCGAAAATGATGAAGACCGAAGGTAGGGTTATAAGTGTTCTTTTGGTTATAGTAACGGCGCATCTGATGATAATGACAGAACCAACTCAAGCTTTCACTTGTTTGGATGTGGCTCCGAACTTAGCTGCTTGTATTAGTTACTTTTCCGGTTTAGATTCAAGGTCATCACAGATTTGTTGCGGCGGAGTTACAAGAGTAAAGTGAATGTGTGTGACTACAGATGACAGACGTCTTTCCTGCAACTGCATCAAACAGGTAGCTACCTGCATCAGTGTCATTAAAAAAAGTGTTGTTACTTCCATTCCCATTGCTTTCAACCAACCTCTTCCCTTCCCTATCTCCACCTCCTTCGACTGCAACTCGTACGCATCCTTTGCATCCATTTCAGACCATTTTCCTCCATATCAGGCCTTCCACAGTAACCAACACCACTAGAAAATCTGCATGTTCATCTCCAGAATCTGTTCTTCACTGACTTCTCATCACCATCTCCAACCCTTGAGTCTCTTCACTTTTTGTAGCTTCTTAACCAGATTCAAACCAAATCAGAACTCATCTATTTTGCAGCCAACCTCAAATTCAAATCAAACCCATGACATCAGCACCTTTATACCCTCAAACCCCATCTAATCACACAAGTTCTTCATTAAATTTCTTCACACAATCAAACATCCTACAAACCTTAACTTCTCTGTCCTCAACCAATTCAGCTGGAATTCTCAAACTCACTGTGTCAGTCTTAAAATCGAAGAGACCCATCTACTAATTTCATCGATTCTTCCCTGATTCTTTCATCAAGAATTCTTTGGTTCCTCATCTCTTTCATCACAGACACACATATTCATCTCTCCTTCCTTCAGTATCCACCAAAACAACATCTTCCTTGGTTTCTCTTCGAATTCACGTGAAGAACAAGCTCAACACTGTAATGATTACCGACTAATTGATGGAGTTCTTCTTTATTTTCCTCGATTTCTTTCTGTATTAACCTCACGATAAAAAGAGAGAAGAAGAAAATAAGAAAGAAAAATAGTACGGTAAATCTCACAATAAAACTAAATTTCAATAATTCTGGGCGAGAGAATAATTTTTTCTTAAAAAATGGGTGTGCGTCTTTAAATTTCTGGGCGTGAATTTCAAAGTAGAAAAAAGTGTAAGAATGGGTATGGTTGTAGTTTTCACATACGGTAATTAGGACTGAGAAAACATATTTAACGGTATTAAGAAGGGGAGACACAATATGAAGGCCCATTGGGCATAAAACTTCATGAAACCCTTGAATGGAAACTTGATCTCCAACTCTCTCTCTATTTCTTTTTTTTTCTTTTATATTCCATTATATTTTGAATAAAAACCATAGCATACCAACTAAATTTTCAATGATATCTAAAAAATTGCTTCCATGGGATGGGAGTATTAAAAGAAAAGAAAATGGATATGCCATTTAGAGCAAGACTATGCAGCCATTGCTGAAAGTAGTAAGAAACTTGTCAATTGTTTCATTCGGGAAGTGAAATGTTAGCATGTACTTATAGCAAGTAATGGAATAAAAAGCATGATAGAACAGAGCAAGATCTAGTTTATAAATATTTTGGTCCCAAAGGATATAAGAATTAAGAATCTAGTCTGCAAGACGAAGAAATGTGTGAAGAAAGAAGAAACTAACCGAGTAGGATCAAGAAGCACCCTCTAAATCTCTGATGGCCTTATATAACGTCCAAAATGAGTAATCTGACATTAATAAGAAATCCTTGGGGCGAATGAAAGATTCAGTGACTCTGGGAGTAATTACTAGGTCATGATGCTTGAATTTGTATGGTGTAAACAACCATAAATTGTCATAGGGTAATGTGGAGACTAATCCCAATACACAATACAATTATCTGGAGGACTCTGTCCTTCTTTAGGAGGAATCCCTTTTTTTATAGGCAAAACCTGACATGTAAGTACCGTACACGTGTATCCTAATACCTTTCTTGGTAAGTCTTCTATTATTAGCCGTACACATGTATTATTACAGCTGGGGTTATTTAGGCACCCATTGGTTACCTTCTTCGGAGCAACCCACCTTTGGGGCAGTCCATTTGTGTTGCATCATCATCCATAGTGGCCTCGGCTTTCATCCATAATGACCCCGGCTTTCACCCATAATGACCTCGACTGATACTCGAGGTTCCCATTACTGTCCTCGGATTTGGTCAAATTCCCGTGTTTACATTTGGGACATAATCCGTAATGAGACATTTTGTGTTCATTTTTTATTTTTTTCAATACTGATAAAACTTTTCAACGTTACATCTCTGTACAGATTCGAAAATCAATAATGTCAGAAGATTTCAATTCCTCTACGTATCCTAATTACTTAATACACAAAGATTATGTGAAACTTTCCATATAATCTGAATATAAGAAATAAATAATAACACGTGTTAGAAAAGATTTCAAAAAAAAATCGTCAATTAACCGACTTTAAAAGGCCATATTCTAAAAGAAAAAAAGAAAAAAACAACAACAGTAAGAACAAGAACAAGAAAAAGACCAAATAAGTTGTTGTATTATAAACGGAAAATTGATCATTTGTCCAAATATTTTTAAAATATGGTTCAAATGGATAAGTAAAAATTAGTATGGGTGAATTGGACACCAAAAAATAGCAAGGATGAAACTGGATTCATCCCGACTTAAACTAAAAAAATAACAAGGATGAAATTGGATGTATCCTGATGTAAATTAAAACTAAAAAAAAATATTTGAAAATGAGTAGGATGAAACTGTTTACATCCTTACTATTTTTACATTTTTGTCCATTTAAACAGTATCAAAATCTAAATGTCTTTTTCACCCAGAAATTGTTGATTTTGGTCTTTTAAACCAATTTTGTGTATTATAAATGCCTACGTGATTTTGGAAGTTTCTCCATGATTTACTTCGGGATTTCAACGAATCAGAGATGAAAATATTTACAAAAATCTTCCTCAATTAATCAATCGACAAGATGAATTGGTTCGGTACTAACCGACCAAATCGGTAATGTCTCTTGTCCGTCAGTTTCGCATAACTGGCAAAAACAAATAAGAAAGAATTTTTCCAAATATAATTGTCTACAACATTAAAATTGGAAAAGCTTATCGATTTCAAGTCCACGCCAGTAAAATAAGATTAAGCTTCGATTAATCGGCAGTTTCTATACCTTGGGTCAACTACTATATATAAAATGAATATCATAAGTTACAGTTTTGTTCATAAACAAGTACTAGCTTATGGGAAGATATTATCTATGCGTCAGAATTTTCGATTTAAGTGGCATTTCTATGTTTCCATGTGATTTTGGATCGAAATTTTTTGAGTCACGGGTTTGCATGAAATTTTTTGAACCACGACCTGTAGTTAGGTTCCAAACTAGTTTTTGGGATTTATGCAACATGGAAAATTCCGGCTGAATGCACCCCACAAGCAAGTTTTCGGTCATGATAGAAAGCCAATGTCAATATATGCATCATACACCTTACATATTCTAAATATAATAAATAAATAATAACTAATGTCAAAAAAATTACCCTTCCAACTTTGAAAGGCTATATTTTGAAAGAATAAATATTCCCAGAAAGACAGTCGATTTTGGGACATATCTCCAATTTTCTCTTTTTTCAATTGAAAGAGATAAGTAAGTGCAATATTTTTATTTTTGATAATTAATAGGGGGAAGTCATTTTTATCGGAGGAAAAGCTGACTTACGTCTAAATTATTTGACCTCTGGTCTTTATTGGGTGAATTTAAACTAAGCTTTCCCCTATCAAAAAAATACTTAGAAATTTAGAGTTTAGTTTCCTGTGCCACCCTTTAATCTTCCTACCCTAACCGTACGTACGTATTCCATTTAACCCTAATTATTTTTTTATTAATCATGTATTAGCAAACCCTAGCTAATATCTAAATACTTAGTTTGTTAATTTGATCCGTAAGTGAAGTATTAAAATGGAAGTAAGCAGTCATATCCAACTGTTTGAGGCAAAAGTAGAAGAAAAGAAACACGATACAGAAGTATTACGAGAACATCAATTAGTCGAGGTAATTAAATTGTCTATACAATCTGCTCCTTTTCCTTTCTCCATGGCGTTAATTAATTAGGTAATTAGTTTACTGATTAGAAATATAACTTGTACTATTTTGTATATTTGTTAAGGTTCTGGACATTAGACGTGATGAATCTGGGTACTGCATGTGGGAGCTTTTCTTTTCTTTTGTAACATCAGTAAGCCCAATGTGCAGTCTATTTCATTTTTCATCAACCAGTTTTCTTCTCTCACTTGTTCATTTTTCGTATAATTGGACCCTAGTTAGTAAGTTCGCGAATCATTCGCGAAATTTTTCGTATCGCGAATTTTACCGTTTTATTCACGTACGTTTGCAACTCCGAACCCAAAACGCGTATTATGTGGTATTCTCGGATTATTCGCGAATCGTTCACGAACTTTACGTATCCCGAACGATACGTCCGCTTAATTCGGCAGAAATTCTTTAGCTTTTATGTTTTCAACGGCCCTATTTTTTGGGCTTTTTTTTTTTTTTGATCGAAAGAGAAATTTTATTTAGAGAAGAAGAATGTACATGTAAATCTACCAGAGGTAGAACAGAAAAGGACAAATAAGCAAATTACAAAAAGATAGAGTTCCAATTTTGAATGTGTGAAGACACAAAATCTTGTGTACCTGTTGCTGCTGCCCAAACTAAAACAGAGGTTTTGACAGACAAAACCAGATCATCATCTGTTTTGTAAATATATTGTTCCTCAAAACGTCTGCAATTCCTTTCATTCCAAATTGTATTAACAACCGCTGCTGGTATTAGATCCCAAATATAATTCCCTGTAGGGGAAAAATGATTATGGTGCCAACT
Source organism: Papaver somniferum (assembly GCF_003573695.1). Taxonomy (NCBI): domain Eukaryota; kingdom Viridiplantae; phylum Streptophyta; class Magnoliopsida; order Ranunculales; family Papaveraceae; genus Papaver; species Papaver somniferum. The sequence goes on from NC_039358.1 coordinate 232,168,709, forward strand.
TTCTGCCAAAATTCTCATGGAGCCCGGTAAAACCCAACTCCAACCTGTATTAAGCAGAATGCTCGACCAAATCTTATAAGCAATCTTACAATGTAAAAATAAATGATCCTGAGATTCTACACCAATTCCACACAGAACACAAGAATTATGGAGATCCATACCTTTGTGTTGCAAGATATCAATTGTGTTCAGTTTACCGCGAATCAAACACCACATTAAGATATTAATCTTTGGTGGTATTGCCGTCTTCCAAATGAACGAATAAGGAAAGTGATCAACTCCATCTTCTGCCACTAATTTAGCATATAGTGATTTCACAGTAAAAACTCCCGTGTGGTTAAGTTTCCATCTGCAAGTAGTGGTAAGTAGTGTAGCAAGTAGTGGTAAGTAGTGGTAAGTAGTGGTAAGTAGTGTTAAGTTTTCATCTTGAGTAGGTAGATTGTCCCCTATAATGGTAAGTAGTGTAGCAAATTCCACCACCTCTGTATTTGAAAGAACACGCCTAAAATCAAACTTCCAACCACCTTCTAAAGATATCATTGCAGCAACTGTTATATGTTTATCCCGGGAAAGCTTATAAAGATTAGGATGTGCTTTTGCTAATGACAAATCTCCACACCAAATGTCATTCCAAAAAGAAATTAAACTACCTGAATGTAAGTATAAGGTAGAATTGGCACTCACAAGATTAGCAGTTTCCACAATGGCTCGCCAACAAGAGATACCATATGTTGTAGCAATTTTACCGGGTTTCCAATAAGAAAACTCTGAGCCATATTTCTCCTCTATTATCTTGTACCATAGCTTACTCTTTTCGACACCAAACCTCCAACACCATTTTGCAAGCAAAGATAAATTCATTAATCTCAGGTTACACACACCTAGGCCGCCTTTTTCTTTAGTAGCGCAGACTAAATTCCAGTTAACCAAATGAGAAGTCTTTACTCCATCTTTATATTCCCATAAGAAATTGCGCATCTTCTTTTCGAGGATTTTAATAACAGAAATTGGTGCTTTGAACAACGAAAAATAATATGTTGGAAGAGATGACAAGATGCATTTGATAAGAACGAACTTACCTCCCTTTGATAAAGAAATATGTCTCCGTACGGATAATCTGGCTTCGAATTTCTCTATAATTGGGTCCCAAATTCTCTTTGAACTGGACTTAGCACCTAACGGCATTCCCAAATAATGGAAAGGTAAACAGTCTATTGCACAACCGAATTCCTCAGCCCACAAGGCTAAGTTTGGGACTTCTCCAACAGAAATAATCCTTGTCTTGACAGTGTTTCCCTTTAAACCTGCAATGTACTCAAAACACTATAAAACTGAAAACAGATTATGTAATTGCTCCTTGTTATTTTCAATAAAGAAAATCGTATCATCTGCATAATGAAGGTGATTCACTATGGTATTTGTAGGTGTGACTGAGAAACCGCTGAAAAGACCCTGATTCGCAACTCTATCTATATATCTGGAAAAACCCTCCATCGCAATGTTGAACAAAAGAGGAGAAACAGGGCATCCCTGTCGAACTCCCCTTGTACTTGTGAAGTAACCAAAAGAAGATCCATTAATTAAAACTTAAAATGATGAAGTAGCATAACAAAACCTCAACCAGTTGCGCCATTTTGAGGTAAACCGCATTTGAATAAGCACAAATTCAAGATAATTCCAATTTATTCTATCAAACCCCTTCTCCAGATCAATTTTACATAAAATTCCAGCATTTCCAGACCTTAGTATAGAATCTACCAACTCGTTGGCTATTAGGGTACCATCGATAATTTGTCTGCCTTCGATATACGCGCATTGCACCGGGGATATGAGTTTATCCATGACAAGTTTGAGTCTCGTGGATAACACCTTGGCAATGATCTTGTAAACACTAGTAAGGAGACATATAGGTCTACTATCCTTGATTGTTTCGATGTGATCCTTTTTCGGTATAAGAGTAATAAAAGTAGAATTATGGTTAGAATTTATATTACCTGTGGTACAAAATTCATTCACCGTAGCTATAAAATCTCCTTTGATGAAATGCCAACACTTCTGAAAGAAATAATTGGAAATCCGTCTGGACCCGGAGCTTTGCCATTTCTTAAGTCCCTGATGGCACGTACGACCTCATCTTCATTAAAATCAGAATCTAAGATAATAGCTTCTGTAGCAGTGATGGAATCAAAATCAATCCCTTCTAAATCAGGCCTAATAATTTCTTCTACAGTGAAAAGTGTCTTGTAAAAACCCACAATAGGTTCTTGTAAACTCTTCCTATCAGACACAAGTTCATTGCCGACGTATAATTGCCCTATTTTATTGTATCTACGTCTCGCAGAGGCATTGCTGATGAAGAATGAAGTGTTTCGGTATCCCTCTTGTAGCCATTTGGTTTTTTATTTAATTTTCCATGACGTCTCCTCCATTTTAGAAATCCTTTCGAATTCCACTTTATTTTGTAGATGCACATTCCGCTCTTCTTCTGTGAGAACATTATCTTCTCATAGCAAATCTAGAGTTTGAATATCCGAGAGAATGATATTGAGCTTTGTGGTTGTGTGTCCAAAAACTTCTTTGTTCCAGACTTTTAGCTTTTCCTTAAGTGCCTTTAAATTCGACCAAATCACTGTACTAGGTGTACCTGCAAAACAAAAAGAAAGCCACCAATCTTCCAGTAATTGTAAGAACCATTCTCTATGAACCACGTAGCTTCAAACCAAAAAGGACTATGTCCCCAGGAAGGGTTAGAAATGTCTAGAAGGAGTGGAATGTGATCGGATGTAGGTCTGGCTTTAGCTAGCTGAGTAACGAAAGGGTAATGTTGTTCAGAAGATGGGGAAATGAGAAACCTGTCTAACCTGCACATAACCGGATTTGATTGTCCATTCGACCAAGTGTATCTTGCACCCTTCAAAGGCAAGTCAATGAGATCGTGCTCAACTATAAATCTGTTGAACTTTCTCATACTTCTTGTAATCCTCTTACAATTCTTTTTTTCACCACACTTCACAATTGTGTTGAAGTCACCCCCAATACACCATGGAATATTAATCCAATATCTACAAACGTTATCGAGTTCTAGCCAAAATTCAGTCCTCTCAACTGAATTGTTTGGTCCATAAACGTTTGTAAGCACCCGCTGGAAGTTATCATTCTTATTTTTACATAAAATTGATAGAGTGTAGTCACCGACAAGTGAATCACTTACTTCCAAAAAATCTCTATCCTAGAGAATTAACATGCCACCGGAATTTCCTACCGATTGTTGTAGAGTCCAACCTACATTCTTATAACCACATATTTGCTTAATATCCCAAGAGGAACATTGCATCATCTTTGTCTCTTGAAGTATAATGATAGGAGCTCTAATCATCTGCAGGAATTTATGAACCACCATTCTTCTTCTATTGGAGTTCAATCCCCTTACATTCCAAGTAAGAATTTTAATATTCATTTAAAACAAACTTTGCCCCTTCAATTTACTGACCTCTTTTTTATGGATGTTGGTGAATAAATCACCTCAATGGACATCCCCAGTCTTCTTAGCTCATTCCTCAACTTCCTTGGTATAACCGGAACTAAGTTATCATTGGAACTCGTATCATCCGAGAGGTTTGCTGCTAAAGAATTACCAGATGAAACATTATCATATACCAAGTTTGCTGCTACTGGCTCATAGCCCGGTGGGTATTCCTGTGAAGTACTATCAGTGTCATATGCGAATTCTTTTGTTGCATGATCAAAGCCCGGTGGAATTTCTTCTGCTGTTTGTTTGCTGTCGTCTTCCAATGATAGAAAAGAATCTTCCAAACCCAATAAGGATAAAGAGATTTGTCGTTCTTCATGCACAGGTACAATATCAACATCCTCTATACTGATAAAGTTTTGAACAACATAATCCTTATGTATTTGTTTCTTTATTGTTAAAGTTGGAATTGGTTTGAGGACAGGACCTGAATTTGATACCTTAGAGATGAGGTATTTCCTTGTGTGATTTTCCATTGCTGGAAATCCAACACCCAGTGCAAAGAGACTTTTAACTTCTTTCATTATCCAAATTGGAATCGAAATCTGAGTCCTTGTATGCTGTGGTGATGCAATCTGTGGATGCAGTAAGTTTTTGATGTTTCTGTAAACTTTTGTAACTTCTTTTAGGTGTTTGAATGAAGTTGGTAGATGAAGAGATGTTTGTTTAGGGTTTTGATAGGTGAAAGCTATAGGTTTAGGGTTTTGAAAGTTGACAGATGTTGGTTTAGGGTATTGTAGGTGAATGGATGTAGGTTTAGAGTATTGAAGAAGGTCATGGATGATTGTTTTGAGGTTGAAGGCTACAGGTTCAACAGATTCTACTACTTCAGGTATCATATTATCTGTTTGATATGCATGGATCGAATTATCTGTTGCATGAACTGCATGGATTTTAAAATCAGTTGGAGAATCTTCTACTGCAATTATTTCTGGGACTATGAGTTTGAAGGATGCCGTATGACTCACCACATCAATGTCCATATCATCATCCACATCAGTTGCCACTGCAGATACATTGGATGACAGCTCCGCATATTGGACTTTTTGCCAGACCTGGACTACAGACTTTCCTGTGGCTTTTCTCGATCTTTTTTTTTTCCTTTTTTCCTGAGTTTTTTAACCACCGTAGAATTACTAATATCTTTAACTTTCGTGATATTAGCACCAGAATCCCTTGAATGAGAATATTCCTTGCATGCATCCACTATTTTATTGGCATTATGGTGAGTCTTCCTTTTTTTGGTATTAATGATATCCCGCAAATCATGTGTAACTGATATGCAGGGATCTTGACCTCTCAACGGTGTGATTATGAAACTACAGTCAGCGTGAGAAGACTTTCCAGTTATTGCAATATGTGCAGTAAACATTTGATTACCACAAAAAATCTTGATTACTCGTGGGATTGCATTAATACCATTCATATTTCTGATCTTCATTCGCATGTCTTGAAGGTTGGAAATCTTAAGGGTATGTTTGTCGATCAAAAGTAACTCACCACAGATTTCACCAATAACATGAATGAGTTTCAAAGACCAATAATGAAACGGAATTCCCATAATTTCAATGTTAAAAACATAATGATGTTCTGCCACACTACCCCAAATCTTGTGATGCCATCGGAACACAGAATAGCTAATGTTGTTTACATTGAACTGGAACTCAAGATTTGCCCTAGAGAAGTTTTCATAAACATAGAAAATAGCCTGTGTTGAATTAATCGGGAATAACTCAAATGGTTTCGGAATATTGAGTTCAAAACAAAGCAGTTTACCAATTTTCGACCATGAGTTAACCTTGTCAGAAGAAGAGATCACAAAAGCCTTATCCCATTCTCCTAAGTTTGCTGAGTTATGGTCCATGTGTATGAATTTTCCATATTTGGAAATCTTTGTTTTGACAGATGATGGTGCTGCATACCGGTCACAGGTAAATGGTGAAAGTTTTTGCTTGGGATGATGCTTTGGTTTGTTAGGTTTTGAATTCTGGTGGAACAGGGATTGTGCATATGTGATGTTAGGTCTTGTGAAATTCTCAAATGAGGTGGAATGGTTTTGTGGATAAAGTAACTGAGATTTAGGTTTTGACAAAGATAAAGAAAAATTGATGATGGATTCCATTACATCATCCATGTTAAACCAGCCTTCGAAACGTTCTCCAAATGGAATATAAAAAGAAACGGGGTATGCTTTTGGGTTTGTCCTAGATAAAAAAATCTGAAGATAATATCCCTTATCATTGGCTAGTTTCGTTGCATTGAACCATTGCTAATTATCTTCATATTTGCAGACTTTTCTTCCAAGATCTCCATTCTTTGCTTCTTCAAAGAGTAGCTTCTGTAAATCAATGGCTAGGCTATGAGTGAAAGAACCACTAAGTTTTCCATGTGAATGAAACTCAGTTAAGGTAATGGTTGAGGATGGAGTGGACTTACTACAGGTTATTCTAAAAAACTTCCTATGAATTGTGATGAAACGTTGTTCTGAGGACATGATTCCTATGGGTTTTAATGGATCTAAGGCTAGGAAACTAAGGGATCTAAGGGATCTAATCACTAACAGGGATGAAGAATGCTATGGTTGGAGAAAGGTTAGAGAATGGATGTGAGGGAAACATGGTGAGAGGAGTTGTTGCTACCCACGAGAATGGGCTTTACTGCCTCCCAAGCATACACGGCCCAATATTAGACGTTGACGTAATTTTTATGAAACAAAAATGACAGAAGAGATTTGAAGGTGAAGGTGAGAGATCTAAACCACTATACCACGTCCTCTTTGATGACTAATGTTTTATAAATTATTAATATCATCATATTAAGTTTATTTGTTTTTTTAAATAACTCACATGTATGTATAAAAATTAGTATATGACCTTATAAATACTAATTATTTATTATATGTAGATACTGAATTTTCAGATCCGAACTCACATTTATAAATCGAATTATACACATACGTATGCTGTTCCGAATTACTGACGAATCACGTTCCATTGACCGAATTTTCGACCGAATTTGGGTTTTACAAAACCGTATAATACTCGTACGTTTGCCGAATCATGAATTGCTAACTAGGCATTGGACTGAGCCCAATATATGTGCAGTCTCCTTGTGTCAGACTATCACTTTCTTTGCATATCCTCTTTTTTCCCTCCTACTATACGTTTTGTTTGAGTATACCATTGTGTAGATCACTTAACCAAGTTCTCATTCCATCCGCCCGTCTGAAGGGTGATAAAGGAATCTAAACTCCAAAAATGTTTTTTTATAGGGGGAAAGCTTATTATCAAATCCACCCAATATTGACTAGAAGTCAAATATCCTAGATTAAGTCAGTTTTTCCTTTAGTAAAAGTTGCTTTCCCCCTATTCATTATCTTATTTTTAGCCTTGCGCGGGTATCCAGAGTAACCACACTATTTCGTTCCGATTATTCTTTAAGCTTAAAGTCATGTAAGACGATAAAAACAATTGAGAGATAGATTTGTTGCATTGATATTATTGATAACATAAAAGATTGCGCAATCTCACAACTACAAAGAAGAACTTCATCTAGAAATTCTTCTCATTATTATTCCTCAACACCAGATATCTTAACACAAAATTGGTCAAAAAGACCAAAACAAACATTTCCTGGGTGAAACGGACTGCTAGGTTTAGATACTGTTTATATGGACATTAAACAGAAAAATACTGTTCATTTAGCCAAAAAGGATATTTGACCCAGGAAAATAAAAACAAAAAAATATCAATCACCTAAAATACCCTTTAACTGCCAAACGCGACCATTGAACCATGGAAAAGCGCCAGTTCCTTTGCCTGACTGATTACATAAAAACTTGACCAAAATCTAGTCTTCTAGCTTGTCTTTTAAACTGAACTTGGTCTCTTGTAAACAACATCTTCACATACGACTGCATTCCTTGTAATCAACAGCATCATAACTATTTAATCTTCAATCCCCTGTAACTCCAGCTTCCACAACTTCACTAGACACCAATAATAAGAAGAATATCCTTGTTCTGCACCACCTTATATCACCAGTTCTCAGACTCGAACCATTATCCATCTGCAGCTGTACTGAAACCTTCTGATTCTGCGACAACATCATCACAACTGCCAATTCCAGAGACCCATTTGTAGCTTCTTGCCTGCTATCTCAGTATCACCAGCTTCTTTATTATAGCTACCAGCTGCATTTCATTCACACATTTCCTTCAATTGCCTCAGTTCAGCTTCACAGTAAACACCATCATCTTCTCTGGCCAACAGCTGCAATCTCAGTCCATGCATTATCATAACAACCTGCCATTGCCTGTACCTGCATCTTCTTGTCAATCTCTGATCCAATCTCTGCAATATCTCCTAACATTCATCTTTCATGCTCCAGCTCCAATGCTTGGCCTGCAATTCATACGCAATCTTCAGCCATCAACACAGAGAATCCCATTTACTTCATTTCTGTCCAAATCTCACACAGCTCTAGACACTGCATTCGATAGCACATTCAATTACAGCCTCAACTTCATAATCATCCATTACAACTCCTTTCAGACCATTAGCTGCAAAACATTTCTTGTTCACCTGGAACATCACATTTCCATTGCAGACTCAAAACCCATTTTAACCACCACTGAAACTTCACAAAACTGCAGCCACTACTACTCCTTGTTCTTGACAACACTACCAGCAAACTCAGTTCAAATCCCAATTGAACCTCAATACCACCGGTTTACATCCCAAGCCAAACTGCATTAACTCCATCACCATCTTCACTGTGTACAAGAGCCATCCACATCAATACAGATTCTTAACAATCCAGACCTGTAGTTCAATAGCAACATCAAGACAAAAAATTTCAGAAACCCATCTTCATTGAATCTGAACCAAACCCGTTCTTAATTCATCATCATAATCTTCCATCAACAACAGCTCAACCTCGAATTCATCTGTTTATCAGCAAGAACAACATCTTCTTAGTCTCAGTTTCAACTCAACCAAGCTCGGTCCAATCCTGCAGTTGCACCTTCAAAACGAGATGAAACTGATTTCATCCAGCCTATTTCGATGAAAATACAATTATATCATAGTCTATAACTAGATGAAATTAGTTTTCATCCTGCATATTTTGACAAAAAAACAATTATATTACAGTTTACAACTAGATGAAATTGGTTTCATCCTGAGTATTCTTACGAAATTAAGGTATATCAATATGTAAGTTATATGAAACTGGTTTCATCCTGCACATTTGGCGAAAATACAACTATATGAAAGTTTACAACTAGATGAAATTGGTTTCTAGTTGAGTATTCTGACGAAAATGGTATATCAATGAATTAATTATACGAAACTAATTTTCATCCTGCATATTTTGACAAAAAAAACAAATATATTACAGTCTCCATACTCAGCATACCAACAGTTCCATTTCACGAACTTTAAAGATAAAAAAAAAAAAAAAAAAAAACACAGGTGAAATCATCTTCAACTGAGTTTTTGATTGAAACATGAGTGAAATCAATTTCATCCAGTTTCTATTAAAGATAAAGAACAAAAAAAAAACAGGGTGAAATCATACTACAATAACATACATATACCAGTTTGAACATGATGAAACCATCTCAACCCAATCTAAAACAAGATGAAACCATTTTCATCCTAGTTTCAACATGGGGGAAACCTAATTCAACCCAATCCAAAAAAAACCAGTTTCATCTAATTTTAAACATGAGCAAAAACAAATTCAACCCAACCAACATAGAATGAAACCAGTTTCATCCTAGTTAAATATGGGTGAAACGAAGTTCAACCATATATTGAATTAGATGAAAATGATTTCATCCTGGTTAAAACATGGATGAAAACAAATTTTACTCAATCTTAGAAAGGATTAAACTGGTGTCATCCTAGTTTAAATTTTTATGAAAACAAATTCAACTCAATTCTAAAGCAGGATGAAACTAGTTTCATCTTATTTTAAACTTGTATCAAAACAAATTCAAAAGGGATGAAATCAGTTTCATCACCAGCAAACATGGATGAAAGCAAATTGAACTAAACCTAAAACATGATGAAACCGATTTTGAATAAAATATAACTTTTTCTTCTCTTTAGTGCATCTAAGTATATGAATTCAATCAATTTTGTAAAATGGAATGTATACAGAGGCAATATAATTATTGAAACAAGTTTCATCCTACTTTAAATCAGCTGAAACTGCAGATTAAACCTGGATGAAGCCGGTTTCATCCTAGAATCAACACAGTTTCACATCACAGAAACCAATTTCGCAGCACACACGCTGATTTCGTAACAAATTTCTCATTGACAATAATTTTGACCAAATTTAATTGAACCTAGATGGATGATTCCAGCTTCGTCAAATTTTAAATGGGTAATAAGTAAAATTGCCCTAATCTTGAGCATGTGATAAGATTAGGGAGAAATTATGAAGCAGGTGAATCCGATTTCAAAATCAGTAAAAAGAAATGAAACGAATGAAAACCTAAAATTTGTGGATAGAAATAGTAATTACCCTTTTTGTGGTGGCGATTAAGAGAAGATTTGATCCGGGTTTTTGGTGGTGGTGGTGATAAATACTTCTGATTGAGTCGACTTGGTGTTGATACTGACGAGGATTTTTGGTGTGGTGGAATTGGTGGTGGTGTTGGTGGTGGTGATGAAATTTTTTTGAAGAGAGAGTTTGATTTTCCACGGTGGTGATGGCGGCGATGGAGAACGAGAGCTGGTAGCTTTTCAGATCTGGTTTTTGTTCGACGAAGAAGACGAGAAGAAATGATGTCAAGTAATGTGATATGAAGGGTAGTATCGTCTCTCCACATTAAAAGATTCTTTTGGTCATTTGATCCAGGACGAATTCCTACCATTCCATTTGGCCCAGAAAAGGTGTCTTTTTGGCTATATAGCCCATTTTCTGATAATCTCGCATATTGCTAAGACTTCTATACCGATGTTGAATACGGGATTAGCATGCCACGAGTCAATGGCATGCTAAAATACTCGGTCAAGCCTGACTGAACAAAATTTGCGTGAATATCTTCATCATCGATAGCTGAAACACCAAGGATGCCACATTGAGTTCCCATGCCACGAATTCTTCTGGTGGCCTGCATAAATTATATTCGAATATTTTCATAAAATTGAAAAAATAAATTAGTTTAGCACTCTTTAACTAGTGAATGTAAATTTGAACGACAGAAGTTGGGAATGAAATGGATTAATATGTAGTTAATAGTTAGACATATACCTCGGCCCCATTCATTTCTGGCATATAGTAATCCCTGAGGATTACATCAAATCTCATTCCTGACTCGAGGAGGCGCACCGCTTCTTGGCCATTCTCAACCTCCCGAGTTTGGAAACCAAGAGCTCTTAGGTGGAGACTGTGGATCATACGGACGCCTTCAGAGTCACCAACAACAAGTGCGGTACTTGGGCTCGAGGGTACAAATCGATTACGTGCAGCTTCATTTCCCGAGTTAGATTGTGGGACAGCCATTTCAGTAAGTTGACACTGAACCTCGATGAACAACGTATGCCTGAAATTAGAGAAAGGCATATGTATAGTGTACTTAAGAAATTAAGAAAATTGCTCATTAGGTGAGGCCCAATAAAAAGGCCCATTGGGCCTAATTTACATGACACCCCAGGAATAGGATGAAAACTTGATTCCAAAGTTTCAACACAATGATTTTTCTTCCCCCTCTCCTTTTCATTTTGGACTAACTAAGAACCATTTTTTAGGGACCATGGTTTTTTTGGGCGACCATGGTATTATTAGACCAACCTCCCTATACTTATAAGGGGTGTCCTAAAGTTAGGTAAATACACATTTATCCTTTACTTTAATTTAAATTAAAACTAACCTAATAACTAGAGCTGGCAAACCAGCCAAAACCCGCGGATAAATCCGACCCGTCCCGTGAAAACCCGCACCCGGCTTGGCTGGTTGTCTTAACAAGCCGGGTTAGGGTTGGAGAAATGCCGGCTTGTGTGAGAATGGATAAACCCGACCCGTCCCGTAAATCCGCGGATATAACCCGTATACCCTCAGTTCCATTTATGCCGCGTGTCCCTCTCAATTTTTATACGTGTCTCCTGGGTATAAAACATAAAAAACCCTATCTTAGTTATCTTCTCTGCTTTCTACTTCTTTCTTCTTCTCCGTCCGCAGCGGCAGCAGCAGATCCGCAGTTCACTGATTAGTTGAATGTTGAAATCGATCTTGAAAGACTTGACTTGAATCTTCACAATCACCGAACTCCTGGGAAAGTGTGATTTCTAATTGATTTTAATCTTCAAAAAACGAGTCTTCTTCTCCATGTTAACTTCTGCAGATAGGGATTCGATAGTTTTTTCAGATTCTGGAATTGGGGTTTTGTTAATAATCTCTGCTAATTCTTCATCTTGTTGTGGAAGATTCAGAGTTGAGGACAAGTAATCATATAATCCTATCTTCTTTAGTTCTACTGTGTACTGTGTTTATGTAATTCATTTCATGTCTGATAATTTCTCTAGATTGGTTATGTTTCAAAATTTCACTGCTCAATGACCAAAGTTGATGATTGAGTGAGTCATTTTGCAAGTCAATTGCTGATGTTAGTCCATGAACCATGATAGTAGTAACAATCAGATGGATTTTGTTTTCTTTTCTTATCCAAGGTATTTTCCCTTATTGGTTTGAATTCTTTGAGTGTTTTGTTATTGAACCATGATAGTAAGTAATGTACTGATTTTTGTGTATTTGACCTATTATTTGTGGCTCCATCCAGATTCCAGGATGTCAAGTGTACAAGAACAAACTCATTATAACGATGTTATGAGTAGTGACGGTGAGGATGATGATGTTGAGATGGTAGATCCTTTGGATGACTCTACAACTGTTGATTGTGCACCTGCACCAGTTTCAGGTGAAAAGGAACATAAACGTAGATATGATGTTTGGGAATATTTTGATCTCATTAAATATAAAGATGGATCAAATAAGGGGGTGTGCAAGGCTTGTAAAGTGGGATATAAATATGATAGCCAGAAAGGTGGAACCTCATCTATGAAAAGGCATAAGTGTCGTGAGCGTCATTCTCAGGACATAGGGCAAATGATTTTATCTGCAAAGAATGGCCAGTTGTCTTCCCGCGTACGCAAAATTGATTAGATGAAGTTTCGGGATCTTATTTCAGAATTACTCATTGCAAGAAATGTCCCATTGGCTTTGGTGGAGTGGAAAGAATTTAGGGACATATGTGCTTATCTAAATGAGGATGCTAAACCAATATCAATGAATACTGGGAAAGCCGATATTGTCAAAAAACATAATGCACGAAAAGAAGTTATTCGAAACATATTGAAACTTGCTCCAGGTACGATTCAAAATTTCAAATCCTGCTGACCCACACCATATGTTTTGTTTTATACTTTTATGTATGTGTAATTGATTATGATAAGATGTGTTGATATGTATGTGTAATCCTTACAGGTAGGATGTGTCTAACATCAGACATGTGGACCTCTGTTACGACTACAAGGTATATAAACTTAACTGTCCACTTTCTTGATCAAAATTGGGAAAAGAAGTATCTACTGAATTTTTGTGAACTTCCACCACCTCATACAGGTGAAGCACTTACTTGAGTGTTCATATCTTTTATTTTATGTGCATGTGATATTTTACTTGAGTCTTGAGATCTTCCTCCACCTCATACATGTGAACTGAAGTACTTTATTGGGAGTTTAACTTTTGCGTTCCACTACCTCATATAGGTGAAAACCTTTCTTCCAAGCTATTTGCAATGATATAAGATTGGGGAATTGATGCAGGGCGGAAGCGTTGAATAAAATTAAAATCTAAAACCACATATTTCCGAGATACCACTCTCAAGGAAAATACTACTTTTCAATTAATCAAAATCTTCTCCTCTAATATCAAAACATGGAGCTCTTTATATAGATAACTCCTTATCAATTAATAACCAAATATTTTATTTAATTATTAAAAATACTTACTACCTTATCTAATGGATATTTTTTAAACTAATAAAATACTAAAATAAATACTATTAGATACTTCTAAAAGTTACCTAAATAATAAAAGAGAAAATATCTTAATTAATTAAATATTATTTGCTAAATAATAATAATAAATCAAAGAAAAATAACAATAAACGAGTATATTCACTTTCCCTAAATACTCCACCATTCTCCCCCTTCTCAAAAAAAATTCTCCCTCGAATTTTGCCAGTATTTGTTGTTGGGTAAATAATTCTTCGATGAAAATTCTTATAATCCTTCAACTTAAATAATATTGACATAATTACTATTGAACCGGAAAATACCTGCGCATCGAAATAGTGAAGTTGATGTCGTTGATCCACCTGATTACATACTGCTTCAAGAAAATATGGACCAACATAACAAGAATATAACATGATCTCATCATCAGGGTAATCATCATAGACCGGTGGTGAATTCCAATCCACGATAACTTCATATTCTTTAGTTCCAGAGAAAGAAAAAATATCATCAAAACTTTGTATTTCATGCTTTAATCCGGACTCCAACGAATCTCGCGGATCATGTGCAACTCCTTGAAATCCTTTCTCCTTGTCGCCAAAGAGATTTTTGTTTTCATCACCGGTCACTTCCTCCACTCGTTGTAGGCTAGGACCATGATGGGGCTCTTGTTGATGATGCATTTCAGCCAATAGGAGGGTGAGCGCCTTAACCTTCCTTTCTAGATCATCTACTACCACTTCCTCTTTCTCATCGCTGAGAGCGGCTCTTCGAACAACACCATAATTTCTTCCTCGAAACATGATGCAGGAGCGTTGCCTGTCTCTGAACCAACTGATGCAGGGCGGAAGCGTTGAATAGAACTAATATCTAAAACCTCATATTTCCGAGATACCACTCTCAAAGAAAATACTACTTTTCAATTAATCAAAATCTTCTCTTCTAGTATGAAAACATGGAGCTCTTTATATAGATAACTTCCAGACAAATAATCAAAATACTTATTCCTTAAAATACGAGATTTCTAAACTAATATATAAAATCCCTAAATAAACAATTATATTTCTAAAATATTATTAATAAATGAAAACATCTTAATTAATTACAATATATCTTTCTAGATAATTAAAATATATTAAATAATAATGAAAATATCCAATCATATTTTCATCCCATGAATACTCCACCTGGAATTGAAGAAAAAGTATCCAACATCACCTTGGATAATGCTGCAAATAACGGAGCTTGTGCTAGAATTATGCAGAGTAGACTTGTTGCAAAGAAGATCATGTTTAACAAGGGAAAATACTTTCATGTGCATTGTTGTGCTTACATATTAGCTCTTATCGTAAAATATGGACTTGTGAAGATTGATCCAGTTGTGCTTAAGATAAGAAAGTCAGTGAAGTCGCTTAAAAAGTCCCAAGTAAGAAAACAAAAATTCTTGGACATTGTTGATACTTTAGGAATGTCTGCAGTAAGAAGGGGTATTCGTCAAGATGTTAAGACAAGGTGGGTTTCCACTTTTATTTTTTTATACAGTTAAAGAATGGTATTATTGTTTATAATATACTCATTGAATGTTTGTTACTTTTTTTTTCTACAGATGGAATTCAACTTATCTTATGTTAGACAGTTGTCTTGTGTATGGAAGTGTTTTCGCTCACTTGAAGGAGGTGGATTCAGACTATAAAGACTGCCCAATTGACGAAGAATGGGATCAAATTGAAGTGGTCACAAAGTTTATCAAGACGTTTTATGATCTCACAACTTTGTTTTCTGGTAGTAAGTATCCTACCTCCAATCTATATTTTGAAGGAGTTTGTCAAGTTCAGGTGTTATTAAAAAAAGAAAGCACAAATGAAATGGAATTCATTAGGGACATGGTGAAAGACATGCAACAAAAGTTTAACAGTTATTGGGAGAACTTAAATCTTATATTGGCTATGGAACTTGTGTTAGATCCTAGATTGAAACTGAAGTATCTAAACTTTGCTTACTCCAAGTTGTATCCTGATGTAAGACAATTAGAAAGTAAAGTTGATGATGTGCGTGAAGATATGAAAAAACTTTATAATGAGTATTACACCTTGTCAAAAGCTTCTGGTAGTGGAACTCAGAATTTTGGCATTCAAACTGGTGCAAATTCTGCCCATCAAGGAAGTGAGTGGATCCAGGTAATTTTTAAAGCTTACATATTTCAGTACATGTGGTCTTGTATTATTTTGTGTTTTAACCAAACAAAGTGCGTTTATGAAGTTATATTATATGTCCTCATAGAAGATAACTGGTCCTTGCACTCACTTATTGCTTGTTTCATGCAGGAATATGCTGCAACACAGGAAAGTGGTGGTGATATGCAATCTGACTTGTCAGAGTTGGATCAATATCTTAGCGAGAAATATGGATTTGTTAATCAACCGCTCGATATCCTAATGTATTGGAAAGCCCAGGAACAACGATTTCCAGTACTTTCAATAATGGCAGGGGATATTTTGTCAATTCCTATTTCAACTGTCGCTTCGGAATCTGCATTCAGCATTGGTGGAAAGGTAATTGATCGGTTTCGCATTTCTTTATTACCTGAAAATGTTGAGGCGTTGATAACAACTCGTGATTGGAAACATGGAGTTGGTAAGTGTGTCTAAGTGGCGCCGCGTAATTCAGTAATACTTCATTTAGTTGAATGTGTAAATTTCATATATAACTATGATTGTTTTTATCCATGTAGGAAAAGAAGATATGGATGAAGACAATGGTATTATTGGAGAAGATGTATTAGGATTTGAACTTGGTGCAGTGGAGGATAGGGCAGAGGAGGATGGGGAAGTAAGTTCTTATGCGTCTAATTAGTATGCGTACTTCTTCAATATAAAGCGGGGTAATTATGCAAATTCCATGTTTTTTACTTGAATATTTTCTTTTTTTTTATTTATTTTTCTTGAAATTACAGATTCATATTGAATAGTTGGAGCTACTCAAAGATAGACTTGGAAAATGAGAATTTTTTTGGACAGACAGTTATCGCAGTGTCTCCAAATTGTGTATAAAAAAGAGATTGGAGATGTTTTTTGGACAGTTATCACTTTTTTTTTGATTAACCACAATATACATTTTGTGCAGGAAGTGGTTGTTAATATCTTTATTGTTTCACTTGGTGATACAAAGTACAAACAATGGTATTACTACGGTTTCGAAGGTTTTTTTTCTTTTTTGAAGATATCATGAACTGATGAGTACTAAACTACTAATGATTAGTATACTGTGTATCTGTGATTCTGTGTTCCTCTCATGATGCAAAACTAGTGTCAAATTATTGTTAAGTTTTGCAATTTTCTTGATTCTTTCATTATGTTTTTAAATTTCGGTGTGACACCGAGTCACTGACTATTGAATCTGTTGATTGAATTGAATGGAAATGTCAAATGATTTAGATGAATGTTAGGTTGCAGAGAAGGAGTTTTTGATGGCCTGAATGTGGTCGGAAATAATCCAGAAATCAGAGGAAACTCTGTCAATTCGTTCGTTGACTAAGCAGAAACCAGCTAACCCGTGAACCCGCAAGCTTTACCCGCTATGGGCGCGGGTTGAAGAAATGACCACCCGTGAAGAATTTCAACCCGCAGGTTTTGGCCCATGTTAACCCGAACCCGTGTAACCCGTAACAAGCCAGCCCCGGCCCGCCCGTTTGCCAGCTCTACTAATAACTATATAAATCTAATCATATATATCTAATCTAAATGAATTTATTAACCGAAATCAAAATCAAAATCAAAATCAAAAACAGTGGGGAATCGAAAAAATTTAGTTTTGAAAAAAATATTGTTCTCTTCTTCTTCTCTCTTTCCTTGACGTTCCTCATTCGATTGAAAAATGAGTATTAACCATCAATGAGTTGAAAATGGAAGTTGCAGAGAGAAGTTCAGCTAGGAATCACGTGAAAAACTTCGTCGAACTAACCGAACCTAATGGAAATGATGAACATGAAGAACAGTTTGGCTATTTCGCAAAAAAAAATTCCCAACCGAACCTTAGTTCGGTTATGTCGCAAAAAACATTTCCCAACCGAACCCTAATAGTTCAGTTAGTTGCAAAAACATTTCCCAACCGAACCTTAGTTCGGTTATTTCGCAAAGATATTTCCCAACATAATAACAGTCCGTTTACGTTGCAAAAAACATTTCCTAACTGAACTAAGGGTTCGGTAAAGTCGCAAAAAATATTTCTCAACCGAACCCTAATAGTTCGGTTAGTAGCAAAAAACATTTCCCAACCGAACATAATAGTTCGGTTAGTTGCAAAAAAAATTCCCAACCGAACCTTAGTTCGGTTATTTCGCAAAATATTTTCCAACCGAACCAGTTCGGTTGCGTCGCGAAAAACATTTCCCAAGGTTCGATTACGTCGCAAAAAATATTTCCCAACAAAACCTTTGTTTAATCTTTTTAGTTTAATCTTGATTTAATCTTGCACTAATCATTTAGTTTAGTCTCTTTTTTTTAGTTTAATTTTTTTCCTTTGATTTTATCTTGCACTAATCACTAATTATGTTAACCTAATGATACAACTAATCATTACACTAACTTAATTGAAATGGGTAATTTTGGTATTAATATAAATATTTAGATAAGGGGTGACCTAGATTTACTTCTAATGTCTTACCCAAAATAAAACAATGGTACCCAAAAAAGGCTGGTCCCCAAAAAACCGTTTTTTTTTTTCACCACCTAATATGGGCCTAAAAGATAGGCTTAAGCTAGGTCTAAATCATATGTTGACACCCAACTAACTTGGCAACTCAGCCCTAGCCAAAATTTCTAGTTCGGCCACACTGTGACTAAAAACAGGAAAAATTTAAAATTTCCAATGAAGCTCACGAGGGATTATTAAAAGACAAGAAATGGATATGCCATTTTAGACATACCGATATTGCTAAAGGTAGTAAGAAAGTTGTCTATGGTTCCATTTGGAAAGTGAAACTCTAAATAACAAATAACAATGAAATAAAACGTACGATAGAACAGAGAGAGCAAGCTATAGCTTATAAATGTTTTTACCCTAGACAATTTGAGTACTAACAATTTACTCTGCCAGAGGTAGAAATATGTGAAGAAAGGAAGAACTAACCAAGAAGGATCAATCGGCTAGGGAAGACAACGCGACAACCTCGTTCAAGAATGAATTGGTGACTACACCCTCTAAATCTCTCGTGGCCTTATATAAGATCCAAAATGTGTAACTTGACATTAATAAGAAATCCTGGGGCGAATAAAAGATTTAGGGATCATCAACTTGGCTTCTGGGAGTAATTACTGGGTCATGATGTGTTATAATTTATATGACATATAATCTGCATTAACATCCTTTTTCTCATTTTTGTTTGAATAAAATCTTACTTTTTCCAGTACTTATAAAACCGGTGGTGCTATTCACAACACAGAACACCATTCTACTCACAACTCACAACATCTAAACCCTACATTTTTAAAATGGTGTATCCTTTTTTTACTGTGGGTCCTGGCTGAATAAATTGGACCACTATCTGTGCAACACCTAGCATTTGAATGGCGATTAGTGTGGTGAAGAGTGCTTGGAATAGCATTTCCGCTTATAAAACATTGAAATATTGCATTTCTCTGAAGATTCCAACATTACTTTCCATATAAACATAATATAATAAATACATAATAACACGTGCCAAATATTTACTCTTCCTGCTCTGAGAGGTGGTGTTAAAGAATGACTAAAAAAAAGAATTGTTAATATAAAATATGCATACGTGGATTGGAAGTGTGTTTCACACTCAGGGATGGATGTCAGTTGATTTACTTCGGCTTTCCACTGAATCAGACACAAAAATAATTCCAAGAATCTTCGAAGATCAATCAATCGACATGATGAGTTGGTTTGGTATGGATTGACCGACTTGGTGTTCTTTTCTTGACGGTCCGACATGGAAAGGAAAAAAAAAAAAAACTTTTTCAACTATAATTATAGATAACATTAAAATTTGAAAAATTTATTGTTTTTAATTCCGACAGCAGTATAAAAGATTAAGCTTCGATTTATATGCAATTTTATACCTTGGATCAATGACTATAAAAATTTCGATTTGGTTCATAAACTAGTACTAGGCTATGGGAAGATATCAGCTACGCGTCAAATTTTTCGGTTTAAAGGTCATTTTCTAGGTTAGGATGTACATTTTGGATCAAAATAAAAATTTGAAGTCATGAGTTTGCATGAAAAAGTTTGATCCACGGCTGGTATTAATTTAAAACTATAATTTGGAATTTATGCTACATTGAAATTTTTTGCCGAAAAGAAGACAAAATCGGTAAAGGGAGAGAGAGCCAACGCCGATTTATGCATTATAGGTCATATATGTGTCAAAAAATTAAATCATAGCATGTGTCAAAAATAAATAAATTATAACATGTGTCAGAAAAACTACTCTTCTGATTGAAGCCATATTAAAAGGTGATAACCAAAAGCTTGGAAGTTTTGGGGTCAACAATAACCAATTTATCTCGAGTTTTCACGAGTGTAGTCAAAATCGTTCTCCGAGACCGATTACTCGCCGAGTAATCGCTATATGCTATATGATCGAGGTGATTTCCGATTCCAAACCACTTCTGAATTTTAGCGAATAAGACAGACGATTTTGCTAATTTGGACCGATTTTTAAGAAAAACGAATCAACATCTATTGCTTTAACTGGGGCACATCGCACACCATTGCAGTTCCCTGAAAAATTTCTCACAATTAGTCCAATACCAGAATTTATGGAACTATCTATGAATGAGGCATCAAAATTTCTCTTTTCCATATTAGCTTCAGGGGAATCCATATATGTCTGACAGATGAAGCATTGTTATTCCTAGCATGCACAGTAGTTATCGAAAGAAAACATCGTCACTTACTTAATGTAGCAAAGTCTTTATTTTTTCAAGCCAATTTACCCATTCGTTTTTTGGGAGAATGTGAAAAGCGGGGGTACAACAACCACACCCAATATTTCGCTTAACAATCTGTATGGACAAACTCCAATATACTTTCTAGAGAATCAACTAGACAATCAGACTCAATCTAGATAAAAAGTATATCAAAGAGTTTATATCTCAATCTCTCGATTTGATATATACTCAAGCAAATAGAAATCTGCGAGTCTTTATCAAATACTAGAGAGATAACTTGGATGGTACCAAAGACCAAATTCCAAGTGTCAATCAATTGAAATCAACAACCAAAAGGTCGGATATTCTAATTGATTGAACAACGCACAATCTGTGATATTTCAATTATATAACAAAATATAAGGCGAAAAACAAATAACACAGACACCAGAATTTTGTTAACGAGGAAACCATAAATGCAGAAAAATCCCGAGACTTAGTCCAGATTAAACATACACTGTATTAAGCCGCTAAAGACACTAGCCTACTCCAAACTAACTTCGGTGTGGACTGTAGTTGAAACCCAATCAATCTCACACTGATCCAAGGTACGGTTATGCTCCTACACCTCTGATCCCAGTAGGATGCTACGTACTTGATTACCTTAGCTGATCTCACCCACAACTAAGAGTTGCTACGATCCAAAGTCGAAGACTTTAATCAACAAATTTGTATCACACAGAAAAGTCAACGGTGATTGATAAATCCGTCTCCCACGAATATACCTATAAGTTTTGTTCTGTCTTTTGATAAATCAAGGTGAACAAGAACCAATTGATAAACCGTTCTTATATTCCCGAAGAACAACACCTCACAATAACCTTAATCGACGCAGCGGAAAAAGATATTGTGGAATCACAAACGATGAGACAAAGTGTTTGTGATTACTTTTCTATCTTTCCTATCAGAGATATAAAATCTCGAGCCAATTATTACATGTCGCACTCGTAACGATAGAAACAGCAAGATCAGATCACAAAACTACAAGAAAAGTAGTATCGGTCTGGCTTCACAATCCGAATGAAGTCTTTAAGTCGTTAACCTGGTTTAGAAGAAGAAACCAAAGGTTAAAGGAGAATCGACTCTAGCTTAGCACAACTAGTATCACACGTAAGGTGTGGGGATTAGGTTTCCAATTTGCTAGATTTCTCCCTTGTATATTCTTTCAAATCAGGGTTTGCAATCAATGTTATCTTGGTAACAAAGCATTCAATATTTATCGTTAGATGAAAAACTGATTATATTCATGCTAATATTTCTCAACCATTCGATCGAAAACTTATCTTGTTACACACAAATGAAATGTTCAATTTTGGGTTTATGTAACCGTTCCCAAACATTAACATTTGTTGGTTCAACCATAGTTAACCAAATGGTTAGCCATATGATCACTTTCATATCCACCATATTCTTCTTCACAATAACTAGTCCAAATGACTCAAATGAACTAGTTAGAGAGTTGTTCAATTGCTTAGATCTTATGTAACTACACAAGACAAAATAGAAGCAAAAATGGTTTGATTCACTCGAATCGGTTCATGAAATTTATAGCCACGGTTTGCAAAAGCATTCCTTAGTTTATATAAACATGAGTTCAAGAACAACCGATTTTAGATATAACCTACTCAAGTTCGCGGAATGGGTTCGTGGACTTATGCTCACGGAAGGAGTTCACAAACTCCAGCAGAAATTCTCGGGTTAAGAACTTCCGCCGGTTCGCGGACTGAGTTCGCGGACTTGGGTCACGCCACATACCGTTTCTCTTGATCAACAAAGTTCGCAAACTTTGGTTCAAGGAATAAGGACTTATACATATATGTGTTTCCACAACAATTCTTATATCCTACCAATGGTTATGTAATCCAAACTCTCATTTCAATCATTGAAACATTCTCAGAGGACGTTACACTGTCGTTATTCACAGACCATTTTTCGTCAGAGCAATTTCCAAAGTGATTGAAACATAACATGACTTTCGTCACTAGGTAAAGATGAATTTGGATAAAGTGAAAGCTTACCAACACATATTTCGAGAAATAGATAGGCGAGTTAAACTCGGCTCGAAATAGCAAATGTATATAATGAAAGTCTATACATTGACACGACTTTTGTCTCAAGAGTAGGAGATAGAGTAGATAGACGTTTGAGTGACAGATAAGTTCAAGTCTCCACATACCTTTTAGTCGATGAAGATCCACCAGTTCCTTGAGTAGTCCTTCTTCTTGTATGATGATTGCCATGGAGTCTTGATCTCAACTACATTTTCTATCATAGTCCGAGACCTTTAGCTATATAGGCTAGAAATCAAGACTTATAGTTTTGATCACTAACATTGACAAATATGCTTGAGATAGCAACGCATGCGAGTTCGACCGAGCAATTCTCTAACAATCTCCCCCTTTATCAATTTTAGTAGCAAACCTATTAATATATATGGAAATACAAAAATAAATAAATTAACTTTTGTAACTCCTATTCCACATGCCTAATCTTCAACATTACTCGAAATATTCATCACTTCCAAGTATTCCAATGATCCCAAAGGTTGTAAGTTTAGCATCATCATTGTTGAAAATACGTAGCTATAACAATAAGAAAACAAGAGTTCTCAATCATTGTTATACAGTGTCATAGTATCATTATACGTCGTCAAAGTTGAATTGTATCACAACTTTAACAACAATACCGTAGTTGCAGGAAATCCTACACTACACCCCTCACAAGATTTCATTAACATTCAACTCATTTTAGATTAACAATCTTAATTTTATTGATCAATGTTTGAACAATCTTACAAGAAAAGATAAAGGAATCAAGAATAACTACTGCTCTAGATTTTCTCTCTCCTATTTACTTGCTTCCCATTCAGAAAAGAGATCCCCCTTTCCTTTACCACTGAACGACTATTTATAGGGAATTACATAGTGGATGACAGCTAATATGTCCTTTATTTTCGGATATGGCTTGCGACATTCTCGCAACCTTACAAATGTTAATCTCGCAAACTCTCTTATTCACTACACCAAATTTGGGTTTTTGTAACAATACGATTCCTAACTAAATTTTTTTTGGTAACTCAAATGATCCATTATAAATCTAGTAACTCATACAAAGGGTTGGCAAATTAAGAAATAGTTACCATAATTTGGAATTAATTCATAAAAACTAAATAACTATTGAAAGTGTGAGATCATTAGTTATACATCCCTAACACATTTTATACTAAATCACTATTACTAATATTCCTACCCAAAATCTATGTATACCAAAATCCACCATGTCTTTATAACTCTTTGTCATTTTTAGTAGTAACACAATTTTACATAGCTAACACAATAATTTATTTTAAAATTTGGAAAATGCAAAATATAAATTTTAAGATTTTATAAATCTTTTGTTTGGAACCAATTTAAGTTCTAGAACCATAGAATAACTTATATCCCGGAACTAGAAGATATTGGGAACCACAACCTTACTTTGTTGCTTTCCCAAATCTAAAAGGACCGAAACCACACCCGACACAACTCTTCCAACCATTACACACCCGAAGAACTCTCGATCATCTTTCTTCCTTTCTATCGGTTGAACTCAAATTCGTTTAATTTTTTCTCCCAAATACCAATCTATCTAGGTTGAAGAGAGATCTAACCACGATAGTTGAAGGAATTAGAGGATTAAATCTCAACAATCTTGCCTAATTTTTCTAGAAAGTTATCAATTACAGTTTGGTTTTCTTCCTCTATGTTATTTGTTTCTTTAAGATGGTGATTGCAATTTAGGTTTCTTTTAGTCAGTTTTTTTGTTGTGAAAAGAACCCATCATTAAAAATTTCTTCTGTAACATTGTTCAAGTTGTAATTTCATCTAAAATAAAAAAATAAAAGCGTTTTTATCTCAAATTGTTTGAATGGAGCTGAAATACTTAAATTTAAGTTCCCATAACTAGTTCTTGTTGCAATTTTTATTCTAGGGATTGAATTTTGGTTTGTTTAGTGCGGGTTTTTATGAGATTGGGTTTTTTATTTTTTTCGCATGTGTGTGGGAAATGTGAAGTTCCTGAGAGGGTAATATAAAAATTATGAATGTGTATACCGTTTCTTCATCTCATGCTTTCAGATTTCTAATGCACTTTGTTAACCTATTTATGCACACATTTGGTTTGTGGGTGTAGAAATTTGCAGGTAAGGATCGGACTGACAGGGTTACTAGAGATTGGGCACTCAAGAGAATAGTTCCTGCACACTTTTCCGCTCCAGTAAGTACAAGTTGGTCAGACTTTATAGCTTCCTTTGAATTTCTTGATGAACATTTGGGTACACAATACACTAGGTGTGTTAGTTAAGGTTACTCTTATTAGATCAGAGACTTCATTGTCCCAGAGATTTCAACTAGTGGGAGATCAAAATCCAGGGTTTTTATTCTTGTGGTGAGTTCGTTGGTTTCTTAAAATTGTACAGTATTTCTTAAATTTCTAGGTATTTTGGCTTCTTGGTTACCAGTAGTAGTGGAAAGGTAGTTATTGAAGAGATAGTACTATGTGAGATACTAGATAGACTCCATGTTGACTCACATTTAGTTATAGTTATTGTTATTCATTGTAACATCGGTAGAAACTCTTTTAGGATTCACAAAGCATGCTATTATAGTTTCTTTTTCGATTACCTATTTCTTAGCACAAACAGAACGGTCCAGAGGACAAATGAAGCAAAAGAAAGAATAGAATTGGGAAGACCTAAAGCTCAAGTAAATCAGTAATATGCCTGATCAGGACATTCAATATATCAATCTTAGTCTTTATTGTTTTTTTCCTGTATTAAGTTTGTAAATTCGTTTTTGTCGTCGGCCTCCCACCGCGAGCGGTTATTTAGTTATGAGCTTTCTTATAAGGCCTTACCGGAATTCTCCTACAAGATCTTGTTGACATTGATGTCTTCCGCGATGCGAAGAAGGTCATTGACTCCCTTCAAAGCAGGGTAACTCTTGGTGTGTAGAACAAATCCAGGTTGAAAATTTTGATTATTGGGTTATGATTCATATTTTTAACTGGATAAGATTTTTCTGTTTTGATTGGTGGTCGTTTGCTACCATGAAAATTTATTGATTGTTTGTATGTAAGTAATATTGGTTCAGGGTAACTCTTGGTGTGCAGAACAAATCCAGGTTGAAAAAAATCAAAGGTGCAAATTATTTCTCTAGTTCTTTGTTTGTCTTGTGATATTAATTTAGGTGAAAAGGACATCATCTTTATACTATGCACATTTTAGTTTAACATTATCTAGTGATTTTTAGAAACATTAAACTTGCACATAGGTTTTATATTCTAATATCCATGATGCTGGACGATATTCTTTGGGCAATAGTACTTAATGACTGTTATTTGTCTGGGTCAATAAATTCTTGTAGAATTTGTTTTAATGTTTTGTATTCCCTTCTGACCTCTGTGCTAAATGATCGTTTTACTGTTTTGTATTTCCCTTCTGGCCTCTGCATCCTTTTGGTTTCATTGGTCCTGGGGAGAGTGGTACTAGTGGTGAGTGAGTGAAATAGAGAGTGGTAAAGGTGGTGAGAGAGAAAGTAAGTGGTGCTAGTGCATGTTGAGTGGGTGAATGAGAGACTGGTGCTGCAAATATCTCCATGGGAATCTGTACTTGGGGTTTTTAGCATCTAAGAACTTTAACTCTAGTAGTATTGTTCAACAGTTAGTAAAATCATGGATTTATGACTCCTGTCAATTTGGTACAAAACTATCTATTGGGCAATATGAGTTATCGACATCAATCCTGGTGCAATAGTTGATATGACTTTGAAATTCTATGTGTACAAAGGTTAAAAATACTGTCCAAAGGATAACAATTCTAAAACTTGTTGCTGAATGTTATGTTTCAGTTTTTTTCTCTCACAATTTTCCAATTTCTATTCTGACTCACTATGTGCCATGAGTGACTAAACTGCAAATCACTTTTTCGTAGGGGTTTCATGGAACTGCGTGTTCGATTGACTTTTTTGTTCTTGGTTGTCTGTCCAAGTGATTAAATGTGTTTGAAGTTGACAAATTCGGAAGATAATCATATAATTCTTTAAACTATGCGTGTTTGAATACTAATGAATCTGTGGTGCAATGGTAGCACGTCTGACTTCAATGCAGAAAATGCGTGTTAGATTCACGCCAGGTTCACTCATTTGCATCTTTCATCAATGTTTTCTTTGTTGTGAAAATTATATAAATGTGTGAAATTGTGTGTGTAGTTTATATGGAACGATAACCTGTTTCTGTAATGGAAATTATCTATAACTATACCAAATGATTTATTGCCGATCAGATATGCATTTTCTTGTTTAGTATGCACTTGCCTAATTTAAGACAACTATGTAATCCCATAGCAGGGCAATCTACTATTTAGATAAAAGATTTTGGTTTTTAACTAATTTGTAAGAATTTCGTAATTGTGTATAGTGAATTGACAATATCGTTCAAAATTTTGTCAATATCGTTCAAAATTTAGTAATTTACCAATTTCTTCAAATTAATCATAACTATGTCATCAGATAGCATGGCAATCTTCAAATTATTTGTAAATATGTCGTAATCGTCTGCAAGAATTTAGTTGATCTCATACCTCAACAATTGATATGTGATTATATCTACCAATATATTCAAACTTCTCGTCAATCGTGCACTTACATCTAATTCATTAATCTCGTTCAATTTAAACATCCTGTTAGAATTAAAAAGTCGGGCTAGTTGATCCGTAATTTACTTATCAATTTATATATATGTGAAACTTATGTCGAAATCTTGTTTGTTGTAAGTTCGATTATGGAAACTTATCTTTAATATTCACTAGGATAATCCTCAGTTCGATTTTAAAAATCTGGTATATATTATTTTCCAGAGCAATATTTATTTTGTTGTAAGTCAAAAATACATCTTCAGACGAATGCGTTAATTTTTAATATTGAAACCTTGCTAGTTACATCGGAGTCGTAAACCTACTAATGTTTGGCATATTATATGGGTTCATTGTTGTTACAAAGTTTTCGACTTATAGTAGTCCACTTACCTCCAGGTTTCGATCTCGAAGCCAGGTTCATGCCTTGAAGTTGACGAATAGGGGTATGTTTAAGGTTTGGGGGAAGATTCCAAAGGAATCTCTGCTTCCACTAACTCAGAATCTTCATCAGAATCATAAACCTACCAATATTGTTCATATTATCCTCAATGTCATCTCATATTATGTCGGAATTTACACCTGAGTACTAAACCTACCAATGTTTGTCAGATATTTTTGACATGGTTATAATGACATAATCTTGACATGGTGGCACCTTTTTCTCTAAAACATCTAAACGACGATTAATTTGAACCTAAGATTTCCGTGACATGTTCCTTATATAAAAATATACAATCCTACCAAAAATGAGAGTATTTCGAAATGCAGAACTTTGGATTTTGGTCTTATGAAGGTTCAAAAGAAACACACTTCTAATAAAAAGGACACACTTGTGTGTCACCTTTTTCTCTAAAACATTTAAACAACAATTAATTTGAAGCTAAGACTTACGTGACATGTTTCTTATATAAAAATATACAATCCTACCAAAAATGAAAGTATTTAGAAATACAGAACTTTGGATTTTGGTCTTATGAAGGTTCAAAAGTAACACACTTCTGTTCAAAAGAACACAGTTGTGTGTCACCTTTTTCTATAAAACATATAAACAACAATTAATTTGAAGCTAAGATTTCCGTGACATGTTCCTTATATAAAAATATATAATCCTACCAAAAATGAAAGTATTTCAAAATACCGAAATTTGGATTTTGGTCTTATGAAGGTTCAAAAGAAACACACTTCTGTTCAAAAGAAACACACATGTATCAATCCGTATGAGAATCCATAACCAATTTTCCACCGTTCAAAAATCTCCACAATCCGTATGAGGAATCGAGGATTAATCTGCACCGTCCAAAATTTTATACAAAAACCAAATTTTTTTCTCCTCTCACTTTCCTCTTTCTCGGTTGTTTTCCTCTCTAACTCCGCCTCAACCAAAACCCTCTCTCGTAACAAAATTTCCAAATCAAGGCCTAACACAAATCCTTGAATCCTTAATCCGTGAATCAAAAACCTTGAATCCTTAATCCGTGAATCAAAAACCTATCTGAAATCGGAAAAAAAGCCTCCAATTGAAACATTCATAACCCTAAAAATTTGATATTTTCCCTGAAATAAAAAAAAACCCCTTGTTCTGTGATAATGATTGTTCTTCGATCTACTAGATAAGGTATAATCCCGAGCTTAATTTGTTGTTTTTTGTTTTTGATGATATTGTTTGATTTTGATCTAAAATGGTTTATTCTTTACTCTTTCTTAGGAAAAAGAAGAATTAATGAACAAGAACAAGTCTTGTCATGAACCCCTAACGTTGTCTATCTTATTTGTTGTAATAGATGATCAATTTTTGTTTTTATTTTTTTCTTTTACTCGATCTGAAACTTGGGTTTTTCAATTTGGGGATTTTCTGACTCTGTTAGTGAAGATGATATATATAATTTATTTTCAACGGGTTTTTGTTTTATAAATATGGTTGGCTGTTTTGAACAAAGGAAGGGTTTGTTGTTATTGGGTTGATTTATTTGTGTTCCAATTTTTTCTGGTTTAGACCTGGGTTTTCAGTATTGCAGTCATTAAGGTTTTTAGACTGTTCTGTTTAAGTTTGTTGTTTATTGTTCTGCTGATTTATTGTTGTTGTTATGTTGCATATGAATAGAAATGAAAACCCTAACAGTGAAGTTTGACAGGGTAGAAATGGTGCTCGACAAGGTGGTTTATTTTGGTTATTAGGAATGTTTTTTGATGACAGATTCATTAAATTAATGCGAGAATCACACAAGTAGTATGCTTACAAAGTATGTATGATTTGTATAAATTGATATGTTCTTCTATGACTGAAGTCTGTTTCAATTCGTTTGTTGGCAGCAGATGAAGCGACCTGTTGAGTACGCGTGGAAGCATATTAGTGAGTTTGTGTTGCAATGCTGGTGTGTATTCTTATACTTATTAATATTTTGTTTAAGAAACTTGAATTTTGTGTAATGAATGTTATCTCTGCTGATCTAGTTTTATGTAAATGACTAACAGGTTAGTAAACTGTTGCCTATCTACAATTCCACCAAGGAAAAAAAAAAGAAAGACTAAGAAAAGCAGCAGGTAATATCACAATAAACAAAGTGAAAAATCATTGGCTTCCCAGACTTGATAATGTTTTGTCTATTTTAATGATTTGGTTTCCTTTTAATATAAGAATGGAGAAGACTTTACTACATTATTTTGTTTGTGTTTGGATGGGAAACCATTCAACAAAGGTCGGTATATCTACCATTTTTAGTGCATTCGATAAAATTGAACGTATTTATTTTGTTGATTGATGAACAATTGACTGATTTAATAGGAAAATAGTAAATTCTGCCGAACCTATTGTTCTACAGTGGAAAGTCTTGGAGAAAGTTGATGAAGAGCTAATGAAAAGAGATGTAAGAGCAACATTAAGTCTCGTGAAGTAGTTAGTGGAAAACCCGGTGCTCTTTGTTGCTTTGGCACAACAAGGAAGGTAACTATTTTAGTGCATTCTATTAATTCTTGTAACCATAGATGATTGTTCTTGAGTTGGTTTATTATTAGCCCTTCTTTAGTACGAATGATGGAGGATAGATCAATTTTTTTTTTTGTTGTTCTTATGTAATTCATCCTATAGTGTGTTATTATACATTTTTTTCCGAGGAAAGACATAGGTGATTGGAGGAATCCTATAATAGATCCTATTGTTTGAGTTGTTCCTTTAATTGTGGTGTTTGTTGATGATGGATTGTGTCCATCGAATTCTGATTTCCAATGGGGACTTGTTTGATTTTTACCATTGGAGAGTAAGATGTAGCATTTGGAATGGTTGTCTTATTTGTGTTTAATTGCATTGCAGATACTCCCAAAGCTCCACACTTTGGATGAATTGAAGCGGAATGACTTGATCCTTTAGCAATTCTTTTACCTGTGGATGGGACTTTGAGTTCATTTGGAAGGTAACTTCAACTTGTTGTTTTTAGATCAAAGATCCCACTGGTAAAATACAATTCACAAAACACGCCATGTAATATGCATCATATCAATTGTACCCTTCTCTGGAAGCAGGCACCAATATATTTCATTAGCACTATATTATTTTGTCGCAAATCTTTCTTTCAACGATTGGGAGTGACAAATTGTCTCTATTTAAATGACAAGACAAATAAATTCATGTTGCAAAATTTGATACTTGTTTGTTTTGTCAATCAAATTTTAATTTGTACCTTGATGTCATACTTTGCAGATTGATTCTTTGGTGTTTATGCATTGTTGTTTGCTGCTGAAGCTAGGGAAATAGTTATGATCAGGGTCAATTCTTATTAAAAGTAGGCTCTTTGTTGTATTTTCCCATGTGTTTCAGCTTTCTAATTTGAAAGATTGCAATGTAAAATGATACTTTTGGGCTCAAATATACTGGATATGAACGAATTTGTAGTTGCACCAATATTCTTGTTATAAATTTGCACTTGAGAAGAATTTGATTCTGGCATGATATCAACGGCAGTGTATTTTCAGGTCACTAGAACATTAAATTTCCAGGTAACCGAAACCTTATATTTCAGGCCGGAATCACCTGAAATTGTGTTTATTTTTTTAATTCAAATTTAACAATTTCCTAATGGAATAAATCCATTAGCCTATTTTGAAAAATAAGACACATGTCATCTCTTTATTAGCCCCTTAAACTGTTATACAAAGAGTTAGCAAAGATTATAACACAATCTCCACATTACAAATTAAATATAAAGTGTAAAATGCCTATAGTTAGGATAAATGTTGTAATGAAAATGAAGAGTTAGCGTATTTAATTTCCCTAATGGAGTAAAAGAGTTACACAAACTCCTAACACATTATATAACTGCATTCCAGTAACTATTTTTCTTAGTTGGGGAAAGTAGCTTGTATTTTTTAGTAACACTTTTATTCCATAAGGAAAACCTAGATATGGTGTAGTGATTTTCGCAGGACCATCACATTTTTCTCATGATTTTAGCTGATGTCGTTTATTATGTCATTTCTGAAATTGTTCTGCGACGCTGTTGTGTTGTGTTGTTGATAATTTCGCTGAAGCATTATTGCTGCGAGATTCTGATCCTACATCTTTCCTCTCCTCATATTTTCTCTGCGAAGTAGAGAACGATGTGAGAAATGCCGCAGCTGTCCATCTCTTCATATTCTGCATTTATCACACATATCCTTTCTTCCATCTATTTCTTGACACGTCTTCTGTAACCGCTGCTTTTCAACCGCTCACGTCTTTTCGCATTAATGGTGTTTATTTATTCGAGTAAAAAAGATCTTCTTTATATATTCTTCTTACTCTTCTTTTTATTTTCTTTTTACTTTCTTTTCTCTTTTTACTCTCTCATCTCTACAACTCTATTGTTCCTCCGTAAGTTCTGCTACTGTAATTCTTCCTTCTTCAATCTTTTTATTTTTCATCCATTCCCATACTCTATATTCAGATATGCCTCCAAGCGGTCAAAAACATGAGAAAAATTTTAAGGAAACCCAAAAAGATCTTGCCAAGAAAGGTTTCACACTTTCTACCATTCCTGGTGAAAGTGGAAAATCAATTCTTTCTATCAAACTTTTCTCTGATCAACATTGTGATGATCAATCAATCATAGTCTCCCCATTCCTCTTTATGACCCATATATTCCTCTGTTCTATGAAATTCTCGCTCACTCGAGATTTTCGCGAGCTATCTTCCAATTGAGTGGGGATTGCATCCGTATGATGCTGGAGTTCACTAACCTTGGTGCTGGTAAAGGATCTCTTTACTCTAAAGAACTTAGGGATCCTAAATTCGCAGATTTAGAGATAATCGCTGAAAAATACACAGTAGCGACTTTCTTTGAGAATTATGAATTGATCTCCATGAAGAAATAGAATACTCGCTGGGGTATTCGCTTGAAAAGGAAAGATAACATTGATGAAGGTAAAATACTCATGCGATACATTGATTGGCATTCTGGTAAGAAAACAACTCCTCGCCAATCCAAAGATGATAAATGGTGTGTTTTTCCCTTGATGCTGAAAGGACCTTACATTGCTGTGTCAAATGTTCTTCCTGAGAATCTCGCTACTTATAAACCTTGGGTATTCTCTTGGCCCGAGAAGGAGAAAGAGGTATATTTCTTCCAGTTTCGCCCAATTTACATTTCTTTATTTATCTTTATTCTTTTGTTCGTTGATTCTTGGGACATTCTACAGATCCAGAAACTGAAAGATAGCTATCACAGGACTGGGAAGGCTAGTACCTTGTTAGCTCTTCTCTCATACACAGATGAGGTAAGAAATATTCCCTTATGATTTTAAACAGTATATTGTTGCCTCTATTTCTTATTTATATCTGTGTGTGAAGATTATTGTTGAAATAGAAGAGCCTGCCAATGTTGTGAAGACTGGTGATAAACGCAAAGGTGCTCTTCGCAGGGAAAAACCAACTGCTCCCCCTTTAAAGAAGAGAAAAATCTTCTTCCTCTCCTTCAAATAGTCCTTCTCATGAAATCTCCGAAAGTGATGAGGATAATGATGACCTTGCTGCAAATGAAGATTCTCCATCTGAATCTTCTATGGATAAGCTCTCTGGCCTCTTTTCTGATTCTTTGTAAGGAATGGGAGATAGTCAATTCGCTAATACATGCAAAGCTCTCGCTACGATTTGCGATGTTCCTTTATTGGATGGTGATAATTCTCTTCGTGGAGTTTCTATATCGGTGACTCCCAATTTCCTGCATTCTCTTAATAGTCTGGTACGCTTTCGTCCTTTTACTTCTTCATTATTGTAATTCAATATACTTTTTACATTTTCTCACAGGCTGGAAAAGCTTCTTTCGCTGTTGCCTCAGATCTGGAGAGGAGACGCGAAATTCTTGAAAAGAAGAATCTCCAATTTCGTGTAAAGAGTGAGGAACTGGAAACTGAAATCAAAGGTCTTCGTGAGAAGAACAAACAACTAGAAATTGAGTCTTCTTCGTACAAGAACAAAATCTCTATTCTTCAGCAAGCTAATAATCAACTCTATGGTATGTTACTTTTCTCCTTTCCCTTCATTCATTCATCCTGTTGTTTTATCTTATTTAATTGATCCTTTTTGCAGACATTTATGGTCTTTCTGATGAAGCTGTCATTGTTCGTTCATTTCCTAATGCCTTGGATAATGATACCCTTCTTGAGAGTCTTAATAAATCTTTAAATAGTTTCTCAAATGATAAAATTTCATCTCTTTCTCTGAATGAACTGAGATCCAAATTTCGCCTCTTAGAGATTGACCATAGATCTAGTTTAGGCTTAGCCAACCGATTTAAGCGTCTCTTTCTTAATTCTAAAGAGAAAATCAATGAGCTAAGAACCAAAATTAGCGGTCTCATAGATGATAAGGATCGCATCTCTGATCAAGGTGCTAAGGCTTTGGCGAAATTCCAAGAGACCCTTCTTGAAGTTCAACTTGAACGAGATGAAGCTAACCGCAAGAACCGAGCTCTGCGAAAGAGAAAACCAAATTCGTTCTCGTCTCTTATAAATAATGAGGATGAATTCGCTTGGGCTGCGAAAATCTTAGACGATGCCAGAAAAGATTTAGGTGTAAATGTTAGTCTCCAAGTTGAGCATACGCCTTGATTAGAGATATGATTTCTGACAGAGAAGGTTATTAACTGTTCTTCTTCACTAATCTTTTGTTTCTTATGAATTTTCATCAAGTTATTAATTGATTGCCTTTTGCTCGCAGATTCTGAAAGTAGATATCGCGAAAGAATTGAGGAACTTGAAGCTGAAAAAGAGGAACTCGCAAAGAATCTTTCTTCTCGCAACGACAAGTATTCTAGATTAAAGAATCAAATCAAGATCACTGTTGCGAACTTTAAGAACGATGCTATGCATTTTCGCAATCAAACTATTCAAATGGTTTGTGATGACCATAGTATTCCTCATCTGATTATCCTTGTCTCTTGGAGGAGATCCCAAAGAACATTCCTAGTCTGACTATCTGATAGCGAAGCTGATGATGAAGAATCTGATGGTGATGAAGGTTCTGATGGAGATAAAGTTCTGATGCAGACGAAGAAGGGAACAAGTCTGATGAAGATGATGAAGGATCAACTAAGAAGTAGTCTTTGTTTCTTTCTTTCTTCTTCTGTAATACTTGTACATTTATTCCTTCTTTCTGTATATTTGCGAATTCTTTTGGTTCCCATATTCCTTAATATATGAGTTTCTTTCATTTTGACCTGCATTCATTAAAACAATTCTTCCTTGCAATAGGTTAATCAATAATAATCATTAATTTTTGAATTTTTGCGTAAATCTATCATGGAGACAAATAACATTTTCTAATTTCATTCATTCCCATACTTGCCTCTGTTATTTGTATCCAAATGAGAGATTTTGCAGATTTTTCTTATTTTGTGCCTCAACTTCGCAGTTGTTTATGTATAATTTCGCAATCATATGCGAAGTGAATTTTGATTCTTTTCAAAATCTCATTCCTGTGTGGTCTTATTTTTCCTTCCTAGTTAAAGGTCTTATTATGCCACCTCTTGTCATTGCGACAAAATCGCAGGACGTTCTTGCACTTTCATGCAAAAACCCATTGATCTTGCCTTAACTTTTTCTTTTGTATTATGGCCTCTTCAGGAATGTTGCGACAATATGACAGGCCTAAATATTCTTGCGAAAATAAAG
Organism: Papaver somniferum; assembly: GCF_003573695.1. Taxonomy (NCBI): domain Eukaryota; kingdom Viridiplantae; phylum Streptophyta; class Magnoliopsida; order Ranunculales; family Papaveraceae; genus Papaver; species Papaver somniferum. Next base: position 232,204,034 of record NC_039358.1, read on the forward strand.
CCCCATGACATTGCCGTCTTGCGACGAAATCGCAGGACGTCTTCGCACTTTCATGCGAAAACCCATTGATCTCGTCTTATCTTTTTCTTTTGTATTATTGCCTCTTCAGGATTGTTGCACAAATATGACAAGCCTTAATACCCTTGCGAGTAAAAAGCCTCATGACATTTGCGTCTTAAGACACTTATCAGCTCCCTAATGGAGGGTGCCGCCCTTATCTTCCCCCTGGTTGCCCCTTCAAGGAGGCGTACTCTACCATACAAGGTTAGCTCCTCCCATCCGTCTTAACAACAACCAGTTGTTTTCGCAGCCTCTTATCCCTTTTACCTATAGGGTTTATGGTTACGAGACTGCACCCTAAGTGGGGTTTTCTTCGGGCCGAGTGCAGTATAAGCCAAGACTTGTCAAGAATGGCAAGGTACGCTCCAGACGCCCCTGGCACTCTTGACTCAACCGTGTACCTCGGCGCCTTGATCAGATTCTGCACTCCTTGGGAGAGTCCTTATTACCTTAGTCGCCCAACCTAAGTCATATGCTTAAGCTGAGAATCCAAGGTGCCTCTCCCGGATGGGCTTTATTGACCCCAAATCTCCATGACTCAGGTTCCGGTGGCGGTGTAGCCTTTCCCTGAGCCATGCAACATGTACCCCCTTATATGACGTACTTTAGGTCTTACATTTGCCTCTTGCGAAATTGTATTCGCGAATTAGGGTGTACGCCATAAAGGTTAGCCCCTTTCTCTTTTGTCATTGTTCTCTGATTGTCTTATGTAGAATTCATTATCTCTGCGAGATTCTCGAACATCATCATATCGTATTTGCATTTTGCAATCTCAATTTTGTCATTCAATAAAATGTATTTTGAGAATTTTATTTATTGCGAGAGTGTCGCAACAAATTAATCATTCATACATTTCTTATTTTTATTACCTTTGCCATCCTATGCTTCTTTGTTATTTTCTGCTACTGCTTCCTTGGTAGTGGTATTTTCACCATTTTTTATTCTGAACTAGCATTAGTTTCGCAACATCTCTTCTTATTTTCGTCCGATTGCATCCACCATCAATCTCTCACTTCTTTGTGTCTCTTTGATTTTGTGTCGCCAACTTTCCTTGTTGTTTTCTCTTCCTTCGCAGGATTCTACCTCAGTTTCGTAACACCTCTTTCCTTCAACCCAATCTCCCTTTATGATTCCTACACCGCTGGCGTGAGGGAATTTGATGGACTGGTGGAAAGTTGAAGCTACATCTAGAATCCCATGTAGCCAAGGTCGACCAATTAATGCATTGTGGGTGATTCTACGTCAACGACACAGAACAGGATTTCAGAAGATATTCCCTTCAATGGAATTCGCATAGTAACCTCCCCTTTAGGCTTGTTGGCAGTACCATTAAAACCATATATCTTATATGTTGATGGTATAAGATCATCATCTCTTCCTCCCATAGTTTTATAAGTACGATAAAATAAGATGTTCACAGAGCTTCCAGTATCGATTAGAATCCTATTAATTCCCCATGAATCTTCATCTTCATCATCCTCATCTTCTTTCGGTTTTGGATTAATCTCTAATTTTACTACCAATGGATTATCATGTACCTATTCACCTTCGGGGATTTCTTCTGCGGTGAAAGAAATAATCTGTTTCTGCCATTCCTCTAGTGGCGAGATTTTCGCAATATTCATAATTTCTCTTCTATCATTATCCCTTGCGAACACTCTACTCAAAACATTGTCATGAAAATCTTCAATTGTCTTGTATGAATGTACGATAGAGTGACAGAATAGATTCTTTGCTTTTGCACCAACTTCTATGAAGAATGTTTCCTTCTTTTTCATCGTGTTTACTTTGTGATGCTCTGGTGGTGGTGGCAATGGTTGAGATTGTGGGTGCCCTACCAAAAAGTGTTTTAGTTTTCCTTGATTTATCATTCTCAGAATAATTATTTTTATATTTCTGCAATCATTTGTAGTGTGCCCATGAAAATGATGATAAGAACATAACTCATGACTTTTGTGGTTTGGAGGTGGTTCCGTTCCCATGTTCCATGGTGTTAGTATATTCTCCATCAAAATTATAGATTCCCATATTTTATCCACACTTGCATTTAAAGGTGACATCTTGATTTCTTCCCATACTACATTGTGACCTCCTTGCCCTCTATTATAGTTTTGTCTTTGACCTCCATAAGTTTCTTGCGGTTGATCGAGTCTTTGAATCTTGTTATTTCCACCACGATTATAGAAATTTCTTTCTCTTTCATACTCCTCTTGATCTCGGCTTCCCATAGCCACCAGTTTCTGTTGATTGTTGTCCGTCACCTTCTCTTGTTGTATTTGCGAAGTGCTCGCAACTGTGTTTATTAGTTTGGGTAATAAGCTTTCATTCTCTATTTGTGAACTGGTGTTCGCAACTGGGTATGATTCCATTTCATTATGCCTTTCCTCTAGAGAAATATATTCTTCCTGAAGTTCTCGCAATTCAGTCATTGTGATCGTATTCTTGACTCTGAAAATTTGGATATACAATAGGTTGGTTGCAAACATAGCATTGATAAATGATAAGTTAAGATATCTCTCATCCACACGGCCAGCCATTTCGCTACACATAGTCCTCCATCTTTTAGTTAGGTGCTTCAAACTTTCGCCAATCCTTTGTTTTAATCCAAACACGTCTTCAATACCAGGTCGCGAAGAATTATTACTTATATATTCCCCTAGGAATGTAGTCTGCAAATGATTGAATGATGTTATTGTATTCTTTGGTAGTCCTTCAAACCATTTTTACGCCTCCCCTATTAAGCTGGATGCAAAATATTTGCATAATACGACATCATGATTTTCCCATTGCAACATGCACCTCACGTAGGCTTTAATGTGTTGAATTGCACAAGTTGTTCCATCAAAAATGCTGGTTAATACGGGAAAATTGCATTTCGGAGGTATTCTTCCTAGTTGTACTTCCCTGGTAAATGGAGTTTTCGCAGCTTCTTCTATAGCTTCATCTAACTGTCTTCTGCCTACCTCTCCTCTATTATTAGCATTCCTCTCATTTCTTCTAATTCTTTCAAGATTTGTTTATTTACACCTGAATATTGATCCGTTGGTCTTTCTAATTTCGCCTCCCTTCTTTTACGTTCATGTATTTCTTCTCTCGCGAAATTTTGCATTTCTTCTTCATCATCCGCATCTCGTCTTCTTCTGCGATTCTCTTCCTCATCTCTATCTTGAATTCGCATATGATAATGTCTCTCATTTTACCCTCCATGATTTTGTTCATTTCTCATCAATTCCATTCGCTGTCTTTCATCCATCCCTGTACTCTATCATACTCTTCATTGATATTACCGTCATTCCGATTTTGTGTTCGTCTTCTTTCTCGATTGTCGTGATTGTTCTGGCGAATTGTTTCCTGAAGCTCTTGTTCTTCCATTTCCGCTCTCAATCTTTCACGTTCGCAAATTAAACGTGCTTGTTCAGCGTAATGTCTTTCAATTTCTTCTTCAATCGTTTGTTGATTTCTTTGAACTTCTCTCTCATGTAAAATCCTCCTTTCTTCCTCTTGATTTCCTTCGCCATCTTGATTATTTCGTCCCTGACGTTGTCCATTCTCTTGATTTCTATCATTTTTCCTATCATCAAAAGTTTCATTTTTTAGAACGTAACGATCATCAGTCCTTTCTCTATCTTCGCGATGTTCTTCATTAGGATTTGATATTTCTTCTCGAATATTATTTCCAGCATTAGTTGTGGGTGAGTTTCTCCTCATCTCTCTTCTAGTCGATCTTGAATATGATTTTGTAATACTTCTCAATCTTCTACTCCGTAATCTCATATTTTCCATCCTCAATTCGTGATTTTTCCTTGTTAGATTTGCACGTTCTTCTGCCTCAGCTCTTCTTTCTTCATGTATTCTTCGTCTCAACATTTCTAACGCTCCAATTTCCTCATCTCCATGAATTATTCCTTCATCTGCTTTTTGATTTCTCTCTACCTGTCTACGGTTTCGGGTTTGCTGCTCTTCTTCTACTTCTTCTGCTGAATTTGATTGCCAAGTGTGTATACTCACCCTATCATAATCTATATTCCTTCCTTGTACTAGTGTTTGTTGAACTGGTGGTTGAATTTGATTTTCTCCATTATTTCTCATTCTAGTAGATTCTCCCATTTCAGTTCTTTCTTTTCCAGCAATTCTCTTGCTTCTTCTAACAGTAGTTGGTTGTTCAGATATATTTCTTCTTCTAGCCATTTCTTCAATGTTAACGAATTGCAAGAGATTATGTAAAATTCTTAATCAATCACTCCAAATCTTCACAAATCTCAATATTAATCTTCAATTTTTTATAGAATAATCTTCAATCTCTCCCTGTTTCTAGCGCCATTATGTAGTTGCAGGAAATCCTACAATACACCCCTCATAAGATTTCATTAACATTCAACTCAATTTAGATTAACAATCTTAATTTTATTGATCAATCTTTGAACAATCTTACAAGAAAAGATAAAGGAATCAAGAATAACTACTGTTGTGGATTTTCTCTCTCCTATTTACTTGCTTCCCATTCAGATAAGAGATCCCCCTTTCCTTTACCACTGAACGGCTATTTATAGGAAATTACATAGTGGATGACAGCTAATCTGTCCTTTATTTTCGGATATGACTTGCGACATTCTCGCAACCTTACAAATGTTAATCTCGCAAACTCTCTTATTTTCGCAGGACCATCACATTTTTCTCATGATTTTAGCTGACGTCGTTTATTATGTCATTTCTGAAATTGTTCTGCGACGTTGTTGTGTTGTTTTGTGTTGTTGATAATTTCGTTGAAGCATTATTGCTGCGAAATTCTGATCCTACAAATACAATGATGATATGTATCACTCCCCCTTAGTCAATACTCCATCTCACATGGAAACCACTCCCACTTACATAACGATCCGAAAACCATATGTATTTGTAATGTGAACTACATATTAATTATCCCCCTTTTTGTCAATAAAATTGTCAAAGGTACAAGAACGGGATCCTAATGAAATTTCCGAAAGAGACATTTCTTGACCAAAAGAAAGCAAAAATATATCATCTTGTTTAGATGCAATCATAAAGCCGAAGCTAAATGAATTCATCAAGGAGTTTATAAAGATACAAGATAACCCCTATAATATTCCACAGCCGCACTCCCCATAAAGATTTGGCAATTAAGCGCAAGTTCAAAAGAACTTCCCCCATTAAATGTCATTCCCGAAAGAACAACAAGAGCGACCTTAATTTCAAAAGAAAAGAATGATTTCTTTGGACATAACAAATCACATACAAGTATGAATTTGAATCCAAAATATTCAATTAAATTAACCACAAGAGAACCCATGATTAATTTAATTGAAAATGCTCAACATAAGTGAACTTATGGAGACTTAAAAAATATACAATTAGATTTATCACAAGAGAACCCATAATTAATCTAATCGAAATACACAACCAAACTAATCACAATAGTAATCAATTTAATTGGTCATGCTTGACATAAGAAAACTTACGGAGCAACAACTAAATAACCAAACAAGATGATTAATTTAGTTGAATATGCTCAACATAAAGTACCTCATGGAACAACAACATAGATAATCAAAACTAATCAACTTGGTTTTTTAATGCTAAACATAAGACACTTTACGGAGCCTCACAGTAATACATAAAATATGGATCAAGGAAGATCAGTTATTGCGGAATACACAAGGATTCATTCTATTTTCCATCATAACGACATTCAATAGACATAATCCTTGTAAACAAAAGATTTAACCTATCTTCCATCAATAATTGACAATATAGGCTTAACTTTTGTATTTGTCAAAAGTTTATTAATTCTTTTATCAACATGTGAATATCGACATACGAACTTTACTTTTGACAAGATATGGGATAGTCAAGTTCACGGAAGTAAACATACAAATCCCATAAACAATTGAAATATATAAAATCATAAAGATTAATACTGCAAAAATCATCTTCCAAGCAGAAATAGAATTTAAACCAATAAATATAAAAACATGAAAATGAAAACGTTTGACATAGCTATTGTAATCACAATAATGGCTATTCCAAACTCTAGTTATTCTTCTAATAAAAAAAAGAAAAATAGAAGATTTACTAGACAAATAAGATAAATTCTTATACCCAACCCGGACACAAACTGAAGTCAAGCACACGGTTCTGGATTCTCATGAGTCTTGAGGTTTTCAAGCTTGTGAACGACAACATCCTCTGCAACGTTGGGAGGAATATCCTTGTTGGGAAGTTCTTTAACACGAGTCTTTATGAGAACAAGGTCTGAATTAACCTTTTTCAACTCAGTTCTTACCACATCAAGACACTTTTATTGTATCAACAAGTTGCTGTTTTGCATCCTCAAAGTTCTTTAGGAATTCAAGAACTACATCAGACGAGATCTCTTCAACCTCCTCAATATCTGAATAGGAATCAGGATATTGAGGAAAAGATCCTTCAACTTCAACAAAAGTTCCCTTCTCTTTATCGAATTCGAAATATACCGCATTATCAACAAAGTCTTCAGGTAAATCCCAAGAGCAGGAGGGAGAAGCCATTGATAACAAAAAGCCTAGAGTGAGAATTCATATCAATAGGATAGGTATATAAACAAGTTTCGAGAGACTTAGGGTTACTAGGATTGGTTTATGAGAGAACCCAAACACCATACGTATACCCGTAAGAAGGGGGTCCATAAACTTATTCCAAAAGGAATGTTTGGAAACATCACTTTGCTGATTGGAAAAACCCATGCTTTTATTTTTCAAAACAAAAAAAAAGGAAATGAGGCATAGCACCCAGAGAAAAACGAAAAAAAAAGGACAGACTTACAACAAATACTTATGTAAAGGTGCTACATGATGATCCATCTAAAAACGATAAGAGATTAGATAGATAATCAGTGACACTTCACAAAAGTATACCTAGGCAAATTCTAACTTAGTTAGGATTTTCACAAGTGAGATATCAACCTTGTGATTATTTAACACAAGTATGAGCGATTGGCTCATTAAATGGACATTGCCATTGATTGACTTTTTCCTTACGAAATGTTGGAGGAAAACCATTATGATGTGAAAGGTAAGCATAAAATTCATCCTTACAAAAACATGGCTCAGAGAATTGATTCTTACCTGAAGTAGGTCGGATTCTTCCTGATACCTTGTTCACATCAAATGTATTATTAACTCCCCTTTTGAAGATGGAACAATTATGATCTTCTCTCAGATTGTTAAGACATTTGTTCTGAGTCAGATCATTTAAGGAACTCATAGAACTGACTTTCCTGGTAGGATACACAGGGTGAGTTTTGAAACCAATTGCTTTAGACATACGAATGTCAGTTATTCATTTGAATATTATATCAAAGGTGGGTTGAGGATGAACAAGGGAATTGTTACTCAACCTAGAGTTACTCATTTGCCTGATCGGTCCTCTTGAATCACAAAAGGGACATACTTTCTGTATGTTAGAAAGTATTATCTTAACGTTCTATGGAGATTTCCTTCCTTCATGTAATGTGCACCATTTTTGACAAGAGGGTATAGGCACATATTTTCCACGAGAAACAGACCTTGATTTTTTTTTCTGGATCTTCCACAGTCACAATTGTGGATGATGAATATGGTCTAGAGAACTTCCTGAAACATCCTTGAATTGAGAGCTTGTTCAAGCGATGTTTGATTTCCAATATATCTCTTTCAAGACAAGCCTTAAGAAAAAGAAAAGCTTCAGAGTTTATGGAGTTGTAGTCTCTTATTTCCCCAAGAAGAATTTCGTCATGTTGTTTCAACTGATTAGCTTGAACTTTAACAAAACTTATCATTAGTTCACTCTCTTCAGCTATTTCCCGTTCATTTAGAGAGAAACACTCTTTTGAAGGGTAATCGTGATAACACATGTCGGAACCTGTCTGTCGAGTTTGAACACATGGTTCGTCTATATTCGAGATCGAGGAATCTTTCTATTTAATAGAATTAGACAAGACAGAGCCTTTATTTATGGTGACGCGTTTATCAGGGATACTATCGTCCATCCTTAGATCGCTACAAACACAAACTTGTAAGGTCTTAAACGCGTTTTCCTGCTCTGATACCAATTGAAAAAGCGGGGGTACAACAACCACACCCAATATTTTGCTTAGCAATCTGTATGGATAAACTCCAATATACTTTCTAGAGAATCAACTAGACAGTCACACTCAATCTAGATAAAAAGTATATCTAAGAGTTTATATCTCAATCTCTCGATTTGATATATATACTCAAGCAAATAGAAATCTGCGAGTCTTTATCAAATACTAGAGAGATAACTTTGATGGTACCAAAGACCAATATCCAAGTGTCAATCAATTTAAATCAACAATCAAAAGGTCGGGTATTCTAATTGATTGAACAACACACAACCTGTGATATTTCAATTATATAACAAAATATAATGTGGAAAAGAAATAACATAGACACCATAATTTTGTTAACGAGGAAACCGCAAATGCAGAAAAACCCCGGGACCTAGTCCAGATTGAACATACACTGTATTAAGCCGCTACAGACACTAGCCTACTCCAAACTAACTTCGTTCTGGACTGTAGTTGAACCCCAATCAATCTTACACTGATCCAAGGTACAATTATGCTCCTACGCCTCTGATCCCAGCAGGATTCTACGTACTTGATTCCCTTAGATGATCTCACCCAAAACTAAGAGTTGCTACGATCCAAAGTCGAAGACTTTAATCAACAAATCTGTATCACACAAAAAGTCTACGGTGATAGATAAATCCGTCTCCCACGAATATACCTATGAGTTTTGTTCTGTCTTTTGATAAATCAAGGTGAACAAGAACCAATTGATAAACCGGTCTTATATTCCCGAAGAACAGACTAGTATTATCAATCACCTCACAATAATCTTAATCGACGTAGTGAAAAAAGATATTGTGGAATCACAAACGATGAGACGAAGTGTTTGTGATTACTTTTCTATCTTGCCTATCGGAGATACAAAATCTCGGGTCAATTATTACAATCGTACTCGTAACAATAGAAACAGCAAGATCAGGTCACACAACTACAAGAAAATAGTATCGGTCTGGTTTTCCAATCCCAATGAAGTCTTTAAGTCGTTAACCTGGTTTAGAAGAAGAAACTAAAGGTTAAAGGAGAATCGACTCTAGCTTAGCACAACTAGTATCACATGTAAGGTGTGGGGATTAGGTTTCTCAGTTGCTAGAGTTCTCCTTTATATAGTCTTTCAAATCAGGGTTTGCAATCATTGTTAGATTGGTAACAAAGCATTCAATATTCACCGTTAGATGAAAACCTGATTAGATTCAAGATAATATTTCTCAACCTTTTGATCGAAAACTTAGCTTATTACACACAAATGAAATGTTCAATTTTGGGTTTATGTAACTGTTCCCAAACATTAACATTTGTCGGTTCAACCATAGTTAACCAAATGGTTATCCATATGATCACTTTCATATCCACCATATTCTCACCATAACTAGTCCAAATGACTTAAATGAACTAGTTAGAGAGTTGTTCAATCGCTTAGATCTTATGTAATTACACAAGACACAATCGAAGCAAAAACGGTTTGATTCACTCGAACCGGTTCGTGAACTTTATAGCCACGGTTTGCAAAAGAATTCCTTAGTTTATATAAACATGAGTTCAAGAACAACCGATTTTAGATATAACCTACTCAAGTTCGCGGACTGGGTTCGTGGACTTAAGCTCACGGAAGGAGTTCACAAACTCCAGCAGAAATTCTCGGGTCGAGAACTTCCGCCGGTTCGCGGACTTGGCTCACGCCACATTCCGTTTCCACAAACTTTGGTTCAAGAAATAAGGACTTATACATATATGTGTTTCCACAACAACGCTTATAGCCTACAAATGGTTATGTAATCTAAACTCTCATTTCAAGGACGTTATACTGTCGTTATTCACAGACCATTTTTTGTCAGAGCAATTTCCAAAGTGATTGAAACATAACATGACTTTTGTCACTAGGTAAAGATGAATTTGGCTAAAGCGAAAGCTTACCAACACATATTTTGAGAAATAGATAGGCGAGTTAAACTCGGCTCGAAATAGCAAATATGTATAATGAAAGTCTATACATCAACACGAATTTTGTCTCAAGAGTAGGAGATAAAATAGATAGACTTTTGAGTGATAGATAAGTTCAAGTCTCCACATACCTTTTAGTCGATGAAGATCCATCAGTTCCTTAAGTAGTCCTTCGTCTTGTATAATGATTTCCATGGAATATTGAGCTCAACTACACTTTTTATCCTAGTCCGAGACCTTTAACTATATAGGCTAGAAATCAAGACTTATAGTTTTGATCACTAACATTGACAAACATGCTTGAGATAGCAACGCATGCGAGTTTGACCGAGCAATGCTCTAACAGAATGTATTTTGGCTGCTATGTATTTAATCAACAAACATCCTACACCGGCATAAATCACCACATGAGATGTTAGAAGAAACACCAAAATTTCTCACAAGTTTGATCGACGTGCCAAGCCTGACATGTTTATTGGATACTCTGAAGGACAAAAGGGTTACACAGTTGATCACCATGAAACAAAGTCTTCCTACATATCATGAGTATTGCTTCATCAAAACATGTTTCCTTTTTCATGGTTTATCTTCTTCTCAACCCTTGTCTATCCCTATACCAGTATAACAGTCTAAGTATAATCACCATGACTGCATATTTTATCCCTTGTGTATCACCATACTGTAAAATCTCAAGTTCTACTCAGTCTCCTATCTCTTGTTCACAACCCCACTATGAACACTCAAACCCAGACATCAGTTCAGGTCATTCCTCTTCACTACCATCTGCTACTCCATGTAGTTCCATGAGTCTTACATCTCACTTAAAATATTCAGACACCACCAACAATCCATCGGATGTAGCTTCTCCAGGACAATCACCCCAAACCAAGAATAATCTTTCTTCTTCATCTGAACTGCAAAAACTTAATCCGACAGTTCCGTAACTGAAGACTGTCTTACCCACAACAGATTCTCGTTCGTCTCGTATTCGAAATCCACCTTGATATTTAAAGGATTATAATTGTTATGATGTTGAATGAAAATCAACTTCAATTTATCCAATGACTAATTATTTATCTTTTTACAAATTCAATTCATCCCATAAAGCATTTATACCTTTAGTTATTCCCATTGAAGAACCTAAAACATTATCTCAGGAAAGAAAATGCGCTATATGGAGATCATCCATGTCCAAGGAAATCATTACTTTAGAAGCAAACAATACTTGGATTGTAGTTGATTTACTACCTGGTAAGATAACCATTGGTTGTAAATGGGTTTTAAAAATTAAGTTCGCCGTTGATGGTACTATTGAGCGATACAAGGATCGTCTTGTATCCAAGGATTACACTCAACATGTAGGAATTGATTAGTATAAAACCTTTTCATCAGTGGCTAAGTTGGTCATTATTCGCGTCTTACTGTCTGTTACAACTATCAAAGGGTGGTCTCTCCATCAACTGGATGTCAACAATGTGTTTCTTCAAGGGGACCTCTACGAATAAATTTATATGAAGATACTCCTGGTTTAGCAATTAAAGGTGAATCTCAGTTTTCAAACTCAAAAAATCTTTCTATGGCCTTAAGCAAGCCTCTCGACAATGGTTTGAGAAATTCTCTTCAGTTTTGCTACCCAAAGGTTTTTACAAATCTTTTCGTGATAACTCTCTTTGCATATATCATTAGAGTACTACCTAAATTTTTGTTCGCATTTTTTGATCAAAGATCTTGGTCGTTTACAGTATTTTTTTGGCATTGAAGTTTCTCTATCTTCTAAAGGTAATATGTCCTTGATATCCTTAAGGACTCTGGCCTTACATGGGCTCACATTTTACCTTATCCCATGGATATACATCTCAAGTTACTTCTTACAAATGGTAAGGAATTAACTGATCCAAGCTCTTTTCGTTGTCTCATTGTTCGTTTGTTATATCTCATTGTAACTCGTCCAGACATCACCTACTCAGTCAATTATTTGAGTCAGTTTACGCAACATCCCAGAACAACTCATATTCATACTGGCCATCGTATCCTTCGGTACCTCAAGGGAATTATTGGACATGGCATATTACTAACCTCGACCAGTTCTCAATCTCTCCATATGACTTTATCACTCTATTACAGGGACATCGCCTTTTTTGCTATTCTTTTTCTTGAATTCTATGGCCGTTGCATTATTTTCTGGGAAAGGAGATATGACAATTTTAAACTTGGTTTTTCATTCTTTTGTCCGCAACAAATAACAGGCCCTAAGTTAAGATATTTTAAAAGGAAAATTTGCTAGTTGGTCCTAAGCCCATTAAGTTAGTTATAGTAGGGTCCAACCGGTTTTTAGACTTATCATTAGGTCCATAATTATTTGAAAATAGTAAAATGACCAGCTTACCCCAGCACTACTCACGTGTGAAATGAACCACCTTCTTTCGGTTTCTCTCCCGTACAACCACCTTCTTGCGGTTTTTAGACTTCACATTCAGATATTTTCAAAGAGAAAAAATTTTCTCTTCACAGAGAGAATAGAAACCCAAATTCATTTGGAGATTTTTGAGACAACAGATCTCAAAAATCATTCAGAGAATAGTTTGCACACAACGATTCTGATTCACAAGAATAGAGAAAAACCCTAAAACCTATATTCTCTTCCGATAATGCTTAAAACAAGAAAAATCACAAGAATAATCCAAGAAGAAGAAGCAATAATGGATGATAGCACTGCTCCTAGAACATCAGAAGACGAATCTAGAATTTCAAGACGAAAATCAAAGAGGAAAAAGAGTAAAAAGGTTGAAACACCGAAATCGAAGAAAAAAACTTCAAAAAGTTCATCGGACGATGAATCTCCAGATGTAATAAAAAGAAAACGAAGAAACCGAGTAACAACGCACCAATTCAGAAAAAAGGTACTATTTCTAACACTTTCAATATGTTTTTTGTGTTTCTGGGACATAGATCCACCAGTACATATTTGAAGTACTGATTAAAAATTTATGAAAACCCATCAGAGTTTACATGCAACTTCTACTTTGTGTTTCTAGCACTTAGAATTGGCAGTACATAACTATAAAACTGTAGAATAAGAATCAAAAGTGATATGCAATGTGTTTCATTTTATTTCTGATACATAGAGCCACCAGTACATATATCAAATACTGAGGTTTTTTCTTAATTAGGCTGTTTTTTGGCAGTACATAAGTCCAGTAGTGAATGGGTAACATTGTTTATGTGTCTATTTACCACTGTTTGTGTTTCTGGCACATAATTGGCAGTACATAACTAAAAAACCGATACATTGTAGTGTTTATGTACTCTAAATTCATCAGTTTCTTTGTTTATATGATAATGATCTTTGGGTATGAAGCACATAAGGCCAATAGTGATTGATTGTGTTTCTGAGATGATGAATGTGTAGTCCATAAATGTTATACTGAAATAAAACCAATTAAATTTTGCAGGTAAGGTTGTGCCAAAATATGTTAGGAAGTTGTATAGGTCTGGTTTCACAGCATTACATAGCCTGGTTTCCAGAATGAAGGCGAGTAAATATACTTTGAGTGAAGACACATTGGAAAAGATAGCCGAATCTTCTGATGGACAGATGTTTTTGATGTTCTGGCACACTAAGTACTCAGAAAGTCATTGGGAAAAGTTGGAAGTTGCAGTGAAAAAGTACTTGAAGTGTTACAAAAGAGGTCGAGTCAAGAATGAGCTCGCATTTGAGTTTGTTAGAAGAGGTGAAACACACATTATCACGTTGACACCAGAAAAAATGGGTGTAATGTTTGGAATGCCAAGAATGGCAGGAAGAAGAAATGATGACACCTTTTTGATGGCAGGTGGTGGATGGAGGCAGAAACCATTCTACATTAGATACTTTGGTGATAGCAACACGGTTACAAGACCAATGCTACAAGATGCCATCTTGAAACTGTTCAAGCGTACTGGAATCAAGAATTCTGAATCTGAAGGTGGCGAAGACAGTGATGAACAAGTACCCGATAGTGAAGATGATGAAGATATGGAGTACAGGATACCAAGAGTAGAAACTGAACAAAAAATTGAAGATATGGTTAAGCTATTATGCTTGTTTATGTGTATTACTTTGTTTTTTACAACAAAAGATGCTCATAAACTCAAAGAAAAGTACTTTGGTTTAGTTGATGATCTCGAGAAGTCAAAGAATGTATCTTGGCCTGACCTGATACATAGTTTCTTAGAGAAGAAAATCAATCATAAATACAACACTCCCGAGGACATCACTGGTTGTGTCGTCTATTTGTTGGTATCGATCATCTAGTACAAGCTTTTTTTTCCAAGTACATATTTACTCTACTGTCATTTAAGTTTCTGTATTTGATTCTATTGATGTTATTTTGTCATAGTTGTTGTATACGAAGCATACTCACTTGGTGAAACCAGTGACGTTACCAGATGATCGATACCTTCCAAGAGCGGCAAGGTGGAACATCAAAGAAATATATGTTGAGTTTCTAAAGGATATGGAGGCTTCCCAATGCACAGTAAGTCCCTAAGAAAAGATAAGTTTTATTTCATTATGCTTCTTGTAGTTTTGGTTTAGGAAACAATGATGCACCAGTACATATCTAAAAAACTGATTAAAGTTGATGAATTTAAGTATAATTATTTATGTTTTCATACATATTAAATGATTTGTTTTAGATAGGACAGTATCAAAAAAGCAGTTTTCTGATTGACCAAAATGATTGTGTGTGTGTCATATGCACTATTTATTTGAGTACATATATGTTATACTGATACAAAAACTGGTTATATGTGTGTGTTATATGTACTTTTCCAGTTCTCTAAAGAATTTAAGGATGAATATACTATGTATGAAAAAGAAATGTTGAATGAAATTGCTAAAAGGCTTCCAGTTGAAGAGGTGCCATTGACAGTAGATTGGAAAGAAAAGTTCGAGGATTTGGAAGTAAAGAATGAAAATTTGAGGCTAACAATTGCAGAAAAATGGGGTGAGTTACAGAGCAGGAAAGAGGACGGCCTCCCCATTGATGTGAGTATCCTAGAAGAGCTTTTGAATGATATATATCACAGAGCTTACCCACCTCCACAACCAACTCGGGAAAAGAAGAATCTAGCAGTAGCTCTGAAGAAGAATCTAGCAGTAGCTCTGAAGAAGGGCATGATGATTTGAATGACACCATTCCATCAGCAACTACTCCAACAATGCCTCTTATGAGGAGCTCTGAATAAAATCCCACACAATTCGATATTGAAGTTTCACAGTTTAAAATTTGGGCTAGATCTGATTTGGAGCGAAAGGTGAAAGAGCTGCAAGAGGAAAAGAGCATGCCAGAACCATCACAGGTAAGTTATATTCTTTCTAGTATTAGTTTAGTTTGTAAAAAACTAAAACTTGTCAGTACATATCTACTATAATGAAAAAACATACAAGTACATATCTGCAATACTGATTAAAAACATATCACCTTATGTTGAATAACAGACTGAAAAGGCTGAACTCCAACAAACAGCAGCTACACAAGTTCTGGGTAATATTGAAGTAGAAATTGGTTCTCTTAGAGATAGACAGGTGAGCGAATTGAACGTTACAATAGTTAGTTCAATTTTATACTTTGTCATCCTATAAAATAATACGGTTTGGCATTGCATTTATGTAGGGTGCATCGCTTGAAGAAATGTTGCCGAATATGCATTTTATGCCTTTGGTTTGTGAGCTGCCGAGTCTCAAAGAACTGCATACCGTGCCGATGGAGAAACTGATTGACCTGGCCATCCATGGTAAGGGTATTTATACTGATGAGTACTCAAAATATCTACAAGCTGAAATTATGGGAGATCCTTATCCATCCTTAGGAATTCTTAGTCTGGAGTACCCGTCGACTGGTAGTTTACCAAGCTTGAAAAAAATGCAATCTTCTCAAATCTTCGACAAATTTTATGCTAAAGATCTGGATCCTCCATCACAAGTTTCAAGACCAACTTTTGACTTGGGTTTAGGACCAAGTGATCAAAATGGAGAAGAGGTGCAGCAGCCTGCAATTGATCTAGGTGCACAGGATCCACCTCAAATCCATCTTGCAGCTGCGCCTGCGCATAATGAAGCTCCAGTTGCTAGAGGATCATCAGATCAAGCTCAAACGGATCCCTCGGATGAGCAAGCTCAAATCGATACTGCACCTACACTTATTGAAGCCTCTGCAATTGTTTTAGCTACAGCTGAACAAGCTCGTATGAAAGCTGATCTTCAGCAACCTGAACAATAAGTATGAACATGTTATAAACCTAGTACATATATCCTTCTGATACATATAACCAACAATACGTATATCAATTTTTGGTCAAATAGTTCGTAGTATGATTTGTTTCAAATGCAGGGAACAAGGAAACCTTGGGATCCCATTCCATTCAATGAAGTAGAAAGGAAGAAGAAAATGATGAATGACTGAAAGCAACAGCCTACTAAACAATTAGAGAGTCTTGTAAGTACCTAAATTTACTTCTGTTTAATGAATTTATGTTTTGTTTTTAATGATGCTTTTAGCATATGTACTAATGCTGCCGATTCTCAAACAGAAGTATCCAGTTTTAGATGCTGAAAAGGCAGAGGAAGCTCGACTAAAGAAGAATATGAGCGCCGAAAAAGCTAATGCATATGCTGAGACTCTCCAACTTCTTTCTGAGCTACAGAAGGTAATTAAAATTACCAAAAAAGTGAAAAGTAACAACTTTATCAATACTTAATGGACCACTTATGTTACATGTATTCAGTAACATTGAAAACCCAACAGTACATATGTTATGTACTCATTGAAACTAAAAGTACATAACTTATGTACTAAAAAGAATCCGACAATACATATGTTCTATTCTGTTCATTTTTTTTTTTTGCTTTTTTAGTCTCTCATTTGTTTTTTTTACGTTTATGGTATATTGAAGGATAACGAACTTGGAGTTACTCAAACATCAGAGGAAGATGACGTAACACTTGCCAAGAGACTCGAAGATAGGCTGGCTACAAAGAGTAATGAAGTCAAACCAATAGCGAAGTCGACTACGTCAGTCATGGACAAGGAGAAGAAAAAGCCGACTATCTCAGCCAAGGAGAAGAAACTTACTCCAAAAATCACATACACCCATCAGAAACCAGTAACTCGGAGCCACCCGCAGAAAAGAGTTGATCCTGAGTTTGCTAGTGGCAAAGGACTGTTGGGACCTAAAAGGAGAAAAAGAAAGTCCAGAACTGAAAACCCAGTTGAAAAAGATTTCCCAACAGAGAAAGTTCAGAAAAAGGATGGCGAGAATGTGAGAAAGATAAAAGCTAAAGGTGATCCAAATCTGCAAGAACTTACTAAAAAAGTGAAGAATGCACGCAAGTTGTTGAGCCTAAGGAAATCTCCGTTCTATAAGGATTTGAGTTCACAACAAAGAGCGCTTCTCTCTCCTTTTTTTGACAAAGCTACATGAATGTGAGTCTCTCTTGGATAGGTCCCTTTCATTTTAACAAAACTTTATGTACTTCGTTTAGAATCAAACTTATAATTGATTTGGATTATTTGAATTTGCAGCAACAGTGCTTGGTAAGCTCCTGCTGTGATTGGTCATCACATATTATCTGCAGAGACATTTGAAGATCTGCTACATAACAGGGCTTTAGAGGGAGATCTTATAAATTACTGGAAATACCAACTGAAAAAAGCATATCATAATGAGCAACCGGTGAATGGACAGAGAAAGTACATTCCAGTACTCCACATTGATCCAACAGGCTGGGTATGTTTTCCAATTTATCTCTATAAACAACATGCATCATGTCTTTGTAAAGTGCAGTGCATATCTCTGATACTGTTTTACATTGAATCCGAATTCATGCTTATTTGTTTTATATATTGAGAATTTGAATATCATATCTGCGAAACTAAAACAAAACAATTTTTTTTTTAATGTTGTAACAAATATTATGCTTTCATATATGTGTTTTACACTATAATTTTCAGTACATATTTACTACACTGATAAATTTAATTCTTCTTTTTTCTACCTTTTCAGTTTTATTTAAGTGACCCAATACATCAAGTAGCAGCAAACACTGCTGTCTTCTTACCCATCAGGAATATGGAGGAAGGAACCAGGAAGATTATTATTCCAATGTCACACCAAAATGTGCATTGGACGCTTCTTGTGTATGAATGCTAGAAAGTCGAATTCTTCCACTACAACACTTGGGAAGCTGTATCCAAAAACGAGTGTCTTGATAATGCTAATCTTATGGCAGAATACTGCTTGTTAGAAATTAATGAACGCTTGTCGAGCCTGCACCTTCCACTTGTACACAGAGTAAAGATGATTAGTTACCCAACACCTCAACAGGGAGACTATCCAGATTATGCAATATATATCATGCACATCATGAAGAAAGTTGCAAATGAGGAAGTAATTGATGGAGTGCGAATGAGCTTGGGAGTCCCAGAATAACTAAAGGACAAAATGCATAAGAAGAGGATCTATTTAGCATGCGAAATACTCTCAGCAACATCTCCTCCTGAGGAGAGCTGGAATATTCATGCTCCAAAAGGTTTTTAAGACGGTGCTTATATGAATTAGGACTGCATAGTAGAAGTTATCATAGAGAACATATTCAGAGTTTGCTAGTTTGTTTTAGACAATATCAAAGTGTAGTAATTATTCTTATTTATTTTGATAACAATTGTTCTTGAAACTATGGTGTTTGTGTTTAATCTATGTACGGTTGTTTGGCTTTATAAAAATGTTGACATGTTGGATGGTAAAAGTCCATAGTATGAAGTGTTTTGGTGTGTCTTATGTAACATAGACCAGCTATTAGATTCAATTGAAGAATATGACTCTCTAAATTTTTTAATCATGATGGGAGAGAACATGAATCTCAGAGCTGGTCTCTTTGTTTGGTGTGTCTTAATTGAACACACATTACATAATAGTTGTGCTCAGAAAGTCTTGAACAAACTTGGAAATCAACCTGAAAAACCAATAATATTGAAAGTGGATAATGCAGTACAAAGTACCATTAAAAGAGTCTTAAATGATCACAAAGTACCTTGTCCCAGAAAGATATCAAACAGTACATAATTTTATCACTCTAAAAAAAGCGAACAAAAGTGTTTAAAATGATGCGCAAAACAGAATCTGCATTGTGACCAATAGAACTAATAAGGGAGAACTGAAAATCTAAAACTCATAGGTATGAAGGAATGACAGTGCACGTTGCTTTGTTGTGGTGAGTTTTCTTCTTGCAGTTGGAACAACGGACGGACTTCCTAGCTTTCTCCCATGCATTCTTGATACGATTTCCCTTTGGCCTACCTGGTGGAACTCGTGGATGGGGTGGAAAAATAGTATCCTCTGGAAGATACTTCTCTGGCCTGTTGTAGTAGGGGATTGGTCTGATAGCAATTGAATACAGCTGCTGAAAATTTGTAACTTTGAAGTAGTCTTCGATATAATCTACGTATCGATCACCCTTGGCAGAAATAACTGCTGTAGCATGAGAGCATGGAAAACCATAAAAATGCCATCTTTGGCAGGTGCAAGTCTTGTTCAGCAGATCAACAGTGTGAGACCTGCAGATGCTTAAAAAGCTTTTCAGCACAAATAACTTAAAAGAAGTACATATATGCAACACTGCAAACAAATACAAAAAAACAAAACATATGATTCACTCCTACATGTATGCTATAGTACAGTAAAAGTTGTTTTATGGGATAAAGCTAACCTAGGCGAATGAATCTCATACTCATACGCAGATGACTGAGTAACATTCCAAACTCGACCAATTTGAATATGTTCTTAAGTAACGCCTCGTAGGTATGAGTGAGCTTCTCTGGGTCCATCAAAAGACTCATTTCGCGACGTTCATTCATCAACTCCATAACGCGTAACCTATGAATGAAACAAAAAGAACACCTGTAATAAATTTTGAACAAAAAAAAATGAACCAAAAACAAAGAAAACAACAACAAAAAAAAACACACAAACCTGATCATGTCAACGAGGGCGCAGGCAGGCAACCTCTTGTCTTTCCGAATCCAATTATTGAAGGACTCAGCAACGCTTGATGTAGTCTGACCAAATCTACATCCAGTGAAGAACGCGCTGGACCAATGTTCCCTAGGCATATTGCGGAAATACTCAACAACCCCAGGCCTTCCCATTAACTCCATTTCCATTAGTGCTTCTTCATATCTTGCTGGTGTGAGAGCATAAGTTGCTTTTTTGAAACAAGCCATAACTTCTTTGTACTTCTCGTCCAATTTCCTGATTGGTAAGTTTCCTTGCAAGTGGTAGTAACAATAGCCATGATGGGAAGTAGGAAAGTGTTTAGGAATATCCCTCAACAATCCTTCATGACGATCAGACATAAAGGTGATAGGCTAGCGGATAAAAACCTGCAAAAAACAAACAGTACATATTTTATATACTGTCACTAAATATGTTGCTATATTAATAGACGTAACATATATTATGTACTAGAAAATAGACTAAGAATTTCCAATACATAATAGACATATTGTACTCAAAAAAAGGTCTTATGCTTACATATATGAATTAATGTGTGTTAGACACAATAAATTTTCAGTACATAAATGGTATACTCAAAAAGTTCCAACGATTAAAAGAAGTGAATAACTTGTAAACAATAACAATTAAAACGTAACAAAGAGCACTTTCCTTGATTCTCATTCAGACAAGTAGCATCCATAAGGGTACCTCTAAATCTCCCGGTCAGAAAAGTTGCATCAACAAAAATCATTGGTCGACAAAGTCTATAACTTTAAATACAAGCGCCTATTGCAATGAATAACCTTTCAAATGTCTGAATTGCATCGTTAAACTGAAAATCCACATAAGATCCAGGATTTGTTTCTTTCAATGAATTCACCCACCAAACCAGATCAGAGTAAGACTTTACATCATTCCCAAAAATTTCATGGTGTTACCGTTCCAAACCATGATATGAATGGTGATATTTGATATTAACACCAGCACCAACTTTTATATAATCTTCAATTTCGCGAGGCTTGATAAGTGGGTTGTGCATCACATGATCATGAATAAGGTTGTGTACCAGCTTTTTCGATACTTTAGGACTTCTCAAATTCATACCAGCTCCACAAGTGTGCCTCCCAACATACTTTTTTATCCTAAAAACATCGCAAGTAGAATCAATAGCAACTGCATGGATCATCCAAGTGCATGGGACTTTACTGCATTTCATTGTGAACCTTTCACGATTATTCTTCACCTTTGTTACGCGATACCCAGTCTTCAAACAATACTTTTGACAGGCCAACCGAACAGCATCAACACCACCACGAAAAAGCTTGTTCGGATCATCAAAAACATTCTCCCACCCATCGGACAGAAGAGGTTTAACAATTTCTTTTCCATCAGTTACATAACTATCTCTATCTTCCCTAATCAGTTCTGAATTGTTGTCGACGTCGCTGAATGTAGAGGAACTACATCCACCAGCAGAAAGAAAATCCACATGCAGCTCAAAGAACGCCGATTTCTTTGAAAAATGCAAGGCAGCGAGACCATGAAGTTGAAAGTCAGCAATCACAGGCACTTTGACACCATTCTTAACATAAGTGATGATAATCTCAGAAGGGTTCAAGGTTCTCCAGTTTTCACAAATAAGAAATTTCAGGTCATCAATACTAGACTGAAAAGTAACCAGGTGAGCAAAATGATGATGCTTATAATAAATGTATGCATAGAAGTAGGTATTTGGATTGGAACACTCTGCATCAGACATGTTTTGAACCTGCAAATGTGACAAAGATGTAACAGTATTAAAATACAGTATTTCACATACGTACTGATGGGTCAAACTAAAAAAAGTGAGAGATCTATGCAAGAAACAGATTCCAAGAGCAGTTTTTATGAGTATGCCATATATGTACTGCAGATTCATGAACTACAAAATCAACTGCATGACAAAGAATAATTAAGAATCTAGGAGAAACAGCAGAATCGAAGCACGCAATACGGTATTTCACATACGTACTGATGGGTCAAACTAAAAAAAGTGAGAGATCTAAGCAAGAAACATAATCTAAGAGCAGAAACAATGAGTATGTCATATATGTACTGCTGGATAATACGATCTGAAAGTGAAAAAAAACCTGATTTTGAAAGGAAAACAGAAAGATAATCAAATCGAAAGCTAAAATAAGCTAAAAAATTAACAATCTAACCAAATAACTGAATAAATACGAACAAGATTCATAAAAAACAAACAGAACACAACCGATCTCCATGATCCAAAATTCAAATCTTAAACATGATTCAAAAACTGTAGCAGAAAAAATGAGTATGTCATATATGTACTGCTGGATAATACGATATGAAAGTGAAAACAAAACTGATTTTGAAAAGAAAACAGAAAGATAATCAAATCGAAAGCTAAAATAAGCTAAAAACTTAACAATCTAACAAAATAACTGAATAAATACGAACAAGATTTATAAAAAACAAACAGAACACAACCGATCTCCATGATCCAAAATTCAAATCTTAAACATGATTCAAAAACTGTAGCAGAAACAATGAGTATATCATATATGTACTGCTAGATAATACGATCTGAAAGTGAAAACAAATCTGATTTTGAAAAGAAAACATAAAGATAATCAAATCGAAAGATAAAATAAGCTAAAAACTTAACAATCTAACCAAATAACTGAATAAATACGAACAAGATTCATAAAAAACAAACAGAACACAACCGATCTCCATGAAACTGAAGCAGAAAGAAGAAAATAGAAAAGATTAAGCAACATACCTGTTAAAATCAATAAAAAAATCTTCAGAAACCCTAGTACGAAAGCGAGAAGAAGAAAGAGAGCAGAAACCGGATCTGAATTCGCTGGTATTTTTTTTAGAAACTTTGAAATAGGCTGCTTAAATATATGTAGGATTGGAAGGGTAGTTTAGGTATTTGAAAATTTCACATGATTTGTCCCGCACGTGTACATGACCTGGGATTAAAAAATTGGGTCCATTTTTATGTTTTCTTTTTATTATGGACTCTAGTTACTGGGCTTTAGTAGATGGACCTGCCACTAACTAGTATCACTATAATAGTACCTATTGGTAATTCCTACAGGACGGTTTCTATTTCCAAAGTACCAGGGACTAATTGCATAGTCTTGGAAAGCAATCTTTGACTTGCAAAGAATGAATTTTGTTCCTAGTTGGCAAACTATAAATACACGTACTGACGTACAAACCCTTCATCTCATCACTCTTTCTCTCAACTTTATCATAACTATGGCTGAATTATCAAGTGTTCCAGCGTCAAATTTTCCTAAAAACTACAAAAGCTCGCAGCATATATATAATTTCAAACTAAATTCAAATTGAAATGAAATCAAGTTCAACTATGAGTAATTTGCATTGGTCATTAAGGAACTATCACGATGAGAAATTTAACCACCAATTTGGTCTTTCAAATGTCCATTATGACTATGAGTACCCACTAGGCAATGGAGTTTTCACGTTAAACTTTACAGAAGTGCGCATAAAATGAGCATATGCTATATGCTCTAGACTTATGGACTACTGGCTGATTCACAAAAGATATTAACCGATATCCTAAACTTTAACCAAGTCTGTCATATATAAAAAATGCAGTCAGAAAAAAGGAGAAGAATTCAAGTCTATTTCCTCGACACCAGATCTTCCCAGCTTGTGCCTCTTATTTAGGATAGGATTGCATACATTCTCCAACTGCTTCATCTTCTCGTTAATATCGTCTATTTCACCTACTTCATTGCTATCCAACCATTGAATGGCATCCTTGATTGCGTCCTCAATCTTCTTCTTTAAGTCAAATGCTAGCTTCTCTCCCATATTATCGATTGTGTTCCTCATATCATATGCATAATTCTCGAAGGTGTTCCTCGACTTCACCTTCTTCATGTGTTCCAAATCTTCTGACTTGTATTTTTCTGCCTCGTGGACCAACCTCTCAATCTCGGCCTTCGACAACCTCCCCTTGTTATTTGTAATTGTAATCTTATTATTGCTCCATGATGTGTTGTCCCTAGCAGACACGGTTAATATACCGTCTGCGTCAATTTCGATGCATTCTGTGATCTTAGGAACACCGCGGGGTGCTGGAGGAATTCCATTCAACGCAAACTCACCCAACAAGTTATTGAAACTGGTTTGAGTTCTCTCACCCTCATACACCTTAATACTAACACCAGTTTGGTTGTCCTTTGCAGTGGTGAACACTTTTTCCTTCTTGGCGGGAATTGGGGTATTCCTTGGGATAATAATACTCATAACACCTCCATCTGCTTCAATACCAAGAGAAAGAGGGGTTACATCCAGCAACACTAAGTCCTGCACCTTCTCATTTCCTTCACCACTCAAAATAGCAGCTTGCACGGCGGCACCATAAGCCACAGCTTCATCAGGGTTGATGCTCTTGCAAAGTTCCTTCCCATTGAAAAAATCTTGTAATAGAGATTGAACCTTTGGAATTCTAGTGGAACCACCAACGAGGACAACATCATGAACAGCGCTCTTGTCCATCTTAGCATCCGTTAAACATCTCTGAACGGGTTCCAGGCATTTCATGAACAAATCCATGTTTAGCTCTTCAAATTTCGCACGAGTGATGGATGCGTGAAAATCGATTCCTTCATACAAAGCATCAATATCAATGGTTGTCAGTGGAGTAGATGACAGGGTCCTCTTTGCCCTCTCGCATGCAGTTCTCACCCTCCTAAGAGCCCTTGGGTTTCCACTAATATCCTTCTTCTGCTTCCTCCTAAACTCCTGAACAAAATGACTTAACATTCTATTATCAAAATCCTCTCCTCCAAGATGGGTATCTCCAGCTGTAGCCTGAACTTCAATGGTACCCTCTTTAGTGGTGAGTATCGAAACATCAAAAGTTCCGCCGCCAAGATCAAAAATAAGAACATTCTTTGCACCTACATTGGTTGCCCTCTTATCAAGACCGTAAGCAATTGCAGCAGCTGTTGGTTCACTGATAATCCGCATTACATTAAGGCCAGCGATGGTACCAGCATCCCTAGTAGCCTGACGCTGAGAATCATTAAAGTAAGCAGGGACTGTGATAACAGCGTTTTTAACTGTTGAACCAAGATAATTTTCTGCAGTTTCTCGCATCTTAGTGAGAACCATGGATGAGATTTCCTCAGCTGAAAACTGTACATCCTTGCCCTTGTAGTTAACTTGAATCATGGGTTTCTCGTCTGCGCCAGCAATTACTTTGAAGGGCCATAGAGTTATATCACTCTGAACAAAGCTATCACTGATTTTCCTACCAATCAAACGTTTCGCATCTACAGAACAGAAAGCCAGATTTAGAAAACGATCTCAATGAGCTCATTAATCCCAATTAACGAGAAAACACAAAAAGAGGTAATCAATCAACGAGAAAACGGAATTGGTTCTATGACACGGTAGCGTCATGAATACACGTTAATGCCAAACTAGACAATTTAATTACAAACCTTTTGTGAAAAATCTTTAGAACACATAAGAAAACCATAGTTCTTTGCGGCCAACCACAATATATAGTTCAGATGTATGTCCAGACAGACTTGGAGGGAATGTAAACTCCCATGCACCTCATGTTTTTCTGAAACTAATTAACAACACCATTCCAACCTCTCCTTTACCAAAGATAAAGAATAAGCAAGATATACAGGAAAACCGAATTATGGTGTGGAAAAGCTTGCTTACCAAAGACTGTGTTGGTAGGGTTTACGGCAACTTGATTCTTAGCAGCCTCACCAATCATGCGTTGAGTATCATTAAAAGCAACATAAGAAGGTGTTGTGCGATTTCCTTGATCATTAGCAATAATCTCTACATGATCATGCTGCCATACTGCTACACATGAGTATGTCGTTCCTAAATCAATCCCAATCGCTCGTCCTCCTACTGCCCTTTCAGCCATTGCAACTAATGACATGCGTTTCTAGGTTTGCAAGAAAGGAGTTTTTAGAGCCTAGGTTTTTTAACGAGAAAGGAATGAGGCTATTCGCATTATTCCAAGGCTATAAACAGGCTATTACGACGATGGGCTTTGTAGGTGTTCCGAAACGACCCGCGGCACCCAAAAATATTTTCCATGAATGGTTTTGGCAAGGGAAATTATGGGGAGACCCAAAAAAAAAATATTCTTATAGTCAAGCCCACAATTAATTTTTGGTACCGTAACACCCATAATTATTTTCGTGACACCCATAGTTATATGAAATTATTAAAAATGTCTACATGACGGATTATGCATCTGCATGACGGGTTATGCATTAGGAGTATAATTGGCAACGCAACTTGGATATAACATATCTAAAAATCCGCGCCTTAGAAATTTACAAATTTTATATCGTTGGAAATCTTTTAAAGAGAGCTACGCAACGAGTACAAACAACAATATCAAATTTTTGTTTTTCACGAAAAAAACGGAGGTGATCATCGTTTTAGGGAAAATTTTCGAAAACTGACTGCATATTCATTATGCAGCCTCCAAAAAAGATGCATAACACATTATGCAGACGCATAACAAATTATGCAACCATTTTTTTGACTGCATAACAAGTTATGCATCTGCATATCAAAGTTATGCATCTATAACAAGTTATGTAGCCATTGTTTTGGTTGATTTTAATGCATACATAAAAAAAAATTGATGCATAATGTAGTATGCATCTATTTTCTCGATGCATAAAAGATTGTGCAACAATTTTCTCGATGCATAACGCATTATGCGGTCATATTTTCGGATGCATAAGAGATTATGCATCCATTTTCTCGAATGCATAACATGTTATGCAAATATTATTATAGGTCAATAACGTGTTATGAAGCCCTTTTTTTTTGTTGGTTTCAATACTAACAAAAAGTAGCTGCGTAACGTGTTATGCAACCATTCTTTGTACTGCATAACAAGTTAAGCAACAAAAAAAAAGACTGCATAACTTGTCATCCATCTACAATAATAGTTGCATCACGTGTTATGCAATTATTTTCGTGACTGCATAACAAATTATGCAACAAATTTTTATCTTGGCAGGTTGCAATGCGATTATGGAGAGTATTTCTTACTCCACTCAATTTGGTTACCTTCCCATCTCGTCAGGTTGCACTAGTAGTACTTTTGCCACAATATCAAGTTTGAGAAACGCAACATCAAAGAACTTGGATACACTAATTATGAAGAGGGGAAAGTTTCATACAACAATCACATTAAGAGCAATCCAAAGGACAGAAGCTACACTTGAAAAGTTCGACTTCTCCAATATTCCTAATCACACTACCACTTTCAACACTACGCCCAGTGCTAAAGCTCGACTTTCCAATACCCACCACACCAAAAACGTTCTCAGTTCTTCCCCCAGTTGACGAGCAAACTTCAAAGGGTCCCTGACTAGCCACTTTCATCTCCAGCTTAACTGCTCGTATCTTCTTCGAGTCAAATCAACAGCTACACACCAATTCTGTATCTCCCAACTCCGTCCAACTAAACAAATCCAATTTCAGTCAGAATAAGAATCACCACTGCCATCATGCACTTCAGTCATCCTAGCTAGCAGATTCCAGGCTTCACTCCATTGATTGCACCCTGAACATCGTCATTGCTAACTGCAATTATCTTAGCCTTCAAAAACCCTTGATATCATAAGCACCTTCGAGTACAGACGACTGCAACAGCTCGCAAACAAACTCCATGAATCCAGCGACGTTGCTGCTTCAGTTCGAGTAGAAGCTTGATTCCATCCTCACTCCTGTCTGAAATCTTGCTGCCAATCTGCTCTTAATCGAGTACCGAGATACGCCTATATAGATTAACCACTTGCTGTCAACGATAGATGGAACCCAAGCCTTCGAAGTTTCTCTTTAATTAACTTCCTGAGTCTACCCCCATGATCAAGGCAGCAACATATCAACTCTTTATCTCAGCCATCACAGTAGCCAGCCTTATCTTCTTCTGGCTCGAATTCCTGCCACAATTTCTCTCATAAACAATCACGAAATTAACACCAGCAGAACCCATTTCTAGACCACGGCTGACAAGATTCATCACCACCGACTTCCAACTCTCTATGTCGCGAATTCAAATCACCAACACCAGCAGATTGAATCCAACGCTGTCACAAAACCCATCAGGAACTGGTATGGATCAACTGATTAAGTCTTGAATCTCCACCAAACTGTCTAACGAAAGTATGGGTTTGAACAGATCTAATGAAAGTCAAATCAAACAGTAGAGTGGAGAGGAAGAAGAAAAGGAATCGAAAAAGAACAAAAAAAAAGACGGAAACCTAAATTTAAAAAATATGGGTTTGGGAGTAATTTTTCCCACAAAAATGGATGCGCGCCTGAAGTTTTCTGTCCGTGGGTTTCTCAGTGAAAAATCTGGGAGAATGGGTCTCACCGTAGTTTTCACCTTTGGCAATGTTTGATGGTAATCTGAACTCTTATTCAAGCTGTCCACCTTAATTCAGTTGAGCATGACGCTACCGAATGGATGCCATCAAGTATACTTTGCTAAACTGTCAAGACTTGGTTAGCTGACTTCTCCATTTGGTTGTTATTTCAATAGTGAAATAAACGTTAGATTGGATTGGAAGCTAAAACTTCAAATTTTTAATAAAAGCAAAAATAGTCGAGCGTCTTTTTAAAGTAAGTCTGGTTTAGGCGCAGGGTTTCAGAATATGCCCATCAAAATCTAAACAATAGTTTGAAGAAAGAAATGAAGACGATCTTTTTCAATCTAAAGAGACAAAGAAGTGAGTTTTATGGATGATTTTCGTCCAGTTTTATGTGATCTATAGCTTAATATCAGTTGGACAAAGAAATGCCATATTAATTATTTGACCTGTGCAGAGTATATTGAGGCATGGAAAACTTCGTTTGAGTAATTCTATAGCCTAAGGATAAAACACTTAAAAGACATGCAAGACTATATAAATAATCTTGAGAGACAAATTTATTGCATTGATATATTGATAATAGGTATGAGTAATTTGTAAATACTCTTAGGTTGCTCTTCACTGGTAGCAACTACAAGGAAGAAATTCATCAACTTCTTCTCATTATATATTCTGTCTCATCACTAGATATCTGAATTTTCTCTCATACGGTTAACAACAATCGACCTCTATGCGAAATTTGAATAAGGGATTAGTACATCACGATCTAAGGGTTTACTGAAAAACTCGTTCAAGCCTGACTGAAAAAAATTTACCCGAACATTTTCATCATAGATAGCTGAAACACCAAGGATGACACTTTGAATTCCCATTTCCCGAATTCTTCTGGTTGCCTGCATAAATCAATTTTGGATGTGAACGTACCTAGAAGGGGAAAAAACATATTTTTGTCTCTTATTAAGTAGCACTTGTGAAATTTAAACCATAGAGTTTGAGAATAAAATAGAAGCCTATCTCTTTATATTGCAGTGGAAATGGAATATGTAATTAATTAATATTCAGACGTACATACCTGGGCACTATTCATGGTTGGCATTTCGTAATCCATGAGGATTACGTCAAATCTCAGTCCTGACTCGAGGAGTTGCACTGCTTCTTGGCCGTTCTCAGCCTCTCGGGTTTGGAAACCAAGAGCTCTTAGGTGGTAAC
The DNA here is from genome assembly GCF_003573695.1 of Papaver somniferum. Lineage (NCBI taxonomy): Eukaryota > Viridiplantae > Streptophyta > Magnoliopsida > Ranunculales > Papaveraceae > Papaver > Papaver somniferum. The sequence continues at coordinate 232,233,830 of NC_039358.1, forward strand.
TGTGAATCATACGGGTTGCTTGGAGTCATCGACAACAAGTGCAGTAATTGGATTCATCAGTAGGAATCTGGATAAGTTGAGGTGAACCTGGATAAATAATGGATGCCTGAAATTATATTAGGAAAGGGCATAATTAGAATACGGTAACTGGGCCTAAGAATACATATTTAACGGAATCAAGAAGGAGAGACACAATATAAAGGCCTACTGGGCATAAAATTGCATGAAACCCTTGAATGGAAACTTGATCTCCAACTCTCTCAATTCTTTTTTCTTTTATTTTTTATTATATCTAGAATAAAAACCAAAGTACACAAACAATAAGTGAATTCTGAATGACATCAAAATTTTCTTGCTTCCATGGGAGTATTGAAGGAGAGGAAAATGGATATGCCATTTGGGGCATGACCATGCAGCCATTGCTAAAAGTAATAAGAAAGTTGTCAATTGTTTCATTCTGGGAAGTGAAATTTTAACATACTTATAACAAGTAATGAAATAAAACCTATGATAGAATAGGGAAAGATCTAGCTTATAAATATTTTGACCCCGAAGGATATAAGAACTAAGAATCTAATATGCGAGACGTAGAAATGTGTGAAGAAAGAAGAAACTAACCAAGGAGGATCAACTAGTTAGGGAAGGCGACGCAACTACCTCGTTGAAGAATGCTTGGTGAGTTTTTGTACATTCTTCATTTTTAATATATTTACTCTTTTCCGATCAAAGAAAAAAAAAAGAATGCTTGGTGAGTACACCCTCTAAATCTCTTGTAACTTTATATGATGTCCAAAATGAGTAATCTGACATTAATAATAAGAAATCCTAGGGGCGAATGAAAGATTCAGGGACTCCGGAAGTAATTACTGGGTCATGACGTGCTTCCATTTGTATGGAATGTAATCTTTAGTGAGACTCTTTTTATTCTTTTTTTTTTTGTTTTTATGAAATCTTACTTTTTTAAATACTGAGGAAACGAATGCATGATGAATGCAGTAGGAACAGTTTTTGGAGTGCACTAATAATGCGTTCGAAATATTGACCAGCCAACTAGACTCATGTTCATGATCAAGCACTCGACACTATTCAGTCAACGGTCAATAGTATATTTTTCGGGTGTCTAGTAGGAGCGCACCGCGTACATGGGTCAGTCAACGAGAATAGTCAACAGTATGTTTGTGTAAGAAGCGGAACTCAACGAGTCCTCCTTTGACAGAAACAGTTACTAAAAGTCTATTTTGTAGCACAAAAAAGGTATAAAACGGTTGTTGAAAGTCCAAAATGTCACTTTTAGAATTTCCAATCACGAACAGTCAGTATAGTTAATCTCGGTCGAGATAGCCGAGATCTTGTCGGAAATTCCGGTTTCGGCTTTCAAGGTAGCGAAATGCTTAATTCCGCCGAGATGGAATTTGGACGGAATGGGCAGGAATCGTCCAGAATTATTGGTAAAATTTCTGGTGGCTCTGCCGGAATTAGTCGGAAACTTGGTTGAAGTTTTTGAAATTTGTATGGATCTAAAGTTTTATAAATTTTTAAATGAAGACTTATTTCTATTTTAATAAATTGGTGGTATTTACACACAATTATGTGTGAAAAATGTATGAATAATGCTTGACATACACACTATATGCATAAAATTCGAAACGAATTTTCGATAGTTACTCCGAGATTTCACCGAGAATCTCCCCGACATAAAGTTGTCCCAGTATCTCGGTCACCCAGAAAACCGGCGTCCACGCCACATGATTTGAGTGATTGAGGAGCGAAACTTGAGCAAGGATGCAAATGTCTACGCCATGTGGGTATGACAAAATGGAAAACTCGCCAGTTGCTCGACTGAAAAAATGGAAGATTTAATATATACTCTCCCTCTGTTTCTAAAAGATAGACTTGTTTGGTTTTGCACAATTATCAAGAAAACTAGTCAGTGTAGCACTTTTTCAAGAAAAAAATTTATAATTTGTCATTGGTCTCATTCATCTAATGTTAGCTAACGGTTGAAGGTGTCAAGACTTATGTCCCAGTTGTTAGCTAACGGTTGAAGGTTATCGGAACGTCCCCAAAAGGTTAGGGCCTGTAAGTGTCAGTTATGTGTTTCTTTCAGTTTTAAATTGTTGAGTTGGCATCCACGGCCTAGGGGATTTGAGAGAAAAAGAATAGTGAGAGAGACCTATTTTATATAAGAAAGTAAAAAAAAGGGATTAATTTCTCCGTAGGTAGATCAGTAGATTAATTCATAACATTTGACTTTCTATTTATGAAAATTATCATATTTTTCTGACATCAGAAATAGTCATAAAAATCCAAGATGACCAAACTTGTATTACAAAAACCCCGTTCAAATGCTGGGATCCATTAAAACTCCATCTTAAACAAAATTGATATAAAAACCCCAAATTCATAAAAAATGATACAAAAACCCCACTAAACCTTTATGATTTACCACTAAACATCCTATAAGCTGACTACATGCTGAAATTAGACTTGAAACTAGTATTAGCATACTCAACATCTCACTGAAAACAACACCTTATGTAGAAAGAATACTACACATAGTTCATATCAAAACATTCTACAAGGAATAGAACACACAAGACACTTAAACTTTCATGACTTATTATCAACTTATATTTCCTCACATTACTTCATGATGAATGAAAACAAATTTTCCTTTATAAAACTTATTATGCTAGAAGTGAGTCCTAATCGTGCTTGCTACATGTCACTCCAACGTTTCCATCATGAGCTGGAGGACACCTCATGGCTACATTGGACAGCTCATAGGACAAGAGCCAATGTCATGCTAGTTTCAACCTTATCCAACATTAACCTTAAACAAGACTTAAGTGCATGATTAAACTATAACCATGCTTTAAACAAAACAGAGATTAGCTTATATTAAACATGCATTAGCTTAGTCTAAACATGATTTGTTGTGCAAACCATAAAAAGTCTAACATCTCCCGACAAAACTTTTCAGTTAAGTAGGCCATAAACTCTCTTGCGGTCAAGATACATTATGGGATTTACTGACTAAGATCATAACTTAATGAGGATCTTCCTGGAGCCCATCTCTTAGCTTATGTTTCCTGTAGCCCATTTCTAGATGAATTTATGGCCTCCAAGATGTCAAAACATTTACTCTTCCCACTCCATAACAGAAAAAGACATCAAGAGAAAAGACCAAACAAGTTGTTATCATAAACGCATGTGTGGTTTGGAAGTTTTTCTCCACGCTAAAGGGTGACCATCAGTTGGTTGAGATTTCACTGAATCAGACACAAAAATAACTCCAAACATCTAATGCTGACATTATTAGTCCCATATTGTCTGGGTTTCTAAGATCCCGCGGTTTATAATCTTTTGGGCCTATCTACACATTGTCAATTAATTTTTAGTTGGATGCCCGTATTCTAACATGGTATCAGAGCAGGTTATTTGTGTCGAGTCAAATGACCGCATCTTTACTCCGCGTCACCCGATTTATTGTTCCACGTGTTAGACCCAACGAGACTACACGTGAGGGGGCGTGTTGAGATTATTAGTCTCACATTGTCTGGGTTTCTAGGATCCTGCGATTGGTCTCTCCACTCATTGCCAATTGGTTAGACAGTGTTACAGCGACATCGCCTCTTGTACTCTTCTTTTTCTTGAATTGTATCGCTATTGCATTATTATTTTCATTGCATGTCGGTTTCTATTTCAAATACATACATAGTCTTGGAAAGCAGGTTTTGACTTGCAGGGAATAGATTTTGAAGTGTCTTGTCCATGACATTTTCCTTCCCGGTTTCCAATTGTTGCACCTTCCTTTGTTTTCCTTCCCGGTTTCCAGTTGTTGCACCTTCCTTTGTTATAACTCAGTTTGTAGATGGCATCCTATAAATATGCATATATATACTGACATACAAACCCTTCAACTAGAAATTTAAAAATTCCATCTCATCTCTTTCTCTCAACTTCATCATAACTATGGATGGATTATCAATTCGTGATAGTGTCAACTGCCGTCTAAATCTAAAGTGATCCACCTTAAGTAGTGATACAAGAGACTACGATAACAACTCCGCATCACCAGAGAATCCCAAATTTGGAACGATTGAAATTTTGCTGAAAGGAAACACCCGAGTTGATTCCAGAGTACATGTGAACAGTATAGAGAACCTGTGTTCGTTTCACAATACAGTAAACTACGTGGCACACATGCTTCGCCAGTCAGTGGCGGAACTAGACATTGGATATAGGGATGGCTGGAGCTTTTTTCAGGGCTTGCTTAAGAATGAAACTCATAGACCAATTGTGGCCCAACTTAAAAAAGGCTTTGAAAAAAATGACTTTTTCTCTTGTTAGGGCAGGCTTAAGCTAGCCCTAATCACAAGGTAGTTCCGCCCCTGTCGCCAGTTGGATACCCATAACTATATGGAGTACTGTTTTAAAGATGTCCAAAACAAAGTTACAGCTTTTGTGGTTGGGACTGCAAAAGCAGCAGCGACAAATCCTGAAGGTGTTAACTCTTTTAAAGTTGTAGCGGATTTGGAAGTTAATATTGATCATGACACCCATATGTCAGACTCTGACGATGTAAGTTTTGGGGATTTAGATGACCATGCACAGCAGCCATAATATTGATGAATATGGAATGATGAGTGAGGGTGACGATGAATTTGACTTGGCCGCGTGGAACAATCAATCCAACATATATGAAAGTTCGAAAATCAAAATCAGCTATTTCTGAATTATTTAATACGACGACCATATATTATTTAATTAGTTGACCTGTGCGGAGTATATAGAGGCATGACATAATTTCGTCTGACTTTTTTTTTCTTCTTTTTTTGATATGAATTGATTGATTCTTCAGCTTAAGCATGAAACATTTAAACGACATGCAAGCACGACTATATATAAGAGCTTGAGAAACAAATTTATTGCATTGATATTGAAAGATACGAGTAATTAATTTGTAACTCCTAGCTAGGTTGCTCTTAACTCGTAGCAACTACAAAGAAGAAATTCATCAACTTCCTCTCTTTATTCTGTCTCATCACTCTCTCATATTGCGAACAACAATCGACCTCTATGCGAACCTTGAATAAGGGATTATCATATCACGACGCAAGGGCTTGCTGAAGAATTCCGTCAAGCCTGACTGAACAAAATTTGCTCGAACAGTTTCATCATCGATACCCGAAACACCAAGGATGACGCTTTGAACTCCCATTTCGCGAATTCTACTCGTGGCCTTCATAAATCAATTTTGAATATCAATGTGAATAAAAAAATTAATAGAAAGAATTTGACACTTATTAACTAGTAATTGTGAATTTAAACCATAGAGCTTGGAATGAACTACAAATGGAATATGCAATTAATACTTAGACATATATATACGTACCTGTGCCCCATTCATTTCAGGCATCTCGTAATCCATTAAGATTACATCAAATCTCTTTCCTTGCTCATGGAGTCGCACTGCTTCTTCTCCATTCTCAACCTCCTGAGTTTGGAAACCAAGAGATTCTAGATGGCAACTGTGAAATTTACGCATAAATTCTGAATCATCAACAACGAGTGCGGTAGGTGGATTCATTAGTACGAATCTGGAATTTTAGGCTGAACCTGGATGCCTGAAATTATAGAAAGGAGAGGCATAATTAGAAATTAAGGATATAAGTCCTAAATTTTTGAGAGAACAATATAAAGGCCTAATGGGCCTCATTTGCATGAGACCCTTTAATGGATCTCCAACTCTCTCTCTCTATTTCATTTCTATTATTTTTTGTATTATCTCGAGTAAATTTCAAATGACACTTAATTTTTTTTTGCTTCCATGGGAGCATTGAAAGAGAGGTTGCTCGTGTGGGAGTATTGAAAGACAAGGAAATGAATATCCCGTTTAGCGCAAAGCTATGCAGCCATTGCTAAATGCAGTAAGAAAGTTGGCAATGGTTTCATATGGAAAGTGAAATTTTAACATACTGATAGAGAGCAGTAATGAAATAAAACCGACGAGAGAATAAAGAAAGCAAGCTCTAACTCACAAAAAATTGGATCCCAAAGGATATAAGAATTAAAGATCTAGTTTGATTAGTAGAAATACTTGAAGAAAGGAAAAACTAACCAAGGAGGATCAGTTAGCTAGGAAAGACTACGCAACAAACCACTTCAAGAATGCTTGATGAGTAAACCCTCTGCACCTCTTGAGGCCTTAAATAAGGTCCAAAATGAGACATTAATAAGAAATCCTGGGACAAATGAACATGGATTTTAGGAGTAATTACCAGGTCATGACGTGCCTCAGTTTCTATGATATAATCTGTAATGAGATTTCTTTTTGTTTTTGTTTGAATAAAATCTTACTTTTTCCAATATTGATAAAACTTTTAAATATTACAACTCTGTGAAGATTCGAAAATTAAAATTTCAGAAGATTTTGTTTCATCTGCGTATCCTAACTAAAAGATGTAATGGTTGCGGGAAAAAATTCCATATATAATTAATATAATAATAAATATAATAATTACAACAAGTGTCAAAATTACTTTCTGACTCTGAAAGCATCTCCAAGAGAGGGTGGATCTATTTATTTTTAGTAACACGTAGGATTTTAGACCCCCGTTTGGCATAAATTCATCTCCAACAGTAGAGTCCTAGAAGTTAGAAGGGACCAATTACTAAATATGAAGGTGTTCAAGAAAGTGTTATCTACACCTTCGGTTGCACCTCCACGTCATGTTTTTAACCAATTTTCTTTTAATTTTAAGGGTTAAATTTCTCACTATTGGAGATGATTTTTTAGATATGAGGTCCTATATTTACTCTATGTGTAGACCACGAAAATAAAAGGACTGAATAAAAAATCCACGTAGGATTTTTTACACCTTCTGTTGGAGATGCTCTGAGAGTACATACTAAAGAAAAACAAACAAACAAAAATGAATAAGAAGTTGGTGTGAATGTATACTTGGTTGAAAGTTTAAACTTATTCCTTACCTAGGGGTGAATATCAGGCTTACTTCCAGTTTTGACTGAATCAGACACAAAATAGTTCGAAAAATATTTGTCGGTCAATTTATAAGATGAATTTGTTCAGTTTGACCAACCAAGTAGGTAATTTTGTTTGTTCAGTCAGTTTCAAATTGCCACCAGTAAAAAGTAAGAAACAACAATATAATTTGAAAATCTTGTCATTTTCAAGTTCATCAGTAGTTAAAATAAAATTTTGATTAACTAGCAATTTCAATACCTTGGAACAAAAGAATTAATCAAATCGCGGAAACCAGCCACTATTAATTATATATTATAAGTTTCAGTTTTGTTCATAAAAAAGTACTACGCTGTCATAAAATATCAGTAAAGCATTACATTTTCGGTATGAGTGGCATATTTTGGGTTACGATGTAAAGTTTGGATCACAAGACAAATTTTAAGTTAAGGATTTGCATGGCAATATCTGTGTCATGTGCGATATTAGGGTTAAACCTAATTTTTGAAATTGATCCCACACTGAGAAATTTGATCGCGAAAAAAACCTCGATTTTAAGTGTAAATTTGAACAACAAAAGTACGAGACAAACCCAAGTCACAAATAACTTTCCAGCCTCGCGAGAGAACCAGCGCCAATAATTGAATTAAAGGCATTATAATCCACGCCATATGATATGGGTGATGGAACGAAACTTGAGGAACAATACAAATTTCTCTTTGGCTCGTTTCTACATAAACCATACCAAACAGAAAATTATGGAACCGTTTAAGTGTAACGTAAACGCAAAGAAGTTATCTAACGACTTGCAATGGTTTTAGTTTTGTGAAAACCGTTGATGTTGGTTAAAATGAACCCTCGAACCAAACCGAGAATCGTTTTTTTAAAATGTTTAATACGAGACACTAGATTATTTCAATTACATCTGTTAGATATTTCCATAACTATCTAATTCGATATGTATGTAAGTCCATATCGACATGGCTCATATTTTGTCCAAGGTTATGTATGTTATGATTTGCATATGGTTTTTAACTATAACTTGGGGAAATTATTAAACTTTACCTCTTTCCATATTATAATAGTTTCGACTCTATTTTGTTTTATATAAAGATTTTAACTGCCGGATACTAGAAACTAACAAAATTGTCGCTTTTAGATAACCAATAGTTTTGTAACAAACCATGGAAGTGCAAAACCAAACTGAACCGAGTATTATACGATTTGGTACAGTTTCAGACATCAAAAAGATGTTCGCTTTGATTTCGGTTTGGTTCCATACAAAATCTTACCATGTGCAGCTCTGGCGATCAGTAAAGGCTTTTCTCTCGATTAAACCTTTGATGTTGGCCTCCCTCGTTCTATCGTTCATTCGTATCAGTAGTGTGAGTATGAATGTTCAAGCATTGGTTGTTGTTATAGTCAATTCTCACAAATTTACATATTAGTTTATTAAATATTATAGGACAAGTTAGTAGGATAAAATATTTTGAATTATATCTTACTTTTGGTAACTTCTGAGCGGTAGAGAGTGATGATTGCTTAGTCTACTCTTTCGCTCGATTGAGAGTTTTATCGCTAAATTACTTTTAGCATAGCAACACAAGCCATTTCATAGTCCATTTGGCATGTTGAAATGAAAGTATTGCCATTTTCCTTAGGAACCGGACTTTGGAACCACTTTTTATCACGAAGAAATATTTATCTACAAGGTATATTTTTGAATTTTTATTTTTATCTTTTTTCTAGGTAAGAATTCAAATAATTCGGGAGCATTGAGGTAGAAGGACGATCCTCCCAAAAAAATTGTTTAAGTAGCAGTCGCTTATGATTATTGCAAATAGGTTGAAAGCCTCAGGTAAGTTGCAGCTATCGTTTTTATTTATTACTAGTGTACGGTGAAGTAAAGTTTTGCGACCTTTTTATGGAATTTTCTTGACATAATTCTCATTTTAAAAATTTAGTGGGCTTTGCTTAGGTTGACAATGAAAACAATCTCGAATTCTTGTTTGTTCATATTCTAATTACTATTAAAATCTTGAATCCTCCAGGTTTTATCAAAAACACCCTCCTGAACTCAACTGTTTATATATTCGAATTTCTGAAAATAAATAAATATTTATTCGACTGGGTTATCACCATAAAGCTGGACAAAAAGAAGTGTAAAACAGTAAGTTGGTAACTTTTCTCAAAATAACCTAGTCAAACTTCAATTTATTCTTATTTCCCAAAAACATATTTTAGGTTTGGTTGTTACTATTTTCCTACCTAATCGAACTTCCACAAATACTTTAGACATTTAAACCCTTATTGAATTCAAGAGTTCTAAGATATGTTGTATTTGGTCTAATATCAGGAAGGGAATTAAAATTCTAAGACTAACTGTATTGGGAATTGTCTCATTCACTCTGGTTTAGACATATAGGAGGAAAAGGACGCCTGATGTAGAATTCTTAACACGTCCAATAGTAAGAAGAAACTCCTTTTAAGATTGTTGATCTTGAAAATAACATCGGGAAGTAAAATACTGAAATTTAAAATTACAACTTTGTTCAAAGATTCTAAGTCTACCTGTTATTGAACCCATATTGAGATCCGAAATCAAAGTGTTACACGTCGGAAACAGACTTATGCATAAATTTTTAATATATAAATTTATTCCACCATACACAAAAAACATAATTTTCATACTAAAAGAAAATGAATCCAGTAACAACATCCTCAACATATAATATTTAATTTATATATAATTATATTTATAACAATGCCTAAAAAACAAAACTATCGCTAATCTACACATTTCCAACTTTCATTTCCAATTTTCATGAAATCTGCAAGAATGTCGATTGGGGTGAGGTGAAAGATCTATAGAATGTATCCCATTCTCCAAATATGCGCAAAAAAAGTCAGATTAATCATCAAGATAAAACCTATAACAGGAAATACAATAAACTTCAACAAATCATTGACCAAACAAAATGCCAATAATTTTTCTAATAAATCATTCAATCCAAATTTGAAGCTATGAGTTCACAACATAAAATAAGATTATCCACCAATATTGTAATTCATCATTCAACATATGAGTCCACGGCATGAAAACCATGGTTCGTACACCCACCTATAGTTTATCCCGCACGAACAACTGCCATCGATGGTCTGGAAAATAACTTCCGACATGGGGACCAATTGTACTCTCTGGTATCATTACATGTTTCATTCTCTGGAATCATTACCCGGCGTTATCATAGAAAATCTAGTGGAACAACATGAACTCATTTCACTTTTTGTAAATTAATTTTATAAATAGTTCGCAGAAACCCTGACATAGAATCATATGACAACCAACATGTAATTCTTTTAAGTGATCTAAACTCGGATGAAATACATGTAGTTGAATTTGAAAAGGGGTCTTACAACCCTGGTTGTTTATATCACGAGCCGAAGTTCTATTATTTACAAGAATATGATGGCGATTTCTCATAATTATACGAATCCGACTTGGAAATATCTGATTCCTTATCTTCGTTGTGATCTGGATGAGAGAGGATAACGATTAAATCATATATATACATAAAAATTGACATGTAAAAGAACCCGCATATGGGGGATACACAAAAAAATGGGGTATATTGAAAAAATAAAATAAAAACATTTTGAAGTAAAATGAATAACCACTTATCCATAACTTTCCCTTGTACTTTCAACAATAAATTTTTTATTTTTAATTAAAACTACTTATTCATTATTCATTATCAATATTTAACAAGAAATTGGATGGGAGTCGGGCAACAAGATGCGCTACAATCCCTTTTTGAATGGCAACCCCTAATTTATGGAAAATCTCCCATTTTGACATTCGCATAATAACTAGCCGTGTAATTTCACAATATTTTAACGAAATCTATAATACACCAGCAAGCTCCCCCAACGTAGTGAAGGCATGTAATACCCGCCATATTCGGCAATGGTTGGACGAATCGAATATACATAGTGTGGTAGGTTTATCAACAGTACCTACAATGATAACTGCAAGTGCACAATGTCGATATGCAACACAGGGCAAGCACAGGTCGATCCACAGGGACAAGGTGGGTGTGGATTTGAAGCTTTGTCTTACTATAATGATTCGAAATAAGAGTAACACGAATAGTGGGTTTTGTTTGCCGATACAGCTATATGTTAGTTATGTAACACAAAATAGAAAAAAAGAATGCATATTAAAGGGAACTAGGGTAGTCGAATCCACCACTTAATCTCAGCTAAGCCAGTTCAGTTTCAATAATGTTCTTGTCCCTTGTAACGGACACCGGACAAGATGCAAGTCTGCCATTTATCCAGGGACTGAATGGATGGCTTAATGTCAACTAAGACAACTAACTAACCCCTAGTATTAGATGTCTTCTCACAGTACAACTAATCACAGATCATTTCATCACTTAGATGATCAAACCATTCCTAAGAAAGATATTATAATGGCAACTAAGATGTCCCTCCGAAGTACTAACTGTCTAGTTAAAGCACAACTAGTCAAGGGATAGGACAACAATCTGTTAAGCACGAGATGTAACACATTCAACATAGAAGTAATCTGACTACAATGGATACATGGCATACACTGTGAAAGTAAAATGATGAAGTGCTCAGATTATATTTATCATAAACATTATAGCACAACAAGAACAATATCAATACTGAACCAAACTTAACAATAGATTATGGGTTTCATCCAAACCTTAGTTATTGAATTAGAACATGATAATAATACTGAAAATATAAACTACAGCTTGGTTCACCGGCTACTCCGGGCATGAGTTTTACATCAAAACCTCTCCTCTATTTATACATCAATTTCATCTCAATCACTTAAATTCGAAAATTAGGGAGTACCCACTCACCCAAAACATGTTTTCTGACAAACCCCTTCTGCAATTCAGACCTTTAACTCTTGATTTGATGTTTGCTTTTAGATATTGAAGATAACCCTAGCTTTATATCTCTCAATCCTAGCTTCCAGGGTTACTATTTTGGAGAAAAAGCTAAGATAGGGATAGATGGAGACTAGGAGGTTGATTGATGGCGGCTGGGAAGGTGGCTGAGATCAGAAACGGTCGGGGATGGAAGTGATTTATGGAGAGATTAAAGTGATCGATATGTAGAGGCTGTAGGGAAGAAGAAAGTGAAGTGAAGGTGGTGTTTGGTTCTGCTCGATTAGAAGATGTATAGGAAAGTAATCATTTTCCTATAATAGTTCGTTGATAATTGTCCTATAATAATTCCCCTAAAAAACTGTATTGGACTAATAAAAAAAAACTCAAATTATCATGCACGTGATTTAGGAAAATTTCAGTTTTCACGAATTTGGTGAAAATTATGATTTTTCATTGCTTTGTGAAAAGTACAGTTTTCACAAGTTTGGCATTAGTGATACAGTAAAACCTCCATATATTAATACATTTGGGTATTCATAAATTTATTAATATATGGAGGTTATTAATATAGGGAGGTATACCTAAAAAATATAATATTTCTAGTTCAATGTATGTAAATACTATCAGATAATGTACATCCATGTTTATAGTTCCACCACATTAGTACTTGTATGTATCTTGGAACTTGTTAGGTTATTATGAATTTTTTTTGGTGTTTTTTACAATGATAAATAGCATTAGGTATATTAGAAGATAATTCATCAATCTATAATAACCCAAAACGCGGTAACAACCCAAAATATTACCTCTTTTCTCAAACAACTATAAATAAGTAACTTATTTCATCATAAATTTCAATGTAAGAAGATCTATATATTTCTCGAGTATAGTGTCGATTATTAATATATGGACGTAAATTCCTTAAGAAGGGACTGAAAAAACACAGTAATATTGAGGTTATTACTATTTATAACTGGCCCAAATTGGGACCATGATTTTTTTATTAATATATAGAGGTTATTAATATATGGAGTATCAATATATGGAGGTTTTACAGTAATTCCAATTGTTAATTTCTACTTATTACTTTTAATGAAAATCACAACTATCACTAATTACGATTGTCTAATTTAATTGATGAAAATTCCCATTTTCACTTGTAATCACGCAAAGTTTGTGATTCCATTTTATTAAGTGAAAATACAATTTATCATTGCGGCTGAAAATTCAAATTTTCACATATATTACATAAGTGAAATATTGTATTTAATTATCAATTTCAAAAGATGATCCTGGACGGAACTACTGCTATTTCACCTTGAAATAAATATTTTGTAAATATAGAAATTAGTGAAATAGAACTAATAACAAATCAATTGAGAGCATTTGATTAAGTATATATTAAGAAGGATAACCTACAAAAATTTTATACACAACTACGATTAGTTGTTTTCTCACAGCAAAATCCATTCGTATCAAAGATTCCATTAAAAAGAACGTAATTCTTCTTCTTCATGACGTTATTTTTTGAAAGAGAATAGTCTTCTATTAGAGCACTGCTCGGTCGAACTCGCATGCGTTGCTATCTCAAGCATGTTTGTCAATGTTAGTGATCAAAACTATAAGTCTTGATTTCTAGCCTATTATAGATGTCTCGGACTAGGACATAGATTGTGTAGTTGAGCTTAGACTTCACGGCGTTCATCATTTGAAGACGAAGAACTACTAAGGGGAACTTGTGGAACTTCATCGACAAAATGTATGTGGAGAATGAAACTCATCTATCACTTGGAAAGTCTATTTCTACTCTATCTCCTATATTGAGACATAAGTTGTATTACGATATAGTTTTCTATATACACATTTGAGATTTTGAGCTGAGTTTATCTCGCCTACATATTTCTCGAAATATGTGTTGGCAAGCTTTCTCTTCGACCAAGTTCATCTTATAACATGTGAAAATTAACGAGTAACATCTTATATGGTTTCTGTGATACAATCATTTGGTGTAGTCTTGGTATGTTTCGTTATGATTATTTCAATGATTGAAATAAGAGTTTAGATCACTTAACCATTATCAGATATGTCATATTGTGCACTCTTGCACATATGTAATCCATGTCCGGGAACCATAGTATGCGCACCCGTTTGCGTACCTATTGGTTTGAGAAATCCGGGAACCTAAGTATGCGTACCCGTTTGCGTACTGGCATACTGGTTCATGTCCGAGAATTTCTGCTGGGATTGAAAGTTTGCGTACCCGTTTGTGTACTGGTGAAACCCAATCTTGGTCTGGGTATTTCAAGTATGCGTACCCGTTTGCATACTTGTCTCAGGAACCTTAGGTAGTTGCCTAGGTGATGGCCCTTATCCATTCTTATCTACCTTAGGCCACATTCACATGCATGACGTGAATGTATTTGTCTAGCTTTATATTTGAACCATTCTTGTGGTTGTAAGGACATGTGAAATATTTTTGTACTGAAATCTATTTTCCTCCACTCATTCTTCTTTTCTCTGAAACCTTGAATCTTCATCTTCTTCCTTCGATCTTCTTCTATGCTACGGTTTCTTCTCTTCCTGCTATATTTCTCTTTTATTCTAGTTCTTACTCTTCAATAATCTATCTTCTGAAGACACTTACCCTGACTAGCTTGAAAATTTGTAATGATTTCACTACATGTGGTATCAGAGCAGTCGATTCTACGACTGCTTTTATGGCAAACAAAGCTGTGATCGACTAAATTAACATAAAGATTGACGAGCTCGCTAAATCACAGAAGGAGTATAATCAAAGACAAGATGAATTAGCTCTCAAACACGACGATCTACCAATAAAGTGGATCTGAACCATGAACAACCATCATTAAGGTATCTTCAATCCATTCGAGAAGTGTTTAGAGAATCCAGAGATGAAAAAGTAAGAGTCCCTAATGGAAACGTACCACCACCAGAAGGTTCTAATGGAGTCTTAGGATCTCTTCCTTGTGTGAACCATATGCCAAGAACTGGTGAGTTTAATGATTCTACTAGTCATACGAGCATCAGTATTATCACTCAAAACCTAAAGTAGAGTTTCCAAAATTTGATGGTTATAATCCTAGATCTTGGATTCGAAAATGTAAAAAATATTTTATTATACACGCTGTGGGAGAAGAACAAAAAGTTCACATAGCTTCATTATATCTAGAAGGAAGTGTTGATGTTTGGTATCAAGATTATCAAGAAGGTAAACCTGAAGTTACATGGGAGGAATTCATTATAGCTGTGAGTAACAGATTTCAAGAGTTAGGGCATGATGATATTGTTGGTGAATTTAACAAGTTATCTCAAGTAGGAACTATGTTAGATTATCAAGAATTGTTTGAAGAACTCAAGGCACTTATGCTGGCTAAGAATCGATCGACATCTATCATAAGAATATTTTACTTCGAGTTTCATAAGTGGCCTCAAGGAAGAATTGCGTATGCATGTGTTCATGTTTTCTCCAAAAACTCTACCTCATGCTATTTACTTGGATCGAATGCAAGAGGCATTATTATATATTTATTCAAATAATAATAAAAACACAATTAAACCTTCATCTCCTTATATCCAAAACTTCAATACCAACAAGAGATTCTCTTCTCCTGCAACTAGTCCAAGATTACCAAGAACTACCACAACCAATTCATCCAGTTCTCAATCATCAAATCCTCCAATTAGAAGGTTGACATATGATGAGATGAAATCTAAAAGGGACAAAGTATTATGTTATAACTGTGATGAAGTTTTCTCTTCAGGACACAAGCGTGTTAAACAACAAATATACATGTTAGCTGCAGAAGAGGATGATGCACATTTTTCTTCTGAAGAATCTCCATCTGATATATATCAATCTCCAGATTCTGAAGAGGGAGTAGGGATACATGTTCATGTATTGTCAGGTAATGTATCTCATAACACCATTAAGATTCAGGGACTTAATAAGAAGAGGAAACTAACTATACTCATTGATAGTGGTAGTACACATAGTTTCTTAGACCCTGAAGCTACTAAATTGTGTGGAGTATATATAGAGCCAATTGTAGCTTTACATGTTGTTGTAGCAGATGGAAATAATCTAGTCAGTGATGCTAAGTGCCTTGCATTTAGTTGGCAAATGCAAGATCACCAATTCCAGTATGATTTGAGGTTACTCAAAATTGGAGGTTGTGATATGGTTTTGGGGGTAGATTGGATGAAAGAAGTGAGCCCTATAGTCTTTGACTTCAAAAAGTTATCAGTCACTTTTACTAAAGAAGGTCAATATGTAGTTCTTCAAGGTACAAGAGAAACAACAAAGTTGACACAGATTTCTGGCTCAGCTTTACAAAAACTTATCAAGAAGAACAAACATGGCATGGTTGGGCATTTTTATTCTATCTCAGCTATTCAAGAGGATTCACCAATTACTCCTCCAATTTCTAATTTACTCAATGCTTACCCTCAAATCTTCAAGGAACATACTTCCCTGCCACCACAGAGAACCCATGATCATCATATCCCACTTAAACCTTTATCTTCGCCACCCAATCAGGGGCCATACAGGATACCTTATGTCCAAAAAGAAGTTGTAGAGAAATTGGTTGAAGAAATGTTATCTGCAGGGGTAATTCAACCAAGTCATAGTCCGTTTTCTTCTCCCATAATACTTGTAAAGAAGAAGGATGGCAGCTGGAGATTTTATGTGGATTACAAGAAATTGAATGAGATTACTGCAAGGATAAGTATCCAATTCCAATCATAGAAGAATTGTTAGATGAACTCAAAGGAGCAAAGATTTTCAGCAAGATTGATCTCAGGGAAGGCTACCACCAAATTAGAGTGCATCCTGCATATATTCATAAAACTGCTTTAAGAACTCACCAAGGGCACTTTGAATTCTTGGTAATGCCCTTTGGCTTAACCAATGCTGCAGCTTCTTTTCAGGCTCTCATGAATGATGTGTTTAAACCATATTTGGGGAATTTTATTCTAGTATTCTTTGATGATATTCTCATTTACAGTCCTGATATGGACACACATTTACAGCATCTCAAAATAACTTTGTACCTCTTACAAGAACATTCACTCTTTGTTAAGATTAGCAAGTGTTCGTTTGGGCAGTCACAAGTGGAATATTTTGGGCATGTTATTAGCGCACACAAGGGGTTGCAGCTGATCCATCAAAGATTGAGTGCATGCTTCAATTGCCAACTCCAAGTAACATTAAGGAATTGAGAGGGTTTCTTGGGTTGACAGGATATTATAGAAAGTTTTTGCAACACTATGGTCCGATTAATAAGCCACTGACAAAATTACTTAAGAATAATAACTTACAATGGAACTCTGCATCTCAATCAGCCTTTGATCAGCTAAAGGTGGCCATGGCAACAACTCCAATACTAGCTTTACCTGACTTCTCAAAGCCCTTTGAATTAAAAACAGATGCTTCTAATGTGGGAGTGGGAGCAGTTCTCATGCAGGACAAGCAACCAATAGCTTATTTCATTAAAATCATGGGTGTCAGATTCTTAGCTTACTCAACTTATGAAAAAGAATTGCTTGTTATAGTATTAGAAGTTACTAAAAGGAGATCCTATCTGCTGGGAAATCACTTCAAAATATATACAGATCATCAAAGCATTAAGTTTTTTATGGAGCAAAGGTTACATTCCATACTTCAGCAGAAATATTTATCCAAATTACTTGGTTATGAGTATGAACTGGTGTATAAGAAAGGATCAGAGAATAGAGTTGTCGATGCCTTGTCTAGAGTTCCTTCCCAATCATCTTCAGCATGCAATCCTATCTCTGAGGTTCAGCCAACTTGGTTAACTGAAGTAATTTCTTGTTATGAAGTAGATGAACATGCTAAGGCTACTATACAAAAGCTCCTTATTTCTACAGGTAGTGTACGTGCCTCATTATTCTTCTTCTCAGGGAATACTCAAATTCAAATGGATAACTTATGTGGGTTCCACTGGTGAACTAAGAAGACAAATTATGACTGTTGTTCATTCTTCTTCCATTGGAGGTCATTCTTGTATTCAAGAAAGTTACCAGAGAGCAAAATCTTTCTTTTATTGGAGTAATATGAAGAAGGATATCTTTTAGTTTGTGGAAGAATGTAACATTTGTCAACAACATAAAGGTTTTAATAAATTTCCAGGTAGGTTACTACAACCATTACCAGTTCCAAATCAAGCACGGAAACACATTAGTATGGATTTCATTTCTGGGTTACCTAAGTCTGAGGGTAGAGAAGTTATCATGGTTATAGTGGACAGATTCACTAAATATTATCATTTTATTGCTACGAGCCATCCATATACAACTCAATTTGTTTCCAAAATGTTCCTTGATCACATTTACAAGCTCCATGGTCTTCCTCAAACTATTGTATCTGACAGGGATAGTGTATTCTTAAGCACCTTTTGGCAGGAGTTATTCAAGAAGCTTGGTACTTCACTTCATCTTAGTACAACATATCACCCTCAAACAGATGGTCAGACTAAGAGAGTTAATGCTTGCTTAGAGTCATATTTGAGATGCATGACAAGATACAGGCCAACAAAATGGGTTAGTTGGTTGTCATTGGCAGAATGGTGGTTTAACTCCACTTATCACACTAGCTTGCATATCACTCCATTTCAGGATCTTTATGGTTATTCCCCACCACAATATGGGTTGATTTCTTATTCTCCAGCAATTAATGCTAAAGTGGATGATTACTTACAACAGAGACAAGCTATAAAAATTCTTCTCAAGTCTACATTGGAGGAAGCACAACATAGAATGAAACAACAAGCTGATAAGAACAGAAGTGAGAGGCAGTTTCAAGTGGGAGATTGGGTTTATCTTAGGCTCCAACCCTACATGAAATCTTCAGTTCAGTTAAGAAAGATCCTCAAGCTTGCTGCTAAATTTTTTGGGCCATATCAGATCATAGACAAGATAGGAGCATCTTCCAGAATCCACCATGTTTTTTATGTATCTCAGCTCAAGCTCAAGGTAGGACAAACTGTTACTCCTCAAACTGTCTTGCCCACTTTGGATAGTGATGAATGCATGAAGATTTCTCCACTGCACATACTGGGTTCCAGGTTGGTTAAGCGGGACAAACAAACTGTAGCTTAGGTGTTGGTTCATTGGTCTCATTCCACTTCTGATGATGCCACTTGGGAGGACACGGCTGTTGTGAAGCAGAACTTTCCTAAGCTGATCCTTGAGGACAAGGATCCTTTGGAGCAGTAGGCAGTTTTCATGAACCTTAGGTAGTTTCCTAGGTGGTTTCCCTTATCCATTCTTGTCTGCCTTAAGCCACATTCACATGCATGACGTGAATATATTTGGCTAGCTTTATATTTTCGTGGTTGTAAGGACATGTGAATTATTTTTGTAATGAAATCTATTTTCCTCCACTCATTCTTCTTTCCTCTGAAACCTTGAATCTTCATCTTCTTCCTTCGATCTTCTTCTCAGCTACTGTTTCTTCTCTTCCCTGTTATATTTCTCTTCTATTCTAGTTCTTACTCTTCAATAATCTCTCTTCTGAAGAGACTTACCCTGGCTAGCTTGAATATTTGTAGTGAGTTCACTACAACTTGATGGTTAAAGTTCTAAAATCGGTTATGAAAATGAACATAAACATATATATAACAAGGAATACAATCTTTGAAAACCGTGGTTATAGTGTTCATGATTTATTCGAGTGAATCAAACCGATTTTGCTTCAATTTTGTTCTTGTATACTTCTATGAGAATATAGCAATTGAACGGATCTTTAACTATTTTCATTCGAGTCATTTGAACTAGTTATGATTAAGATGAATAAGGTTGATATGAGAGTAATCATATGGCTAACCTCGGTTAACTATTTGTGAGCCAACATGGTGTACACATTTGGGTACGGTTACATAAACCTAAATGAGGGTACATTTCATTTTTGTGTAACAAGCTAGGTTCGATCTAACGGTTGAAAGATATTAGCTTGGTTGAATCAGGTTTTTCATCTAACGGTGAATATTGAATGCCTTGTTACCAAGGTAACATGGATTCCAAACCCTGATTTGAAAACTATATAAAGGAGAACTCTAACAAATGGGAAACCTAATACCCACACCTCTTGTGTGTTACTAGTTGCATAAACTAGAGTTGATTCTCCTTTATCCTTAGGTTTCTTCAAGACCATGTAGATTAACGATTTCAAAGACTTCATTGGTATTGTGAAGCCAGACCCAACTATTTTCTTCGTAGTTGCGTGTACTGATCTTGCCCGATTCTATCGTATTGAGTACAATTGAAATAATTGACTCGAGATTTATTTCTCCGATAGGCAAGATAAAAGTAATCACAAAATCGTTTGTGATTCCACAATATCTTGTTTCTCTAGTCGATTAAGATTATTGTGAGGTGATTGATAATACTTGGATATTCTTCGGGAATATAAGACCGGTTTATCAATTGGTTCATGTTCACCTTGATTTATCAAAAGACGGAACAAAAACTCTTGGGGTATTTCTGTGGGAGACAGATTTATTCAATCCATAGACTTTTCTGTGTGAGACAGATTTGTTTATCAAGTTTTCGACTTTGGGTCGTAGCAACTCTTGGTTGTGGTTGAGATCGACTAAGGGAATCAAGTGCGTAGTATCCTGCTGGGATCAGAGACGTAAGTAACACAACTGTACCTTGAATCAGTGTGAGATTGATTAGGGTTCAACTGCAATCCAGTCCGAAGTTAATTGGTAGTAGGATAGAGTCTGTAGCGGCTTAATACAGTGTGGTGTTCAAACTGGATTAGGTCCCGGGGTTTTTCTGCATTTGAGGTTTTCCTCGTTAACAAAATTCTGGTGTCTATGTTATTTCTTTTCCGCATTATATTTTGTTATATAATTGAAATATCACAGGTTGTGCGTTAAGATCAATAAATTAGTATATCCAACCTTTGGTTGTTGATTTACATTGATTGACACTTGAACATTGGTCTTTGGTACCATTCAAGTTACTCCTCTTATATTCAATCGGGCTCGCTGATTTCTGTTTACTGATTGCAGATTGAATTGAGAGTTAGAGATATTAAACTCTTTGACATACTTTACTCTAGATTGAGTCTGACTTTCTAGTTGATTCTCTAGAAAGTATATTGGAGTAAGTCCTCTCAGATTGCCAAACGAATTGTTGGGTGTGGTTGTTAGACCTCGCATTTTCATCTTCTTAACTGATGTTCATCATTGCCATTTCTTCATAATCAAGATGTACCATCTATACACCCATTTTAAATTTAATACAACTGATTTTACATGGTAGGTTCTTCTAATTTTAGAAAAAGATTTATAGTGCTGACAATAAATGGAAATAAAACCAATGGACTGAGTTTAATGGCTAAGAGCATCTGCAATGGAGTATGGGTCTTAAAAAATATTGATGCCACCTAGGATTTGTTTGCAGAATTCATTGTTCCAGGAATTTATAATCCTATGGGATTACAAATTCTGGGATTCATGTAAATTCTTTGTGTGTTTGGTAACTCAATTAAAATTCCTAGGATTTATAGAGTTTTCTTGTATTAAAGTTTTTATACAGTTTGGCATTACCCTCAAATCTTAAAATTGCATATATATGAGATTTAGAGTTAAGAAAAAGTGGGTCCATAAATCCCTTGATAAGTTTCCCAGCAAATCTTAGGGGGGAGAGGTCAGACTCCATATGGAGGATTTGGTGGAAAACTGAATCCCGTATAGGAAACATGATTCCAAGGATTCGGGCAACCAAACATACAGAGGGAAACGTAATTCTACCAAATCCCCTGGACCCATAATTCCACCTTTAAAATTCTACATCCAAACCAACCAAAAATTTAATATGACGTGGAAGTTTGAGTTTGGAGGAGAGTCTGGATTTTTGGAGACTCCCATCCATACCCACGTCATCAATTTGTTATTATTTTAATTAACTTTTTAGATTTTGTTATTATAAATAAGTGACAAGTATACCAAAATAAATATGCATACAACTACCATACTCCATTAGAGATGCTATGGAAAGTTGAAATCTATTAATTGGACGTAAAAAATTAATTTATTTTAGATAATAATGCCTCCATAAAATTCTGGTGTCTGTGTTATCCATAGATCGCAAAAAATACAAATAGATAAATAATAAATTTGTTGATAAAATTTAATGGATAAAGGTTAATTTAGTCTTGTTGAAAATTTGAAAATCTAAATTAAATCTAAACTTATAATCTTAACCGCAGATCTTATATTTTGGGATACAAATATATAACATCTTATGGATTGGTTTATAAAAAAGAGAGAGAGTCCAAACTTGGATTCCTCGGAAATTTATTTATTAATTAAATTTATAAATTATTAATTTAATATTGCGATAAATTGATAAATTTTGCTGGTCCCAATGGTATTTTTTTTTATAGAGGTACTGTACTTATTCAACTCGAGTGCATTTTGGGAAAATGAAACTTATATTAATATTAATCATGGATAGACCTTAGAACTCCCCGTTATATGGTATCTGAAAATGTTTTCCGCCACATACTCAATAATTGAAGTATCAAGCTTTTTTTTTATAATAATCGATCTTTCGATTTCAATTCAAAAAAATTGGAAATAAAAATTGAAGCAACTATCTAATCATTTTGTGGTGTCTTTAAGCATTTTTGATAGTCAAAGAAAAAACAAATCAAATCCACAAGCTTCTTCTTGCGTATCTCACATTCATTGTCTCGTCCCTTGCATTCTGAGATCCCACTGCTTCTCCCTTCTGACCTCGTGTTCGGGGGTGGTCATTCTTGTAAAATTCAACAAGTGAAGCTCAACAAGCCCTTAAGATATGATCGAACAAGGTAGGCCTTATTGTGGTTGACAAACATTAGTTAAGTTTTTCCGTCGTGTCCCAACATGGAAGCTGTCACACCTTCGAACATCCCGGATATTTTTCGCGAAGATATAACCCGGCAGCATAGTGGTTCTGTGAACAAATTCTCACCCACCTTCACTTCAACCTTATAAGTTTGCACCTACGCAAACAGCTAACTCTTTAGGTAAACATCGGAAGTCTTTACAGCCTTATTTCACTTCTCTAAACTCATCAAATATACCCCATAATACATTCAATCTTTCCCATACTTTGCTAACAACAATCAGCCAACCAAGAACAGTTAAAACATGACACAATCACTTCATTTTATTGCATCAAAGGGAAGAAATGCAAAACTTACCCACTTAGGGACTTACACAGACTTGTTCAACGAACCAAGCCGTAGTCTTACAAAAACTCTCCTATTTTGAGTATTTCACTCTCATATGGAAGCTACACTCTCACATATGCTAACCTTGCAAAACCTGCCGAATTTTCCCCTCCTTAGGACTATTTATACAACAACTTTTCTTTGCCAAACCGTGCATAACCGCATGGGACAACCATCAGTCCCATAAAGCAATTATGTTAACCGCCACTAACTGTGCTAACTGGCCAGTTCTTTTCTAACTTGCGCCAATCATCCAACACATATTCTCTAGCAGTTAGGACTCTTCTCCCACGCTTATAAACTCCTTTATAACCGCTCCTCTTCATCACGCATCATTGGCATGCTTGTGAAACTCGTAACTGACTTGCAACCGTTACTTGAGCTGTATTGCACACTTGATGTGCCATACTGGATTCTGCCTTACACCAACGTTCATCCCTCTTGGCCCTGCATGCTTATCACTCTAAGCTAATGCACGGACATTCCTTAAGCTTCAATCACCAGGGCCAACACCTTAAGCTCACTCTAGTTGCTCATGTGTTATATATGCTTCACTACGCCAATTAGCTTGACTACAACAATGCAACTCTTGCATTACTGGTAGGCTTCTAAAAAGACCTACAAACTAATACCGCAAGTGCACGGTGTCGAGGTGTAGAACAATGCAAATAAGGGGAAATTCCACAGGGACAAGGTGTGTGTAGTTAAAGCTTAAGGTTTCACTAAAACTGAGTTGTAACAAAGAGTCTTGGTTGTGTTAAAACACACTTGAGATGATGGCAGTGACTGAACTGAAAAACAGTAGAATGTAAAGCAAGTAAACAGGAACATGCTAGGGCTTTTGAATCCACTTCTTGATCCTAAACTAAGGCAGATCCTAATCAAATCATGTTCTTGCTTCATCTCAGGGAAGATTATGGATGATTTACTTAACTAATCTTACTAACTTACCCCTAGCATCAACTATCTTCTAACAGTACAGCTGATCACAGGCTTGTTTGCTCAACCAGTTATCTAGCAATCCGCATTAGTGGAAGGTTAATCCCCTAAGTTCTCTAGTTCACCCCTAGCATTGAGTGTCTTCTTACAGCACACTCAATCACAGGTGCATTTGATCACTAAGTTTACTAACTTCCCTACTTCAATTAAGCACAGTCCTTCAAATGGACTGAATCCTTAGCTACTCTCACTCTTACACCCCTAGAATCAGTTGTCTTCTTACAGCACAGCTGATCACAGGTGCATTCACTCAACTAGCCAATTATCAATCCTACTTAGTTTCAGCACTACAAGAACAGTGACATGAACAAGGACTATCCTAGCTTACAATTCAAGAGTATCATCTAACCCCTTGCAAATGGAGTTAGAACATAATGAAATTAAATGACAATGGAATTGAAATTGTTGAAAACATTGAAATGAACTTGAACTGAAATTGAAACAACATTAACAGTTGAGGTCCTGGCTATTCCAGGCCTCTTGGTGGTGCTCTGGCTAATCCAGGCATTTCTTTAACACAACACACAAGCCTTCTATTTATACCCAAAATTAGGGTTTACAATTTTCCCCCAAATTCAAAACAGGGCAGTTAGGGTTTCTGATTTCTCACCTAATTAGATGGGACAATTTCTCCATCTCTTCGACCCACTCTTCTTCTGCTCTTCCTGCTCCTCTCCATGCCTTCCAATTACGTCTATAGACTCACCTATTTCATCAATTTATCACCTAGGGTTTCAGGAAGAGGTGAGGTGAGAAATCGATGAAATAGATGGCTAGAGAAATAGGGTGATGATGGGTTTTAGTGGTTGGGGTGGTGATGATTTGATTTCTCGATCTCTGCTCGAGTTGGTGGAGGCAGCAGGAGAAGGTGGTGGGAATGGTGGTTGCAGAGGAGGTGAGGGAGAGAAGAACGAAGAGAGTTCGATGGGAGAAGAGAGTGTTTGGTTGGGTGAAATAGGGTTAGGTATTGTGGTGTTGAGCGGGTGCAGAAAATTTTGATGAACAGCGAAGATGAGCGTTGGATTGTCACTTATGAAATGGATCTAACGACAAGATGGAAGCAGGTCTTGAGCGACTGTTGGATGATGAGATGGATCCAATCTGACGGCCAGGAGCTGAGGCGGGCTTGGATCTTGATATGGGAGTGGGATGGACTTTGGGCCTTGGGTATGCCAAGCCCATATCTTCTTTAAGAACAATTCTTCCTTGTTAAGCCCATTTCTAGCCTTTTGGTCTTGTGCACAAAATTCCTCGCGGCTTCCTTGCGTGATTTCTATCGGCTTCCACCACTTTTCTGCTCTTTTCCACTCCGTAATTCCATCCAAACATTATTTAAAACCTAAAAATACAAAATTAATTAAGAAAAGTATTTATTCTTGAAAACAATGAAAATACAGAATATGGGATAAAATGGAGAATTAGAGCACAAAAGATGAGTTAATTGCCAACAAAAAGATATAGAAATATGCACTTTTTAGAACTCATCAATTACCAACTTGTTTGCCTTTTCAAGCTTTGGCCAACATTGAACTACTAACATAAACCAACTCTTAGTATATTATACCACTTTGCATCATCCTTGAGTTTGGGCCAACTCAATTCCATGGATATGCCAACATGCCACTCGCCAACATGCAACACGACATGTTGCATCTTGCATATTGCATCTTGCAACTTTGGCTTTGTCTTGCCTTTCCCTTAATGAAGCTTCATTGTGTCGGCTAATAAGCTCCATTACTTAGCCAATGTGATTTACAATGTAGTGCAACTCTTGCACTTCATTGGCCCTGCAGGGTGCCACTATCTTAGTGCTTGAGAGTCTATACCGTATACTGCTATTATGGCTTTGCATTGCGCCATTACGGATGGACACTGACTTGGCCTGCAACTCTGTGATGCACAATCATTATGCTCACTTGCAGGACCGGTCATAGACCTCCCCCACCTATTCCTTTCAACGTCCTCGTTGAATGCGACCCAGTATGAACTCCATACGTGTCTTAACTTTTCTTCACTTTCTTTTCAGAACCTTCTCTGAAAATCGGCAACTTCTTTTGACTAAAACCTTGTCAATGGTCCCTTCCGATTGCATCTGCGTCACTTAGCTTTACTGCTTTTCCATTGATCTTATATATTTGAGCCACTTCTCGACGTCGTGCACTATGCTTAGGCTGCTACTCAAATTATGCATCAATACCCAAATGCCAACCTGAAATTCTTCTTAGCCAATTCCCTTTAGCCTGAATTTCGCCTTGAATCATTTATGCCTAAGTGTGCGCACTGAATGATTCTTATCCTAATGATCACAATGATCAGTACCATAGTATTTCATCTCCCGACTTTGCCTTTTCTATCATACTCAACAATTATAAACGACTTGGCCTTGTTTTCAATCATTTTTGCTGGCAACCCGCCTTTGAACTGTTGTTATCCGTGATCCTCATTAAGCACGTCACAAAGTAAATAGGGGTTCTCTTTGCATAAAACACTCGTATTCAATACTTCATGCCTCAACAAACTATGATTATGCAAACCCCATTCAAGAACTCATTTATATGAATGTGGCCACCAAGTATAAACTCTATACTTATGCCATTTTGCATAACCGTACAAAATTGGTGAGTTTTCTTTTCTCAACTTCCATACAGCAAAACTATTGAGTTGCACAACCCATTTACAAAACTTTGACTGACTATCTTTTGGACATATTGTTAGCTAACCCGTTAATTGTCCATACGCCATGCCTTCAAATCCAATATGTCTCCAAATACTTCTTTGAACTTGCATTGCTTGTTGCCTGGAAAGTGTGTGTATTTCTCTAAGGCCATGAGTTCTACCCAACTCATGCTTGCTAATGAAATGATTTATAACTTGTTGTATTGCTTGCAATGTCGCCGCCCATCTGCCGTCGTGCCATTTCGCAATCTTCAAACAGCAACATCACTTCTACATCAACTAGGACCCTTGTCCTATGCTTTGCTTATTAGCTTTGAACTTGTCTTGCTATTGCATACGTTAGGCTAAGTATGCTACTTGCAGCATCTCCCCATGAACGAGCTTTACATAGTAAATAAAGAGGCAAGACTTTATAAATGAAAACACCTTCATTCATTAATGCTCTTACACAACAAGACCATGTACCATTACATGATTGATCCACTGCTCACTTTTGGAAAGCTAAAACTTCATTAACAAAGCAACTTGATTACACCAAAGCAAAGTATGTATAAACTTGAAGACTCAAATAAAAGTTTGTACAACCAAACTCTACACACAGAGTTTGCAACAACCAATAACCAAAGCTTACATGAAACAAGGCCAAAAACACTCCTGGTTTGGCATCAAAGTGTTTCCAATGGAGACAGCAACACTAAGTTGTTTTAGCTTAGTTTCTTTTGTCGAAGTGAGCGACAATCTCTCTACGAGGTCTCTTCCTTGAACCTTCACTTAGGCCTTCACGAGTCTTGCTAGAATGATCCCCGTAATCATCCCCAACTGATGCCTTGAGTTGTGCCTTGAGTGGACAGCTTCTAGCGAAGTGTAAACCTTTGAAAATGAAACATCCCCTATACTTCTGAGATGAAGGGAGTAGTTCATCTTCCTTAGGTTCATGCTTGCGCTTACTTCCAACAGATCTTTCCTTTCCTTTGGCTTTTCCTTCGAAGCTTTACACATCTTCAGTCGTTGTGCTACTGGCAAGATCTCTTACCGTCTGTATAGCCATCTGGATAATCTGCACTTTGCGCTTCTTAAGTTCAGCAATCACACTTGAACTTGCGCCAGCCAGAAATTGGAACATCTGATCTTCTTCACTCATGTCACATTCTCTTGCACCAATGCAACGAAGTTTTCAGCATAGGCTTATGGTGTACCCGTCATTCGTAGCCTACGTAAACTTTCTCTTGCATACCAAGCACCATTGCTTGGCCAGAACTGGCATCTCAGTCCCTCTTTCATGTCATTCCATGACATAGGATTGGCATAACCAGCAACTTCATCTTTTTGCAGCATAGTTCTCCACCAAACCTTTACATCACCACCAAGGTAATTGCCTGCGAGAGTTACTTTTTGTCCTTCCCCGATCCCATTCGCCTCAAAGTATGCCTCAACGTCATACAAGAAATTCTCAATTTCTCTAGCATTTCTGGAACCTGCCTAAATTCTTGGCTCGGAGACTCGACTTGAGCTTTATCCATGCATGTTTGCCCCTACAAACATGTCGTTACTGATTAACCCGCGAATGCTTGCCACTTCCTCTGACATTTTCTTCGCATGGCTTGTTAGTATGGTTTTTATGTCACTGAATTGAACCTTCAATTCAGTCACTTCAGCATTGGTTTCACAATTTAACAAGGTTGCATCAGACACCTTGTCCTCAACTGCCCCTACCCTTTCATCAAATTCTTTAAACCAATCTGATATTCTTCCTTCAAGTATGTCCAGCCTGCTCTTATCTTCAGAAACAAGAGGATTTTCAGTGCCATCAGCACCAAAGTTAATGGTTAAATCACCAAGATCACCATATTCCTCAAGTTGATCGAACACACCCGGTAATTCTTCGTCGAACATCATGCCATTAGAACTCATTTTTAATGCAATACTCTGAAAAAAAATGTTCCACTTACTTGCTCACAGGAAAATAGCTTAAGAGAGAAAGAAGTACTAGTGTATTATCCAACAAATACACTCGAACTATGTACCAAACATAGCTCTGATACCCGAAGTTGCCACACCTTCAAACACCCCAGATATTTTTTGCGAAGGTATAACCCGGAAGCACAGTGGTTCTGTGAACAAATCTTCACCCACCTGCACTTCAGACTTATAAGTTTGCACCTACGCAAACAGCTAACTCTTTAGGTAAACATCGGAAGTCTTTACAGCCTTCTTTCACTTCTCTAAACTCATCAAATATACCCCATAATGCATTCAATCTTTGCCATACTTTGCTAACAACAATCAGCCAACCAAGAAAACTTAAAACATGACACAATTACTTCATTTTATTGCATCAAAGGGAAGAAATGCAAAACTTGACCACTTAGGGACTTACACAGACTTGTGCACCTTGAACCAAGCCTTAGTCTTACAAAAACTCTCTTATTTTGAGTATTTCACTCTCATATGAAAGCTACACTCTCACATATGCTAACCTTGCAAAACCTGCCGAATTTTCCCCTCCTTAGGACTATTTATACAACAGCTTTTCTTGGCCAAACCATGCATAACCGCATGGGACAGCCATCTGTCCTATAAAGTAGTTATGTTAACCGCCACTAACTGGCCAGTTCTTTTCTAACTTGCGCCGATCATCCAACACTTTTTCTCTAGCAGTTAGGACTCTTCTCCCACGCTTATAAACTCCTTTAAAACCACTCCTCTTCATCACGCATCATTGGCATGCTTGTGAAACTCGTAACTGACTTGCAACCGCCACTTGAGTTGTATTGCACACTTGATGTGCCATACTGGATTCTGCCTTACATTAACGTTCATCCCTCTTGGCCCTGCATGCTTATCAGTCTAAGCTAATGCACGGACAATCCTTAAGCTTCAATCATCGGGGCCAACACCTTAAGCTCATTCTAGTTGCTCATGTGTTATATATGCTTCACCACGCCAATTAGCTTGACTACAGCAATGCAACTCTTGCATTACCAACTTGTTTGCACTGTTCA
Organism: Papaver somniferum; assembly: GCF_003573695.1. Lineage (NCBI taxonomy): Eukaryota > Viridiplantae > Streptophyta > Magnoliopsida > Ranunculales > Papaveraceae > Papaver > Papaver somniferum. Next base: position 232,263,698 of record NC_039358.1, read on the forward strand.
AGCTTTGGCCAGCCTTGAAATAATTCCATGAACCAATTCTTAGTCTATTCTACCACTTTGCATCATCGTTGAGTTTGGGCTAACTCAATTCCATGGATATGCCAACATGCCACTCGCCAACATGCCACACCGCATGTTGCACCTTGCATCTTGCAACTATGGCTTTGTCTTGCCTTTCCCTTAGTGAGGCTTCATTGTGTCGGCCAATAAGCTCCATTACTTAGCCAATGTGCTTTACAATGTAGTGCAACTCTGCACTTCATTGGCCCTGCGGGGTGCCACTATCTTAGTGCTTGACAGTCTATACCGTATACCACTATTATGGCTTTGCATTGCGCCATTACGGCTGGACACTGACTTGGCCTGCAACTCTGTGATGCACAATCATTATGCTCACTTGCTGGACCGGTCATAGAAGCCAAGGTAAAAAGAAATTCGGTTACAGTACAATCGTCTAATGGTTTGAAATTCAAGAGCAACACAGCTTCCCTATTCTCTTGGGAATTTCTTTTTAGTTCAACCATTGTTTTCATAAAGCCTACTGCTTCTCCCTTGTGACCTCTTTCTTCATCACACAAAAAAAAAATGGCAAAAGATTTTGTAGTCTGTCAGTTGGTCGATTTCCCATACTATAAACCAGAGTCTATTTCCTAGTGTTGTCCTCGCGGGACTAAGAAATGAAATGAATCCCCTTGAGAGATGGAATATATACCTTTACAAGGTGGCGGGTTCGAAACCTGTAAGGGACATTGAGATACAAAGCAAAGGCTGTACTGTACTCAAGGATTACTGATGAGCAGAACTTGTGTGGTTTGTGAAATCTTGTTTGGTAAAATTTATGATTATAGATAATCATAAATTGATAAATGATTTTGACATAATCATTTTAAAAATAAATTTTTCCAAACACTTTTTTCGGATAATTGATTATCTTAGAATGATGATCTCAAAAAGGAGAGGAAAGAACAATGATCTAGGATATTTTTTGTCCTATGGTGTTTTTCTCTCTCACTTGATAGTTTAGAGAAAATAAGAAGGAAAAATTTAATTTAAGTTTCTTAGAAAAAATAATTGATTATAATAAATTTTCAAAACAACTTTTTTTTCTGTTTATGGAAATAATGGATTTTTTCAATTATCATTAAAATAAGCAATTATTATAATGATTACCAAACGCATATATATCCATTATAATCTGCATAATGGATTATAAGCTGATAATCAATTAAAATAATGATTACCAAACAACCACAGTAATTAAAACTTGTGAACAATTACAATCATTAATCACAAATGAGAGCAGAGTTGCAACATTAGACTGATTTACCCAATGACAAACAGGCTACTAAACTGATTTATCACTATATCATTTCATTCTGGAGATTGGAATGAAACCAATAAATCGACAATACTAAACGATACGTACATACCATTGTTAATCTGGATGAAGTTCAATAAGAAGCAACTTGAACTGATCAATACAAGCCTTCATGAGAAAAAGCAAGAAAGCTCTTAATTGCTGAAATCACCTAAGTTATATCTACAAGCTCGAAATTCAGTCGTAGTCGTTAACATTCTTTCCGTGATAATCATCGAACATAGAGTTGGAATCTGTCGAGCTCCCTGTATCTATAATGACTGTTTCACCTGCAGGAATAGGCTGTTTTGTAATCGACGAAGGAGGACTAGGAGAAGTATCTTTCCCATGAAAACCACCGTTTATAGAGTCAAAATCCTTCGAGCTCACTGAATCTGTAATAACAGTTTGTGCTGCAGGAAAGGCAAGAACAATAGGCTGCTGTGTAATCGACGGGCTAGGAGCAGGAGAAGTATCTTTTCCATGAAATTCATCAAATAGAGAGCCAATTGGGAGAGTAAGAATCTGTTGAATACCATGAACAGCAATGGAATGTCTGGATATAGTAATGGAACATCATTAACTAACAATATATGGCCAACAACAGTGGAATGTCCGGTAAAACCCTCATAAAGCGGCGGCACTGTAATTTCTCTATACAAGACTAGGTTAAGCATATCTGACGCTGTGAGTTTGCAGGGAAGAAAATGACGATGAAATACAGATGAACTGAAATTCATCCAGAATGGATCCAAAACTGCATCAGTAGGTGCAAAGACTGTTAACTTTCTTGTTGGGTCTGGTAATTGAAGATCAAGAGATGACTGCGCCTTCTGATATGCAACTACAAGAAACTGTCAATGAAATTCAAGATGAGGATATCAAAGAAATACCTCCCAAGGAATAAGCCACGGATAGTATCAACACAAGGTTAAACTTACTTTGAAACTGCCTTTGAACTCCAAAGCCAAAATGGTATCAGCTTAACAGCTACATACTGGGATTCAGGAATCTCAAAATTCCATCATTGAGGCACTAGTTTCAAAGCACGTCATGAATAATTTACAAGATCACAAGTGCATCATCTTCTATAATAGAGAAGACGGACAATTGCACCTTCTGCTCTGCAATTTAAGAAACCGTCAATGAAATTAAACATGGGGATATCAAAGTTATACCTTCGAAGGAAGAAGCCACAGATATTGTGAACATAAAACTGAATTTGCTTTGAAGCTGCACTTGAATCTCAAAGCAGTGCAAATATCAGCTACAACTACTTCCTATTTCTCTTGTAAATTTTTTCAGTTCATCTTTTTTTTTTTTTTTTTTTTTTTGAAGCAACTTCACAAATCTTGTTACTAAATTAAACATTTCAAATTATTAATCTTCTAATAACAATTCTGTGTCTCACATAATTTCTGTAAATTTACAATTTATCAAAATACGCCAATATAAACGAGAATACAGCATTTGCTTGTGTCAGATTTCTAGCCTAGAGATACCGGAAGTTGTAGATTGACGGAAAATTTGGACAGTAAAAACAAAGAGTAACCCACAGTTTAACATCCAGGAATTCTAAGCAAATGAAAAAAGAAAGAAATACATGCTAACCTTCTATCAGCTTCGCAATCTTCATTGGCAAAATGAATAATAAATTACCTCTGGATAGTTTTTTGAAACTCCACATCTCTAATAACACAAATAAAGATAACCTCGTAAAACAGAAATGTGAAAATAAAAACAAATGCATAACTAATGTGATTAAAATACGCAAGCAACTCTTGACTATCCAGTAGGATCAGTAACCCATTAATCACGTCACTGTCTTAGGTTCTAATACATCAACTAGACTTAGGTTCCTATCTTAGGATTTCCACAGGTGTCTTTTCCCATATCTGCCACTGTTTGGCAAGTCATCAACCAATCTCTTAATACTCAAAAAGAAATTGCCACCATCTTATCCCCATTTTAGCCGAGTCCAGCAAAAAGATTTTTGGAGTCTGTCAGACAACCGCACGATCATCACAGCAGGCCAAAGCCAGGCTGAGAACGATCATCTACAGACACACGAACTACATCATAGATCGGTAAACCATTAATCACTCTCTGATCGTGCGGTCCTGTTTCATCAACCAAACTGTGGTTCCTGTCTCCTTAGAACTCAAGGATACAGAGGTACGAGCCTATAGAACAGATCCTGTTCAAGTAAGGTCGTGTCCAGTTGGTCCATTTCCATTACTATAAACTAGAGTCTATCTTGCAGCGTAGACGGCGTGGGACTAAGAAATGAAATGAATCCCCTTGGGAGATGGAACCATATATACATTCAGAAGGTCAAAGGTTCGAAACCTGTTAAGGGACACTGAGATATAAACCAAAGGCTGTAGAAAACTCAAAAATACGTTGATGCCATAGAAGAAATCGAACATAATTGCGGATATAGATATAGTTCTAGACTAAGAAAAACCTCCTTGGAGCAAGAAACCATAACCTATTAGAAGTCGATATCTGGACGAATTATTGAAGAGCGGAACTAGTCTGGTTTGAGGATTCTAAGAGTGAGGCGCGTTTGTCTTTAGTTCCCTGAGGTACTAGTTCCAAAAGATTCACACAACGTAATCATTAGTTAACAAGATCACAACTGCAGGGGAATCCAGATTACACAAGCACATCACAGCTGCCTTCTAAAATTCAATAAAGAGTCAAGGAAATTCATGCTGGAACTTATTTCAAGCTTCCTTCGAATTCCTAAGACAAATATGGTATTAGATCCATATTGGGATTAACTTCTGAAGGGTGAGATTCAGAAGAAATGGGGAATTTAGGAATCTCGACAAAGTCACGGTTTTTCAGTCTAAATATCAGCTACAAGCCTACAACTACTTCCCTATTCTCTTCTGAATTTCTTTTCAGTTCATCCATTGTTTCACGCAGTGCACTATTTTTGTTACTGAACTAGCCATTACAAGCATCTAAGTAAATCTCTGTAAATTTACAATTTGACAAATTATGACAAAATAAACGGGAATCCATCATTTGCTTGTGTCAGATTTCTAGTCTTGATGTACCATCACAACAGAAGGTCTAGATTAGCGAAAAATTTGGACATCGGAAACAAAGACTAACCCATAAGAACATTTAGGAAAGAATGCCATAACGGCACACCAGGATTGCCAAGCAGATAAAAGGAAGAAAGAAATGCATACTAACCATCTGCCAGGTTCACAATCTTCATTGGCAAGTCCTATCCAACGAGCTCTTAATATAAAATAAAATAAAAATTGCAAGTCTTTATCCCCATTTTAGCTAAGTCCAACAAAAAGATTTTTGTAGTCTGTCAGACAACCGCACGATCATCACAGCAGGCAAAGCCAAGCTGAGAACGATCATCTACAGCCACACGATCCACATCATAAATCGGTGAACCATAAATCACGTCTGATCGTGCAGTCCTGATTCATCAACCAGACTGTGGTTCCTGTCTCCTTAGAACTCAAGGATACAGAGGTACGAGCCTATAGAACAGATCCTGTTCAAGTAAGGTCGTGTCCAATTGGTCAATTTCCCATACTATAAACTAGAGTCTATATCCAGTGGTGAGTTGAGGGTCTGGATTCCTCCGAATCTCCTTGGGGGAGCAAACCATATATATATATATATATACCATTAGAAGGTCGCAGGTTCGATTCCTGTAGGGACACTGAAAACTGAAAAATATGATGAAGCCATAGAAGGAAAAAAAATGAACTTAAGCCAAAACCTTGTGTTCAGATATATTTACAGACAAAGAAAACCTCTTGAAAACTTGGAACAAGAAACCAACACCTATTAAGGATTGCTGACCGGCAGAATATCTAGTTTGGAAAATTTAAGAGTGATATGCCTTTGATCAAGATAGTCTTTTAGTTCCCAACTGAGGCACAAGTTTCAAAAGATTCAACCAGGTAATCATCATTGGTTAACAAGATCAGAACTGCAGGGGAATCCAGATTATGCAAGCACGTAATGTTTACAAGATCACTTTGAAATTCAAGTTCACATGCTAACCAGCAGTTTGCAAAATCACAAGTGCATCATCTTCTTTATAATAGAGAAGAGAGACGATTGCACCTTCTGAAATTCAAGAAACTACCTTCCAAGGATGTCATGGATATTGTTTACACAAGGTTGAACAATGAACTTACTAGGTATTAGCTCCATACTGGTATTCACTTCTGAAGGGGAGATTCAGAAGAAATGGGGAATTTAGGAATTTCAAAAAAATGAATGGTATTTCAGTTCGAATATTAGTTACAGCTACTTTCCAATTCTCTAGTGAATTTCTTTTCATGTTGTTCGCACTTCACAATTCTTGTTACTGAGATAACCATTTCAAGCTTCAGAAAGCTAATACCAATCTTCTAACAATTCTGTGCCTCAATTTCAGTAAATTTACAATTTAACCAAATATGACAATATAAACGAGAATCCAGCATTTGGTTTTGTGCCAGATTTCTAGCATAAATATACCATCCCTATGTTGTAGATTAAGGGAAAATTAGAATACTAGACACAAATAAATACTAGTCCACGAGAACATTTAGGGGAGGACATCATAATTTGAAGCAGATAAAAAGATAAAGAAAAGAAATACATACTAACCTTCTACCAGGTTCACGATCTTCATTGGCAAAATCAATGATAAAACACCTCTGGGTATAGTTTTAGAAACTCCACAACTCTAATACACAGATAAAGATAACCTCGTAAAACAGAAACGTGAAAATAAAAACAAATGCATAACTAATGTGATTTATATATGCAAGCACCTCTTGACTATCCAGTATGAAGCATAAGAGGAGATCCATTATGTACCCCTGATAAGAACCATATAGGAGGAGATCCATTATGTACCCCTGATAAGAAGCAATATAGGAGGAGATCCATTACGTATCCCTGATAAGAAAACGACAGTTTTGTGGCATCAAAACGTATCCTCCAAACAAAATGTAACTTAAGTGAAAATAAGTGAATAAGACACCCAAAGGTGATAGAGATGCTTAGAGGCAGAATTCACAGATACAAGACCACATTTTTGGGATCCACCACATAATTGGAGTCTGAAATATCCAATTTAATCCAAAATAGAGGATGATGCAGTAATAATGATAACATGAATTCAAGATCAGGCTTTACTTCTCATGATGTTTTGTACCAATTCTAAGATAATGCAGAAATAAAAAAACAATAACAAAGACATACATTGTCATCAATGCTCACTTACTGAAATCAAATTGAGATGGAACTAAATCAATCACTGTCTCCCACTGTCATCTCCTGCACCACCTGAATCTTTCACATCAATTGTGAAACTGTACTCTTGGTCACATCCCAGATATGAGTCACACATGAGATACAACATGTATGACTTTTTTCAAGCTTCAGATGGAGCAATAAATTCGAGCTTCACTTTCGCTTTCCTCTGGAAAGATACTCTCTTAATTGCAAGCAACTGATTGGTCTTGCTATCACCCAATACCAACCACCATCCTTCTTCTTTACATTTCGGGTACCTGGGAGCATCAACAGGTCCGACCTCTGATGTTTGTTGGAACATGTAATTTACAATGGTCTAGAATGATCTAGACAAATGTAGAGAAGTGTAGAAAATAAGTATTCTAGAATATACTAGAGTTGCCAAAGTTGGTTGAGATTAAAAGTTGTTATTGTCCAAAGGAATGTTCTAGATTAGAAGAATCTAGAGAACACTAGTTTATATCAATTGTAAAAGAATATTCTAGATAGGAGAATTCTAGAAGAATATGGAAAGAACTAATGGTTTATGTAAGCCTATAAATAGGCATCTTGTACACCATTTGTAAGAAAGCAAGTATCAATACAATTAGAAACTTCAAGTTACAAAGTCCTTGCTTCACCACCTTCACTAATAGAATTCTAGGAGCTCTATACGAGCAACATCACTATGCTCGTATATCTCCGCAAATATTACTCAAAGTTAAAATTATTTCAATTTCTAACAATGTTTCTCCGAGATCCCGTTCAAGTGTGACTTTCACCGAAACATCATCCCCAGAAACCACATGATCACTTTCCAACACCTCATACGTCATGTCAATATTCGGAAACCGCTCGCAGAAACGAGCGATGTCTAATAGCTGCAAATCTGACATCTGCAACAGCTCCTGTCTTTTGTCATCATCCATCTCCACCAAATCATATACTGTTTCTATACTCTTCCCTGGATTTTCTTGACACTTCTTGGCCAGCTCTTTGGTGAAGTGTGGGAGTTGAAGAAGAGAGGAATCACGTTCAAAAATACCCTGGGTAACCATTTGACTGACTTCCATCGCGAGAAGAGCAAGGTCAAGACAACCATTGCAAGAGATTACATCAACCATTGCATGGAGAAGCCTACTAGCAGAAACTAGGATCTCGCGTTGATCCGACACCAAGTTCCCGACAACTGTGTGCCTCGAAAAGTGTGCATGCAGCAGCGCATTTGCTTTTACATGCGGGTCAGTACATTTGGGATTTTCAAATGAGTACCTCTGATGATTAATCAACCTCCGTATCAGTTCTTCCTCCCCTGGTCGTAAAGGAAGCTCAGCATACTCCCAGTCAGAAGCAAGAATCTCTAAAAGCCCCTTGATCTTTGTTTTGGACGTCAACGATGAATTAAATCGTTCCATGGTCGTGTAACTTATGCAATAATAAGATCCAACCATTCCAAGGTTAAGAGGAGAAAGATCGATGCCCTCCTCCACAGAAAGACATTTACTTGCTTCCAAATCACTTATAGTATTCTCCACAAGCTCTGAAAGGTGATCAGAAAGATGCCTGTGGCTAACTCCCTGGAGATTATAGTAGTTTGGATTTTGAGAGAGCCTTCTGTACATGAAAGTCCATGTAATATAATCCACTGCTTCTTGCTTGTTGTTTATAACTCCAGTAACAACCTCTGCATTAAGGTTATCATGCAAATAGTGTTGCAAATGACTCTCCACAGGTAAAGCTTCATACAAGAATTTTCTGTAGTATTCCTTCTTTGGAGCGTGGCAAAGGATCATGCATTTGCCAGAATTATCTAGAAGAGGTCGCGTAGCATGGCCCATCATCTGCAGTAGATCAGCCACGGGATAGTAAGTATGAATGTTTTCTCTCCCATCATAATATTGTGTTCCCATAACGACTACCAGGTGAGCTGGTAATGCCATTCCCCAGCACATTGAACTGCTTGCAACACAGACCTGGATCCAACCAGCGTCAAACAGATGAGACACAATTTCAACATCCACACTGGTAAGACCTTCATGCAAGTAACCCAATCCATGCCAGAGAGTGGCGCTCAACATGGGCTCTTTGACTTTGGAAATGAAAGGCTCCAGTTCTTCCTCCGATTTTAGTAAAAACAGGGGTCTCTCTCCACTGTCAGCATTAGAGTAAGTCACAAAATCGGCCGCAGTGAGCCTGGAGCGCCTCCTCGTTGGAACAAACACAAGTGCAGGTTTTCCATTCCTTGCATGTTGGACGATGGCAGTATAAGTTGGTCTTGTCATGGCTTGCTTCCTTGCTTCAAAATTAGCTATGTCTACTCCTTGAATGTGTATCTCCAGTGGAACTGGACGAACACTTGGCGGGAAGTTAAAAAGCCCCTGAGGAGTTGCACCTATCCACTCCCCAAGATCTTTTGCATTTTCCAATGAAGTAGATAGTGCCATTATGCGAATCCTGTTCTCACTCAGGTTGCAACTTGCAACATATCTCATTCTAGAAACTATTATCTCCAAAATATGACCACCTTGACCCCCAATTAAGTGAAGCTCATCAATGATGAAAAGACTGACCTGTTGAACGTGTTTCCGAACTTTCCATCAGCGAGATAAGGAATCCCATTTCTCCGGGGTGCTTATAACTACTTGTCCTTTCTCAAGCAGTTTAAGATCTGTTGCTAGCTCACCTGTTAGTTCCACCACCTTCAACCCTAATCCCTTTCCAAACTTCTTCTCCCAATCATGATAACGCTCCTTTGCAAGAGCTTCCACCGGAGCAATGTATACAACGCGCATGATGCCATTCAGTCCTTTCTGATGGTTCCTCAACACAGCAAACTCTGCACAAATGGTCTTTCCGCTTCCTGTCGGTGCTGCAACCAAGACATTGTCATCTGTATTATATAATGCATTGAAAACCTGAGTTTGAATGGGGTTGAAGTGCATGAACTCCTGGTAAAGAGCTTCAAATTCAGGATTTCTCAATGCAGTCACAGGCAGTGGTTGCAAGTCTAACAACTCTGTAGGCAGAGGATATTTTTCTGGTAAGATAAGGTGCCTAAATGAAACAGGTAAAACTGACTGAGAGTTGAGCCACTTATCTGATACAACTCGAACAAAATACTGAGGAGGCAGAGGCTCATAAATTGGCACGGTAAAATTCAATGTATGGTCCTCATCAATATACTGCTTTTTCAACATAAAATACTCGTGATGAAGAATAAATTCCCCATCATTATCCTCAACAATAACCCAAAATGGCTCCACATATCCATGAACTCTATCCTCCCACAGAAAATCTGGTGTAATTGTAAGTTCTACTCTCAGAACAGTACGGGTGATGGGTTGAATATGTGCTGCTAAGTTCAGCTTCGGGAACTGGTGAATATATTTATGGAGCAACTTTCCCAGCTTAGGCTGACCAGTGAGCTTTTCAATCTCCTGAGAGGACAGATCATAATAACTCTCCCAGGCAATATTCCTCCTCCATTTTTGATAAGATGTCCTTTGGAATACCATGGAACTGACGAAGGGGTGTCTGAACATTCCACATCTGCTTACCAACCAACTTGCACAAGTTCAAAGCTTTCTCAGCTACTTGAGCCCATCCTCTTTTTAACGCTATCTCAAAAAGTGCTTGCATTAGACGTCCAGCGCTCTACAAACAGAAAATGAGACACAGGTGAGCAATCAAAACAACATTTACAATTAAAAATTGAAGATCTGAACAAAATGTCTACACTGTGTTACCTGAGTGATGAACACCATATCAGAAGTCAGTGAGAGCCCTTCAATCTTCAGCTGTGAAATGTGGGCTTGGAGCAAAACGTTAATTTTAGCGCTGGGTTCTTCCAAGCTCTCCTTCACAGGAATAGGAACAAGGTTTAAAAGCTTAGCAAGTTCCATCTTCTCATCTTGTCTCACTGTCAAATAATTAAATTCTTCGCTAAGTGAGAACAACTGACAAAGCTCGATATCACCCATTGTTGGCTTTAGATGCTCACTGTAAGTAGATATGGTTCCATGACTTATATAGTAATGACTTGCAATTCTGCCAAGGTCAGTGACCTGGAACGACCCACTTTTCTGGTTATACTTCACTAGATTATTCTTCTCCAAGACAGTTGCAGCAGAATGGATCTGAAAAGAATTACAACAATATCAGTTATTAAATGCAAATTGAACTATAATCAACATCAAGAGAGAATTTAGCACTAGAACATCAAAGTAGCCTATGACCAAATACGCAATAAAGATCACCATGAAAATAAAAGAGTGGTAATAGTGAAACAAAAATTGGATTCTTAGCAGATCAGCCCTCCTTTCTTCCAAAGTCCTGTCTCTACTCAGAGCATCAGCTGGCAAACCATAAAGTGTTGGATTCCTCAACATGCGAATGTACAAGTATGTATAGCTAAGCCAGTTGCCTGCTTCTTTAGCACTCTGAACTGCTCCAAGAACAATTTCAGCATTTAGCTGGTCCGCCAATTTGGACACAAACTGACTTTCAATGGGAAGTTGGTTATTCATGAGCAAAAGATAATACTGCAGCTCACTATGTCCTGTTATGATAATCCCTTCCCCTGAGGTATCATACTGAGGCCTTCCTGCACGACCAAGCATCTGTGTTACATCCAAAGGGCTTGATTCAGTCCATGCTCCTTTTTCGGGATTGTAAATTTGAGTACCCTTGATGATAACAGTGTGAGCTAGTAAATTAACACCCCAAGCGAGGGTTGCAGTGAAAACCAACACTTGTACGTCCCCTTGTCCAAAAAGAATCTCGACAAGCTCACGATCTGTTCTCGCCATACCAGCATTATGAATCGCAAACCCATACGGCAGCAAGTCCTTCAGATCATTGCTCCTAACATGACCAGACTCAGTTTGTAAAATCTCACGGCTTACACTATCCTCTTTTAGGAAACGACTTAGGGTATCATTAGCAAGAGCAGCATCTCGTATTGCACGTGCAGTTTTCAGTCTCTTTTCTCGAATGAACAAAAATGAGGACTTGATGCTTACCTGCTCTCGCCACGACCTTCTCATAACATATATCATTCATCAATTGGAATCTCTGTAAAGGCTTCTTCACAGTAATTCCAATATACTTGAGCAAGTGGACATGGTCTGTAACTGTTGTCAAAATGGAAAAGTCCTTTCTTCAGATCAACTCGTAAAAATAGAGCCACGTCTTCATAATTGGGGACTGTAGCTGACAAACCAACCAAACGAACGTGCTCCTTCGTGGTCTCAATTTGTCTAACTGTTCTTGCAACAATACTTTCAAGGACTGGCCCCCTATTATCATGAAGTAGATGGATCTCATCAATAATGACAAGTTTCACAAGCTGTGTATATGTTCGATCTCCAGATTTTCTAGTGATAATATCCCACTTCTCAGGAGTCGTAACGATTATCTGTTGTCTCATCTATTTGCTGGTGAGTCAGGGACTGGTCTCCGCTTAGCTCATTAACTTTTACATTGTAGTGCTTAAGACGGTTAGACAGATTTCCAACTATCTCAGCAACTAACGCTTTCATCGGTGCCACATAAACAATCTTGTATTTGTTGTTGTCAAACGACCCATCTGCATTCCTATGCAAAGCAATCTGCTAAAGTATGGTTAACATCGCCACATTTGTTTTCCCAGCCCCAGTTGGTGCACACAAAAGGAGATTCTCTGTTGTGAAAAGTGCAGTCTCGTATACTCTACTCTGTACCCTACTCAGCTGAGTCATCCCATCGAAGGCTGGTTGTGCCCAGTTGGGCATGACTGGAATCTTAACAAGCTCTTCACCAGCGGACAGCGGTTCAGGCTTACTCGCAGGCACATGAACTTCCTGGTATCCTTTGCACTGATTCCGATAAGACCCTGTAACAAGCTGACATTTTTTATTAGACACCGGTAAGCCCCCTTGATGGAGAGATATGCTGTCGAGGTCCAGGAGTTGACGCTTCCCTTCCAGCCAGCCACTTCCTGAATCTTCATCAATCACCGGACCTCTCCTCACCATTTCTCTATCATCGAATCTATCGCTACTCTTGTCTTTCAATCGCCTAGCTTCTTCTCTAATACTTTTCTCCATGTTCATCTGTCGTTCTTTAGCAGTTGCTCTTGCAGCATACAAATGTTCAAGAATGGATGCCAAGTCAGGACCAAATCCCATCATTTCTTCCTGGATTTTCTCCCTATCTTCCTGGTCTACATCCCTTGCAAGGCGAGTACACCACACAATCTTTAACTTATTCTGCAAAAGAAACTTGATTACTTCAAACTTTTTAAAATCTAGAAGCACCACGAGCTTGTTCTCTACATCTCTGTCGTCACCTTCAGCAAGTATTTGAAGTACATCCTCAGCAAGTTTCTGGCAATGCTGTGGGTCAATCTCTTCATAGGCATGGGATAACTTCCTCTGAAGCCAATAAGCATCAATGTCTTGGACATTCAATGTCATCTCCTCATTGAGGTCTGGCATCTCGTCATCGCCTATTCCACACATCTGCATTGCCCCAGCTGCCTTGGTTTCAGGCACATCATCATCCTCTTCAGAATCGCGGTCCTCTTCTACCTGATTACAAAAACCTTTAATTAACAGTGAGACAGCAAAAAGAGTTCCTGATACAGTTTCAAGATAGAAGTATACCCATAATTAACATATCAGCAGGCAATGAAAACTCAAAATTTGACTAAACCTGAGATAATATAGCACTCCCTGAGTCCAAGAGACCCCTAAATTATTTTGGTCATAAGTAAATTAAAATTGAAATTAGCATCAATACGTAAGACTTAGATTAAAATTTACCTAATCATCATCACTCTCCTCGTCCTGATCAAACTCGACGGTAACACCAATCTCACCATCTAAAGCCTCGTCCCCATCCACGGCAGCACTTTCCCCCTGGTAATCCATGATAAACTTCCCCATTGAAACAAGATACTCAAAAGTAGTATCCGAAATAGCACCCAACAATTTCTCAATCTCCCTCTTCTTATCCAAATTCTTAACCTTGTCATTCTTAGGAACACCCAAAATCACATCAGCAGCATCATAAAGAACTTCCTGAGGCTGCCCACCTAAATTCTGCTGTATACAACCAAGTAGCGCCTCATACGCAGTGCAACTCTCCTTAGTCTTGGGCTTATAAACACCTTCTTCAAGTGAATCCAACACACTTTTCACTTCAATACGGCGTCGTTTACTATCTCTCAAATAATCATCATCCCTTTGTTTCTTCTTCTTGTATTTCTTAATTTTCTCTTCGAGCTCAATTGGTCTACCTCTATAAACCTTATCCCTAAAATGCTTTGGATCAATTTTACCCCTAAGAGTCTCAGGCTCACCAGTAGCTTCATCAACATCGTGACGACGTGAATCAGTAGTGAGAACAAGACTAGAATTGGCTTTGTTATCGTATTGTTTCAATCTGGCGTGTGATTCTGCACCTGCACCAGCACCACCACCGCCACCTGAATGTGCCATTCAGGAACTAATTAGGTTTTCCTCTCCACCAACAATCTGTAATTAGGGTTTTTCTAGGGCTTTGATTGAATTCGAGAAAAGAACACGAATACTACTAGATTTTAATAGTAATCGACAGAGAGACTTACGATGATCTGATCGATTTGTCTTGGATCAGGAACGCTGGAAGAGAAAATCCGGGGTAACAAGAAAATCCTTTAACCGCCTTTGAAAAGATGGGAGAAAAAAAAAAGCGAACTTCGCGAGAATCGTATTCCTCCCGCTTTTATAGACAATTGGGTCGCCAAGTGCGCTGTAGTTGGTGACGTGGTTAAAGGATACAATTACTTTTCTTTTATTATGAACGATTTTTTTGGGACCATGGTTTTTTTTGGAGGGACCATGGTCCTATTAGGCCACCTACCCTACAATGTTAAGGGATGTCCTAAAATCAGATGAGATTATTAATTTGGCCCTTATCCTAATTAAATTAACCCTAATCTAATAACTACATCTAACTTAATCTAAAACAAAAACCTAAATATAATCCTAATCTAACCTAGCCGCACAAAAAAAAAAAAAAAAACAGTTTTGAGGAACTGTTCTCCTCTTCTTCTTTCCTCTTCCCCCATTTCAACATCGTCTTCATCGATTAATCGTCGATTCATAAAATTTTCATCGTCGATTAATCAATTGACTATAAGAATGGTTCTTCGAAAGAAACCCAATAGACTCCCAGGAACAGGTCCCCCATTAGGACATCTAGTAAATCAACCAAGTGATTTTGAGATTCATAAAGAAGTGGAAGAGCCAAGTGAATCCATAATCCAATATAATAGACGTAGTAAGAAGCCTGATTCTGCCATGGGACCGATTCGCAGGTATTTTCCAACAAACCCATACTTTTAATTTGATTTTGATTCGTTTAATTGAATAGAATTCATCAAAATAGGGTTCGAATGGAAGTTACAGTGCGCTGTTCGGTTAGGACCAATTTCTAAAAAACCCTAGTTTGTTAACCGAACTTCCTGAAAGGAAGAACATGAAGAATAGTTCGGTTTTATAGAATTCAAAACCGGGTCACCATACTGCCAGTTCGGTTAGTTCGCAAAAAAGCCTGAGACTTTTTTCTAAACGAACTTCACCAGTTTTGCAACAATTTTTTTTCCACTTGTAACTGATCTATGCAATTTTGCCCGCTGTTTTGAGTTTTTGTGTAACCGAACTGAGCTATTTTGTTCGGTTGGTTCGCATAATATTCTAAAACTATTTAGTAACCGAACTTTACCAAAAAAATAAATAAATTTCAATATAACCGAACTATGCTATTTTGCCCTATATGTTGAGTTTCAATTTAACCGAACTTGTCCAACTATGTTGTGTTGCATACATGTGGAGTTCGGTTTATTCGCAAAAAACCTTGACAAACCGAACTCTTCACTATTAGTTACCAATGTTGAGTTCGGTTTATTCGCAAAAAACCTTGACAAAACGAACTCTTCAGTATTTGCACACATGTGGAGTTCGGTTTGATCGCAAAAAACCTTGACAAACCGAACTCTTCACTATTAGATGCTGAACATCTTGGATGAAGAGACATTCACTTATTTAGCTGCGGATAGATTGAATCCAGACGAGAGCGGAAATATACCACATTACATCAGTGAATTTCTACAAAATTTGAATCCACCAGGGATGCCTCTATTCAAGTTAAATCTGAAAATTGGTTGTCCAATTATTCTGATGAGAAATTTGTCTCCATCAGTGGGTCTTTGCAATGGTACCAGATTATTGGTTACTAAATGTTGTAGACATGTAATTGAAGTGAAGATTCTAACCGGACACAAAGCAGGGGAGACGGTTTTTCTACCAAGAATATCATTTCAACCGTCGGTCTCAGAATTGAATATAAACATGTCGAGGCGTCAATTTCCCGTTCGAGTAGCTTATGCAATGACAATTAATAAATCCCAAGGGAAGTTTGTAAAATATGTCGGGATAGATTTAAAAACTCCAGTGTTAAGCCATGGCCAACTTTACGTGGCTTTGTCAAGATGCACCGCAACCAATAGAATAACGGTACTACTTGAAGACGATACTGAGAAACTTGAGACCACTAACATTGTCTATCCAGAAGTCCTACTATAAATTATACAATTTTTTATTTGATTTAGCATAACATTTTACTTTTTAGACATTCATGTTAATTTACTTTTTATTCATTTCTGGCCTGAGGCAACTAACGTGGTCTATCTATAAGTTCTTCAATTTGAAAGCTATTCTATCTCATGTATATCTTCTATCGTTCTTGAAGATGATCCAAAAAAGAAAACTTTATTGTCTCGCTACGGTGCGATTTTGCTTAAACTAATACCTTGAAGAGACCATAAACCAAAGGTCTTAACAGTACCTGAATTAGAGACTCCTCTTTCCAATCGCTAAGGTTCTCAAATGGCTTGGCAATATTCAAACCGCTTCACAGCGAAAAATAACGATGTAGCAGTTCTCTTTCTTCCTGTAATAAGCAATTTAGATCTGTAACTGAGCAGCAAAACTCAATGCCATTATGCAAGTGACAAATGAACAAGAAAGACAAAAATAAATAAAAATAAATAAATCTAGACTGATATTCAAGTGTCACATGAGAGGAGCAAGAATTACGAATATTAAGTGCAAAAGGCAGCGCATGTACAAAATAAATCATACACAGAAATAGATAGATACATACGGACAACAAATGGCAAGAGAAGTTGGAGACTCATGGTAGTAAAACCGCTAATATCTCTCTGTATATTAATCTAACCAAGGTGTGCCAGTAGATTCTGAACAATTATATCGGCAAAATAATGGTTCCTTCAATGAACCACTGATCAAATGGACGACCATGCAATACAAATCCTGGGGAAAAAACAAAACGAAAGGAAAAAAATTACAAAACTGAAAATTACAAAGATAATGTTTCTGTTGACATTTATGATTGCGTTGGATCTCACATTATTTGTAATTGCAGGATACTATTCATCGCATTAAAAAAATGAAAAATTTTCAAACTCCTATGTTAGACGGAGAGACAACGAATCGTGACAATGAAGCTCCATACTGCAATCAGCTAAGATTTTTTTTTTTGTTGGTCATGCATATGGAAATTGAGAACTAATACCAACTGAACATGAAACTTCTCATTAGTTATGCCATCAATATGAACATGATTGCTTATTTCCATATTGCATAAACTGAAACAAACTAAACTATTTTATAACTTTAGTACATAAACTGTGAGATTAAAAAATTCTAATGTGTGAAATCATCCAACGTGAATTAAAGAGTTCATTACCAAAAGATAGACAGTGACATCAATCTTGCTAACCCAAAATATCCAACTTATGCCTCACCATTGCTGCCTACTATAACATTGGTAAATTTCTCATTATAGTCTATTATTTCCAGTTGGTGCAAATGTGTTGGACTCTTTGCTATCTCAAGCACTATGTTGAACATTTCTTTTATTGCAGATATTTTGATAAAGAAGGTGCATGTGGTGATCAGGTACAAAAAAATTTCAGTCATTCACAAGGTTATGAAATCATTGTTTTCTACTGACTAACTCAGATGAGTACAAATGCAAATCTTTGTTTTTCAAGGATTCCATAATGGACTTCACCCAATTCAACCACCAACCAAATAGTCCACAGTACCTATGTCTAAGCACATCTTAAGTATCTCAAGAATTACACCTAACAGTTGAACAATCATGTACGTGATATTATTGAAAGAATAAAAATTAAGAAATGAAAAAGTTAAATTGGGCACAAAACCATAAGGGCAGATAAAATTCGTTCCAGGGTTTCAAACAATTTACCTGGAAATTGACTTGTAAGATGCTTACTTTGACATTCAATACCACAATATGCAATCGATGTCGACCAATTTGAGAGCAAAATAAATAAATAAATTGATCCACACACCTCAGAATGTAAAAGGGTTTTCATTTCGATCATTCCATCAGGTGAAATTATTTATCTCCTGAGAAGAGAAGAAACCGAGAAATTATATCAAGAACGTAGTAACTGAGAAATTATAGTAGTAGATAGATATGTTTTGGAAGTAGATAGATAGGTCTTGATGAGTTTTGGAAGATTTCCCAGCTGAGATATTGTTTAATTTTGGATCTGATACGGGATGGACGCTCATTTTTGCAAAAGCAAGATGAATCGAGGGTTTCTTTTCGTTTGTGAAAACTGGAAAGAGAGCAAGGAAGAGTAAAATAAACAAAATGGGGAAGTGGTGGCGGACATTACTGTAAGCAGAAATGTTATGTTACGTTGCGATCATTTTAATATACAGTACATCAGGAACAAACCCATCTCTAACCATACGCATCTTCCCTCCATCAACGGCTTAAAAATAAAATTAAGACCTAGGTCCTAGATGTTTATCCACGATTCCACATATCGGTTTCACTTTCACATGCTAACAAAAATAATTCAACAAAAATATCCAGAAAAATATGCAATATTATCTATCACCGTAAACTCATACAACACCGAATAATCAAAGAGGTTGAGCTCCAGCTGTAGACCTGGGAGATAACTAGTCACAATATTCGGAAAAAGCTTAAAATTCACGAATTTAATTTGTGGTTACATTTGGACGTCGAATTAGACGGAAACGTCCGATGGATATTCGTCTATTCGTCGAATTACTAACAATCAAATTTTTTTAAATATGTATCGATCTTTTTAGGACATGTGATATGTTTGTTGTAGTGTGTAGATTATTTTTTTTTTATCAATAAAAAAAAGATGTATTGATCAAAAATAGAGGTATAAAATATTTATACCACAACCTAAGCCAAGTACAAGAGGAATGAAGAGAAACAAAAGCAAAGCCCACATACAAGCTAAGCCTTAAGAAGAGAAAAGAAACAAAAGAAACCTACATACCAACCCAAAGACAAAGCTACGGACTAGTGAGACTCAAAGAAAGATTTGTGCCGGTTCTCCATGACATCAGTGGTAATTGCTCAAAATCTTTGATAACTAAAGACCAAGAGTAGAGACAGTATATAACTTTATTGGTCACAACCACATCGTTGCAGACTTTGTCAGTAAAGACTCTTGCATTCCGTTCTTGTCAGATGCACCAAAGAACTGCTGCAGGGATTAAGTTCCATAAATAAGTCAAAGCAGTTGAAGATTGCTTCAAATGCCAAGAATGAACAACATCTGAAGGATGCTCAGGCATTGCAAAATACCAGCTCAATTTTTCCAAAAATTTACTCCAAATCTTTTTTGCAAAAGTGCAGTGCAGCGGAACATGAGAAGTAGTTTCAGATGCACTACAAAAAAGACATTCAGCTGGAACATCCATTCCCTTCCTTATTAAAGAGTCTCTTGTAGGTAATCTTCCATGTGCAATTGTCCATAAGAAAAAGCCAATCTTTGGAGGATATTTCTGACTCCAGATAAATGAGAAAAATGTTTTCTCTGTTGTGTCTGCATCAATCAAGCTAAGAAAATCATACAAATATTTGACAGAGAAAACCTTACTTGCACATTGATTCCACTGCAGTTCATCCTCAAGATCAGGAGTGAAAGTGAAAGAAACAAAATCAGAGACAAAGTATAGCATGTTCCATTGCAGCAGCACCAAACAATCTTTTTGGAGATCTCAGATTCACACAATACCATTTTCTTCAGCCACACCAATTTCAGCCACTTTGAGATTCTTAGACCTAGAGACATTATATAAATGAGGATAACAATCTTTGATGGGAGTGTCATACAACCAGTGCCTTCCCAAAATCTAACTAAAGTACCAGACTGTACTTTAAATCTCACATGCTTAAGAAAGAAAGAATTGTGATTCATAATAGCCCTCCAAACTGAACTTGCATATGAGCAATTAGGAACCTTTTCCATCTAGTGTACATCTTCAACACCATATTTTTCAGCTATAATTTTCCTCCACATAGCATCTTCTTCTGTAGCAAACCTCCAAGACTATTTATAAAGTAATGCTTGATTCATTTTTTTCAAGTTCTTCACTCCAAGGCCCCCATGTTTCTTTTTTATGCAAACAACAATCCATTTCACAAGGTGCAATTTCTTTATTCCCACATTATTATGCCACAAAAATTCCTCATAATTGTTTATAGCTTTTACATACAGAACTGGGCATTTCAGGTCTTGCTCTCTTTCTGTAAGGTGAGAATCTATGGGGGAGTTTGTATGAAAACATTAATGTATAATTTTTTTCTTCGGCGAGAGAAGAGAAGATGTAGAAAAAATAAAATTCAGCGAGAGAAGAGAAGATAAGAAAAGAAAAACTGGATCCGAAAAAAGAGGATAAGGAAAATAGTCAAATACATACTATAGAGTCGGTTTTGTGAAACCGTCAAAATATACATCAAGTTTGACTAAAATAGATATTTGCCAGGGTTGGTCAACAACCGTAGGAAATACTTCCTATTACCTACGGCTAAGAAAAATAAACCCTCACAATTGGCACTCAGTTTTGTAGTGCGTCCCGTCCCGTCCCGAGTTAAACCAGTACCGGTCCGTCCCGTACTTCACAAGTACAGGTACAAGTACACAGGTATAGGTACCGACTATAGGGAGGTATAGGTACTGATCTAGGCAAAGAACCGTGCCGTCCCGTACCATGTGCAACCCTAGAAATAACTGAGGGAAAACTCACCTTGAACCTTTCTGCCAACATTTTTGAGAGAATCTTATAAGTCCATGCACCAAACTAATTGGTCTGAGATATTTAATTTCTTTAATTGTATCATTCTTAGGAATAAGAGCTATAAAAGTATTCTTGAGTCTCCAATTTAGAAAGCTTTTATCCTGTAAATCTTGCAGAAATTTCATAAAATGTTCTTTTAGAATGCCCCAACAAAGTAAGTAAAAGCTCACAGGAAATCCATCTGGCCCTGGAGCTTTATTTTGACCTAAAGATTTGATTTCTAGCGAGCATTCCTCTTCTTCAAAGTCTCTTTCCAACCAAGTACACATTTCATTAGAGATTGTATTAAACTGCATACCTTCCATATTGACTTGTCTTCTGTTATTGGCTTGAAAGATTTGTTGAAAGTAATCCACAATACTTTGTTTAATTTATTCTTCATTAGTAGTTAAGACACCATTAACGTTGATAGAGCACATATAACTTCTTTTTATATTATCATTTTACAATCTGTGAAAATGTTTGGTGTTGTTCTCATTATTATTAATGTCATTAGCTCTTGATATGCACCTCCACTTCTCAGCTTTCACCAAAGTAAGTCTGCACCATTCTTTTCTTGCAGCTACTCTCTCATCCAACTGAGCACTTGAAAGGCCGTTATGAAGATTTTCTTCAATGTCCAAATTGTTGAAAATTTCCTCTAATTTCTCCAACTTTCTCTCCAATTCTCCATACTCTTGCTTGCTCCACTCTCTTAGCTTTCCCTTTAAAAGCTGAAGTTTTTTGCAGAATACAAAACCAGGATTGCCTGCAACATAAAAAGACTCCCAACAATTTTTTATTGGTGAAATATAATCAGGATGAGAGAACCAAAAAAATTCACAGCAGAATGGAGGAGGACCACACCTCAAATCATCACAAGTCAGGGCTATATGGCTATGATCAGAGACATGGAGAGGAAGAGATTGTTGAATTACGTTAGGATACTCCATCTCCCATGATAAAGAAACTAACAATCTATCAATTCGACTTCGAACACTTTGGACTTGGTTATTAAAGGCAAATCAATAAGATGATGCTTGGAAATGAATTTATTTAGCCTCTCCATTCCACAGGTATAATCACTTCCCGTAGATCTTTCATGATGTTAGAGCACTGCTCGGTCGAACTCGCATGCGTTTCTATCTCAAGTATGTTTGTCAATGTTAGTGATCAAAATTATAAGTCTTGATTTCTAGTCTACTATTAGCTAAGTCATGGACTAGAATAGAAAGTATAGTTGAGATCTAGACTCCATGGCGATCATTATACAAAGACGAAGAACTACTCAAGGAACTGGTGGAACTTCATTGACTAAAAGGTATGTGGATACTTGAACTTATCTATCACTCAAAAGTATATCTACTCTATCTCCTATCTTGAGACAAAATTTGTATTGTTATATAAACCATGATTATACAAATTTGCTATTTCGAACCGAGTTTATCTCGCCTATCTATTTCTCGAAATAGGAGTTGGTAAGCTTTCTCTTTGGCCAAGTTCATCTTTACTAGTGACGAAAGTCATATTAGTTTCAATTACTTGAAAATAGCTTTGACGAAAAATAGCTTGTGAACAAAAACTATATAACGTCCTCTAAGAATGTTTCAATGATTGAAATGAGGGTTTAAAATATAACCTTGAAAGGATATAAACACTGTGTGTAATCTCATACGTGCGTAAGTCCTTATTCCTTAAACCAAAGTATGCATACTTTGCTGCTCAGGAAAACCAGAATTGAAGTCCGCGTACCAGTACGTGTACTGTCGGAAGTTCATATCCAGTGAATTTTTGTTGGAGTTTGTGAACTGAAAACAAACTTATTCCGGGTACTTAAGTCTTCGTACCAGTATGCGTACTTAAGTGGGTTAGTTTCTAAAACCGATTATTCGTGAACTTAAACTTATATAAACTAAGGAATGCATACTTGCAAACCGTGGATGTAAAGTTCATGAATTGATTCGAGTGAATCAAATCGTTTTTGCTTCAATTATGTCTTATATACTTCTATGAGATATAAGCAATTGCACAACTCTCTAACTAGTTCATTTGAGTCATTTGACCTAGTTATGGTTAAGATGAATATGGTTGATATGAAAGTGTTATATGGATAACCATTTGGTTAACTACTGTTAAACCAACTAAGTGTACAAGTTTGGGTACGATTACACAAACCTAAATAGACGTGCATTTCATTCGCGTGTAACAAGCTAAGTTCGATCTAACGGTTGAAAGATATTAGCTTGAATCTAATCAGGTTTTCATCTAACAATGAATATTGAATGCTTTGTTACCAAGGTAACTTAGATTGCAAACCCTGATTTGAAAGACTATATAAAAGAGAACTCTAGCAACTTGGAAACCTAATCCCCACACCTTATGTGTGATACTAGTTATGTTAGCTAGAGTTGATTCTCCCTTAACCTTAGGTTTCTATCGAGATCCTGTAGGTTAACGACTTGAAGACTTCATTGGGATTGTGCAGCCAGACCCAACTATTTTCTCTGTAGTTGCGTGATCTGATCTTGTTGTTTCTATCGTGTTTGAGTACAACCGTAAGATTGGATTGAGATTGATTTCTCCGACATGCAAGGTATAAAAGAAGTTACAAACATCTTCGTCTCATCGTTTGTGATTCCGCAATATCTTCTTTCGCTAGTCGATTAAGATTATTGTAAGGTGATTGATAATTCTAGGTTGTTCTTCGGGAATATAAGTCTGGGTTATCAATTGGTTCCTGTTCACCTTGATTTATCAAAAGACGGAACAAAAAATCGTAGGTAATTCTGTGCGAGACAGATTTATCTATTACCGTAGAATTTTCTGTGTGATACAGATTTGTTTATTAAAGTCTTCGACTTTGGGTCGTAGCAACTCTTAGTTGTGGGTGTGATCAACTAAGGGAATCAAGTGCGTAGTATCATGTTGGGATCAGAGACGTAAGGAGCGCAACTGCACCTTGGATCAGTGTGAGATTGATTGGGGTTCAACTACAGTCCAGACCAAAGTTAGTTTGTAGTAGGCTAGCGTCTGTAGCGGCTTAATACAATGTGTGTTCAATCTGGACTAGGTCCCAGGGTTTTTCTGCATTTACGATTTCCTCATTAACAAAATTTCTGGTGTCTGTGTTATTTCTTTTCCGCATTATATTTGGTTATATAATTGAAATATCACAGGTTGTGCGTTGAATCGATCAATTGGGAAATCCAACCTTTGGTTGTTGATTGAAATTGATTGATCCTTGAACATTGGTCTTTGGTACCATTCAAGTGATTTCTCTTGTATTCAATTAGACTCGCAGATTTTTATTTGCTTGAGTAAGTATTGAATCGAGAAAGTCATATATAACTCTTTAATATACTTTCTTGAAGATTGAGTCTGACTGTCTAGTTGATTCTCTTAAAAGCATATTGGAGTTTGTCCATATAGATTTCTAAGCGAAATATTGAGTGTGGTTGTTAGATCCCCGGTTTTTCAATTGGTATCACAACAGGCAAACTAGCCAAATAGGATAGACCTGAAACTAGCCCTTGATTGTTAGACCCCGGTTTTTCAATTGGTACCTGACTGTCTCAAACAAATAGGATAGACCTCAAACTAGCCCGATCTCGTAACAAAGACTAAAGCCTTGCACAGTAAAATCTACAGCTTATGATGACTACTACATGTGATCCTATTTGTTTGAGACAGTGGTGGCCCCCATTTCAGTCCGAATGTTCAAAGCCTTCCCCTCTCAGCCACACGGTACTCCCACGGTGCTTTCCCTGGTTTCTTTTTCTGTCAATCTAGAACTACTCCATGAAAGTAAGCTTATGATTGGACTGGTAAACAAACAACCAAACTCATGGTACATTTGTCAAAGAGTATTTGGTCAAACATAGCATTTATATATTGTCCGACGCCCATGGGCTTGCATGTAAAAAGCGGGGTTTCCCGGAATTCACACACCAAGAAATTAGGCTGTGTCATTTACAAACGGGTTTTGAGAGCAATATTATTTTAGTTTACCTGCAGTTTGTTATCCTTGAGAATCAGAACATTGGGACAGTTCATATTTTAAGGATAGTGAAAGCCGTGCCATTACTAACATGAAGAGAGTTGCAAGTCTTTTGCTTAGGTTTTGACGGCTGAGAACGGATTTCACATCTTAATTCCAGTAACGACGACAAACAATAAAAACTGAAACTTGTCATTCCTACACATATGTTGCCGGTCACATTAGCTGTGAATGAATGAGCGGCCTAAAATGGGGGTAAATGTGCTTATAAAAAGACCAGCAACAACAATATAAGAGATTCAGAAATAAGAGTACTGTTTCCAAAAAAAAAAGTATTCTTAAGAATACTCCTCCCAAATGGGTATTCGCAATCACAATTTTGTTTTCGTGCTTTCTCTGATCATTATAATCTCTCTGTTTAATAGAACTGCAGGAGAACAATCCAACGACCGAGTGGATGCAGTCTGCAATCAAACCCCCAATCCTAAGTTCTGCTTCGACGCTATATACGCCGATCCTGATGCTTCAGAGGCTAATATAGTAGCGCTCGCTTATATCTCTTTTCGCTTAGCAAGCAGCAACGCTACAAACACCCTGTCCTTCATTACTGATCATCATAATCAAACCAATGGGTCTCACGGTGTAACACAGGAGGACGGTCTGAAACAATGTAGCCTTGATTACGAAAAGGCAGAGAATGCACTTGACGCAGCCCTCGCCGACTTGGACTCGGATACTTTTGAGCTTGGACAGTACGCGGATGTTGCTGCTCAGTCCGCAGTCCATTGCGACCATAGCTTGAATGCAACTAAGATGATATCTTCATCATTACATTCACAAATGACTAGGAGGAATACAGATTTGAAACTACTGGCCGGTATCTGTTCTGTGATCTCATCGATGCTTGTTATGTAACCTTCGAATATATCGAATTATTACTTAATGTTTTGTTAATGAATATTGTTTTTCTTCTTCTCTTTCTTTTTCTGTTCTTGGGATGAGAGGACTGTATGAGGTAAAACGGCAACCATAATTGTTGTTCTGCTGTGAGCAAATTACAAATTCCAAGCAGTGGGGAACCACATTTCATGATTCATGAAAAGTAAAATCTCCTTGGGTGCGGGTGACACCTAATCGGCATCCAACCATCCATTGAATTCTACTGGCTGTAGTACTACCCTTGGCAGTTGTCCATTCAGCCCAGCTGGCTCCCAAACCTATTGACGAAATGAGTTTACAAGCGTTTGATAAGCGAGAGACTTGGACTGTACCATATGGCGAGTACAGTACATGCTGTATGTTTATCACCATAGGGCTCTTGTGTCCCAACTATTGATTAGACTCATTCAACGAAAAATGTTTGTGTTGTCAATTTCCGTCAAAGGTAGTATTAGTTGTAATTGCAAGTAAACCTGCTGAACAACAATGCAGTAAAGATAAGCGATTTTGCTAAAGTAAATCAAAATTTTGGCACATCGACGTGGAAATATGTGAAAATAGCATAATAAATAAGATGTTAGACTCTATTTTACCACATATGTGATGCGATAGTAATGTGATGCGATAGTAATTTATAAATTTATAAATATTGAGTAATGCACCAGATATTATTGTAATGTAGTCGATTTTGGTTGGGATGGCCTAGATTTCGCCGTTAATTCCGGTTTTGATAATTAACATAACGACATTTTTAATTTTGCCGAGACGGAATTTGGTCAGTATTAACCGGAAATTTTGGTTAAATCTTAGTAAACTTGGCCGGAAACCTCGGCTAATGGTTTTGAAATTTGTATGGATATTGGGTTTTCTACTATTTTTAAAAAGGGACTTGTTTCTTTGATAAAAATTGGTGGTATTTCATTATATTTATTCACTATTATGAGTGAAAAATATATGAAAAATGTTTGATATACGTATTATAGGGATAAAATTCGGAAACGAAGTTTTAGTGGTTACTTCGAGATTTTTCACCGAGAATATCCCCGAGATAACGTTATTCCACTGTCTCGGTCCCGGCCGGGATATACCTAAATCTGGAATTGATTACATTGATCGCGCACCAAGTCTCCCTTAAAATTTTTGTGGAAACTAAATCTCCCCTTAAAATGCAGTATTTGTGAAAACCAAATTTCCCACTCAAAGGCCCCAAAATTAGCCCACACACCCGGAATTTCCACATCTTCTGATAAAACGCTTTCAGTTATCTCCCGAAAAAAAACAAAACTCAAAATCCAACAAAACGATTCTCATTCTCTTCTCAAATCCCAACTTAACAAAAACTCATTACTGGAAGCTACACGAGATTAAATCACACACAAAAAAGACTCGAAATAACTAATTATCTCACTCCGACATCAAAAGGAAAACCTTAATTTACCATTTCTCAATTATCAATACTGTCACTCCATGGGCCATCCTAGCTTTTTCTGATATATAATTTTTATCTAGAAATCTACACATAACCTCGAATCAATTTGTGGTTTTATGTTTTCGTCGTTGTGCAGAGACTATATCAGGTTAGTTTTCTCATCTATCTCTTTCTGAAAATTCCAATATGGGTTTTCTTTATTTTTTGTTTTTGATGTTCATAATTCTTTAAGGTAATTTTCTTTCTGATGATGCAATTTGAAGAAGATTAAGTTTTCAACAAAAAAAAAATCCTTTTTATATAGTATTTCTGTGGTTTATTACAATGATTATTATCGTTTAATGTGTATCTCAGCTAAGGAAAAACCAATTGATCTCATGGTAGTTTGAAAACTCAGACAACCCAAATTTTTTGGATGAGGGAAGGAAGTCAGGAAAAGTCAAATAAGAAACCACGTTGACAAAGGGTACACAACCCAGATTATGCAGTGAACAATGAAGCATACAAACACTTGAATCCGTGAGCCGAGATGACACAAAATGAATGGTTCTCCTGCCAGAATTTAGACCTAGACATCCGTTGGGGAGGTCTAAGTCTAAACATGACAAGGAGATAACACATCTTATCAAGACTGCTTAAGAATATCGTGAGTAACTGAGACGACTATGTTCCTTTGAGGAGGAAAATAAAGGAAAAACCATGCTTCATGTATCATTTGTATGTTGAACTATTAGTGATTCATGAAGAAAATGAGAGAATGGATTGAGGTTGTTCGGAACCATACAATGGAAGCGACATGAAATAATACCGGAGGAATCACCGGTACATATGGATAACGAACACATGATGATAGTGCTAGCAGTCGAGGAAGAATTTCTAGGAGGATGTAATTACATTTATCGCTAATCAGATGAAGATTCAGCATAATGGTATGAATATAACACAAATCATTTTAAAGATTACCAATCTTTGGGATAATGATTGAATAATGATCTAATAAAAGATTATTATTTAAGGGAAAAATAAAACAATTTCCCTGAATTTTTATCAAACACTATTATTTTAATCAATCCAAATTTATAATTATTTGGATAATATCTAAAATGGAGTGTGTCTGACAATGTCATGAATCATTTTGAAGCTTGGTTTGCCGTCAAGATGACTGGGAGAAAGAAGAATATTTGGAACAAGCTAATTTATTCAATCTTGTGGCATATTTGGAAAGAGCGGAGTTGAATGCATTTTTGTAGAAGGTCTATAGATGTGGATGAGCTTTGCTTGATTATTAAACAGAATCTTATTCTATGGTTGTTTGAGAAAAATGTTTTTTGGGATTTTTAACAAACTGCCACACTTGCAAATCCCGATTCAAGAAAATGCCACCGTTTTTTTCAGAGTTTATTAAATGCCACAACCGTTAGTTTTTCCGTCAGGACCCACACACTTGGTCTTTTTCGCTGACTTGGTCAAAATAATCTGTCGCGATTTACATATTTAACCTTGAAAACCCTATTATACTAGTCATGGGTTCACCATCTTTCCCCGTTAGTTCTTTCTTCTTCCTCTTTCCCCCGTTCTTCTCTTATCGTGTTTCCGTGAGAAGATTTTGTGATTATGATATCATAAACTTAAGAGAAACGTTAAGAGTTGATTGTCGGTGATGCTGTTCTGATTGTTTTAGCACGGGATGAAGAGGATGGAGTTGCTGCTGTAGATCGAACATAGGATTTCTGAAGTTAGGGTTGCTTTTAGATGTAGAACAAAGGGGTTGAAGTTTAATTAATGTTCTGAAACCATTTTGAAGATAAATCGAAGAGCTAGGGTTTTTTCTGTGGAGAAAAGAGAACTTAGCATGTCTTTGATTTGAATCCCGATTGGTGGGTCGATTTCAATTTGAAGCAATGGTTTGAGTATTAATTTGAAGAATTGAGCTGTATCCACAGAAAAAACATGATTGAGCTGTTGTGATTGGTGGGTCGATTCATGTTTAAATCCCTATTCAATTTGAAGCAATGGTCGATTTCAATTTTTTGAATTGGGATTTACAAGTGTGGCAGATGGTGGATGCCTACCGTTCCTATACAGGACTTCTTCAAACAGCAACCAAGGAATTGAATCGGGGGTTTTGATGTAATCTGAATATCGGTTTTTGCCCAATTTGGTTTTGATCAAATGGTGGTCATGAATTACAGGAGACGGTGGCTGAGATTGGGTTTAATGGCAGTTTTTCTTGGGTCATTGTAAGAGTGGTGAGATTGGGTTTAATGTCACTTTGTAAAAAATATATATATAGTTCCACTGATACTGGTAGAGGGGAGCTGCATTGCAGTCAGTTATGGCTAGTGGTATTCTGGACCTTACAGGAATTTTCGGCATATATTGCAGGAGAGAATGTAGAGAGTGGGATCTCTGCTTCACTAATTCATATTGTCTGCATCAATCTACGCACTTACTCCACAAACATTGAATGTGCTGATGTCACTACCAAGAGGAAAGTGTGTTATGTTTGTGATTACACTCAGGAAATGATTAAGTTAGAGGTCTTTTGGGAAGTTCTCAGATTGTTGGATTCGCTAATTCGAGACAAGAGGCATGTGGAAGCAGTGGGTAAGCTGATATGGCAACTTAATGATGTTGTGTCTAGTAAGATGAGGATCTGAAGTGCGAAATTATGGCAATCTGATATTAATGTTGAGAAAGAGGAACATGACCTCATGTCAAGGATTCAGTTAATGATAATAGTGCACAATTCAGCATCATGTGGTGTCGAGGAAGGATGGATTATGTCAAGAGTTGCTTCAGGTTTGGTACGAAATTTTCCTTAGCCTTGTACTTCTGGAGGTACAAAAGCAACTACTTGGATAAGTACGGACTTGGATTACATAGCTTATATTCTGCTGGTGATTTTGAATTCCTTTCAAGTCGAGAGTGGCAGCAGTTATACTGGAACATAGGATACATAAACTGTATCAAGTGCATTATAGAGACAGCTGGGGTTTTTGTTGCGAATACTCAACTCTTTTTAAGCAACTGCAGACCTCCATATAACATGGAACAACAACACGAGGGCAAGAAGAGGATGTCAACTCCATGTCAGCTAGTGCATTACAGAAGATGCTCATTCTGCCGTTCTCTTTCTCACAAATCGTCCGGATCAGTTGAAGGTGTTGTTCCGTCCAAGTGAGAAGACGGAAAGAGGTAAGGTGTATACGCTGGCTGATGGGCTTTATCTGCAAGTCGAGAAATTGGTATGGAGTCTCGCCGTTCTCATGATGGTTCATGGCAACAGAACAACGCAATGGTGATTGAATTGGTTATAGACGGGTACACTATGAATTTGAGGGTGTATATGTCTTTTACTAAGCTGGATAACTGCCACCTATGCATTAACTGATGGCAACAGTTTTTTTGGATGGAAAAGGTCAAATGTGTGGCATTAA
Organism: Papaver somniferum; assembly: GCF_003573695.1. Classification (NCBI taxonomy): domain Eukaryota; kingdom Viridiplantae; phylum Streptophyta; class Magnoliopsida; order Ranunculales; family Papaveraceae; genus Papaver; species Papaver somniferum. The sequence goes on from NC_039358.1 coordinate 232,294,323, forward strand.
ATAAACTCTGAAAAAAACGGTGGCATGTTCTTGAACTGCAAATTGGAAGTGTGGCACTTTATTAAAATCCCCATGTTTTTTAAATGGTTTACTATGAATCAAGTTTTCTTTAACTGGGATACTATTCTACACTTGTAGTCTAAGTCTTATCATATTTTGTAGTAATTATTAAAATTATTATAAACAAAAATTATTCTTTCTCACGCCTTCGCGTTACGGCATGGATTATTTCAAGTTTACCTACAAATTTTTGGTATATGTCCCTTAAATTAATAACCTTTATATATTAATAAATTTCTAACTCCCCAACCCAACTACGTTGATATGTGGATGTTTTACTGTATTGCTGCTGCTGAACTATTTTGGGTGTGTTGGTTGCTCAAGGACTTACATTTCTTCTCTCTGCAACTCCTAGGTTGAGCTGTAACAATGTTAGTTCTCTGCATTAGGCATCTAAGATCATGCACATCAGAATGAAGAGTTTGAGCGTTAATTTTCGCGGTCAGGGAGTAGGTCAAAAATAAATCCCTGGTTGTTCATTATGCATGCACTGTTCATATTCTAAAGATAGTGAAAGTCAGGTCATTACTGACATACATGAACAGAGATGTAAAGTATTTGTTTATGAGTTTTCTTTCGAAGCCATTGTTTGTTTAGGTTCTGACGGCTGCGAATGGATTTCACATCACATCATAATTCCAATAACGACGACAAACAATAAAAACTAAAACTTGTCATTCCTACACATACAGTTTCCAGTCTCATTAGCTAAATATAAGCGGGCTAAAATGGTGGTGGATGTGCTTATAAAAAGGCCAACAACAGCAATATAAGACTCAGAAATCTTCAGAGTGCTTCCGAAAAAAAAATAAAAAAGAATTCTTAAGAGTACTCCTTCCAAATGGGTAATTGCAATCATAGTTTTGTTTTCGTGCTTCCTCTGATCATTATAATCTCTCTGTTTAATAGTACTGCAGGAGAACAATCGAACGAGAGAGTGGATTCCATCTGCAACCAAACCTCAAATCCTAAGTTCTGTGTCGATGCCATATACACCGATCCTCGTGCTCCAGACGCTAATATGGTTGCGCTCGCTTATATCTCCTTTGGCTTAGCATTCACCAACGCTACGAACACACTATCCTTCATTAAAGAACTTCAATATCAACGATTCAATGGGCCTCAGGGTATCTTTGGTCTGAAACAATGTGGCCTTGCTTACAGAAAGGCAAAGAACGCACTTGATACAGCCCTCATCGACTTGGAATCTGATACTTATGAGCTTGAACAGTACGCGGCTGTTGCTGCTCAGTCCGCAGACCGTTGCGAGCATAGCTTGAATTCAACTAGGATGATGAAACAGATTTCAGTACGTTCACGATTGATTAGGAGGAATACAGATTTGAAACTATTGGCTGGAATTTGTTCTGTCATCTCATCAAAGCTCGTTCGATAACCTTCTGATACACGCGAATTATTACTTATTGTTTGTTAACGAACTTTTTTTTCTTTTTCACTTTGTTTTTCTGTTCTAAGACCATGTAAGGTTAAATGTTATGAAAGGACCTAAATTAGCATCATTTTTCTGAAGATTGTATTAGTACTCCCATCAATTCCGCTTTTTTTGTGAAGCCTTTAAGAATTCCCTTTATTTTTTATGATAATCAAAGAAAAAAAGAAAACAAACCCACAAGCTTCTTCCGTATCTCACATTTATCGTCTAATTTTTTTCTTTTTTCTTAATAAATTAATAAAAGATTAACAAAAATAAAGGATTAACAAAAATACAAACAAAAAAAAATCCAAACAAATAAAGCATAAGGGAAAAACACAAAAAACTCAAAGTTTAGACCAACACCATAAACTAACCAAAAACAAAAAGTCCAAAAAACTAGACTAAACCACACTAACAGAATCTAAAACAAGCAATAAGGGAGGCTCAATTTATGAACTATTCTCCCCTCAACATTCATGATTCTTGTCCAATGTCTCTTACAAAAAAAATAAATAAATTATGTACTAGACATTAGTTAATTTCATAGTTAATAAGATTAAACATCAATTAACCGACATAATTAACTAATCAATGAGGAGCAAATTAGCAATTAACGAAATAGTTGGATAAAGGTTTTTTGGTTTTACTTCAAAAGAATCTATTTTTTTTTTCTGTTTTTTAGTGGAAGGCCTCAAACTAACTTCGTAAACAAGAGCCTTGCACAGTAAAATCTAACACTTATGGTGAGTACATGTGGTATGTAAGTTCATTAGCATAGGGCTCATGAAAGCAGGCTTCAAAAAAAGAAGTAATGGTACACTATATATGCAAAGAGTATTTTTGATCGAAGCTAGTATTTGTTGTCATTCTCAAATAAACTTCCTGAATGAATTACCATATTACGAGTTCGTTCTACAAATCAGGGAATGAAGAGTTTGAGCGTTGATTTTCACTATGTCAGAGACCAGGTCAAAAATTAATCTCTGGCTTTTCATTATGTGTGTACAGTTCATATTTCAAGGATAGTGAAAGTCATGTCATTACTAACATGAAGAGAGTTGTTAAATCTTTGTTGAAGAGTCCAAAGACATATATTGTTTGTTTAGGTTCTGACGGCTGAGAATGGATTTCACATCTTAACGACCACAAACAAAAAAAAATGTAGTTCATGGATATTATTAGCTGATGATGTGTATAAGAACTGAAACTTCTCATTCCTACACATATGTTGCCTGTCACATTAGCTGTGAATGAATGAGCGGCCTAAAATGGGTGAATGAGCTTATAAAAAGACCAACAACAACAATATAAGATTCAGAACTCTATAAGAAAAAAAAAAATTCTTAAGAGTACTCGTCCAAGATGGGTAACTGCAATCATAATTTTGTTTTCGTGCTTCCTCTGATCATTATAATCTCTCTGTTTAATACCACTGCAGGAGAACAATCGAACGAGCAAGTGGATTCCATCTGCAATCAAACCCCAAATCCAAAGTTCTGCATAGACGCCATATACACCGATCCTAGTGCTTCAGACGCTAATATATTTGCACTCGCTTATATCTCTTTTCGTTTAGCAAGCACCAACGCTACAAACACCCTATCCTTCATTACTGATCATCATAATCCAAACAATGTGTCTCACGGCGTAACACAGGAGGAGGTTCTGAAACAATGTAGCCTTGATTACCAAAAGGCAGAGAATGCACTTGACGCAGCCCTCGCCGACTTGGACGCGGATACTTATGAGCTTGGACAGTACGCGGCTGTTGCTGCTCAGTCCGCACTCCATTGCGAGCATAGCTTGAATGCAACTAAGATGATATCTTCATCATTACATTCAGAATTGACTAGGAGGAATACAGATTTGAAACTACTGGCCGGTATCTGTTCTGTGATATCATCAACGCTCGTTGGGTAACCTCCTAATATATTTAATTATCGCAAATAAATTCTTAAAGAGTACTCATCCCAAATGGATAATTGCAATCATAACTTTGTTTTCGTCCTTCCTCTGATCATTATTATCTCTCTGTTTAGTAGCACTGCAGGAGAACAATCGAACGAGCGAGTGGATTCAGTCTGCAATCAAACCCCAAATCCAAAGTTCTGCTTCGACGCCATATACAGCGATCCTCGGGCTTCAGACGCTAATATAGTTGCGCTCGCTTATATCTCTTTCCGTTTAGCAAGCACCAACGCTACCAACACACTATCCTTCATTACTGATCATCATAATCCAAACAATGGATCTCACGGCGTAACACAGGAGGACGGTCTGAAACAATGTAGCCTTGATTACCAAAATGCAGAGAAGGCACTTGACGCAGCCGTCGCCGACTTGGACTCGGACACTTATGAGCTTGGAAAGTACGCGGCTGTTGCTGCTCAGTCCGCAGTCCATTGCGAGCGTAGCTTGAATGCAACTAAGATGATATCTTCATCATTACATTCAGAATTGACTAGGAGGAATACAGATTTGAAACTACTTGCCGGTATCTGTTCTGTGATCTCATCAATGCTTGTTGGGTAACCTTCGAATATATCGAATTATTACTTTAATGAATTTATTTTTCTTCTTCTCTTTCTTCTTCTCTTTCTTTTTCTGTTCGAATTATTACTTTAATGAATTATCATCAAAGGAAAAAAAAAAAACCAAGGTTCTTTGCTTTCTGAGTCGTTCCAAAGCCCACTCCTTACATCCTTCCTTTTCTACATCAGGGGTGACAGATTTCCTCAGGTGTGTTTCCCTATAATCATATTTGCTACTCTCTGGCAAATCAGATAAATTTGCCACTTATTGCAGTTTTCATTAGCTGAGTCCAACAAAAAGATTTTTGGACTCTGTCAGACAACTGCATGATCTTCACAGCAGGCAGCTGAGTCCAACAAATAGATTGTTGTAGTCTGTCAGACAACGCACGGTCAGGCAAACAAGCTCTTAATATGCAGAAAAAAGTTGCCACCAACTTTCTCCCCAGTTTCATTACTCCCATTAGCCAGTCCAACAAAAAACTAAACAAAAAGATTTTTGGAGTCTGTCAGACAACCGCACGATCATCACAGCAGGCCAAAGCCAAGCTGAGAACGATCATCTACAGCCACAAAGCCTACATCATAGGACTAAGAAAATGGGAAGAGGGTCTGGATTCCTCCGAATCCCCTTGGGTGAGAAAACCACATATATACCATTAGAAAGTAGCAGGTTCGAATCCTGTAAGGGACACTGAAAACTATATGTTGAAGCCAAAACCTTGTGTTCAGATATATTTATAGACTAAGAAAATTCTGATTAAACTCGAGCAAGAAACCAAAACCTTTTGAGCATCGGCTACTTTGTGAACTCGGCCTCTTGATAATCTTTAGTTCCCAACTGAGAAACTAGTTTCAAAAGATCCACACACCGTAGTTAACAAGATTACAACTGCAGGGGAATCCAGACTATGCAAGCACGTCATGAATAATTTACAAGATCACAACTACGTTTGAAATTCACGTCTACATGGTAACCAATAGTTAATAAAATCACAAAATTGGTCAAAAACACCAAAACACAAAATTCCTTGGTCATATAGATTCTTAGCTTTTGGTACTGTTTATATAGCCAAAAATCAGAAATATTCTGTTTATATAGCCAATTTGGATATTTGGTCCAGGAAAATTAAAAAAAAAATGTCTCTTACCTAAAATACCCCCTAACCTTTTAAACACTTCTTTTCAAAGAGAATTTATTTTTCTTCCCTTCCCGCAGAGCTCTGCAGAACCTCCTCTTCCCTTCCCGCAGAGCTCTGCAGAAATCGGCAATTCAGAGCTCGTTTTTTTTCTTCAGATCTCGTTTATCAATCATGATGATTAGCGATTGTTTAATACGTTTGTAGAATCCAAGTTTCATCTAATCGAAGTTTCATCAATTGGAGTTTCATCTAATCGAAGTTTCTGAGTTGGTTTTGAAGCAATTGAAGTTTCTATAATAGCGTCGAATCGGTAAGTTTCAATTTGTCGAATTGAAGTTTCTCTGTCGATTTTGAAGCAATTTTTAGTTGTTGATGATTAATTTTTGTTAATTTTTGATTTTAGTTGTTGATTTTGAATATCCAGGGTTTAGTTGATTATGTGACTGGTAAATTTTTCAATTTATCCATTATTTTGGTTTGTCTCCAATCATGTTTTCTAGGGTTTAGTAATCTGATTTTCAATGCAATATACACAGATGTGAAGTTTGTGTGTTCAACTGTGATGTGAACTGAATTAGTATGTATTGCTGCTAATTTGTTTACATATTATCAATTGAATACATCCAGATTCAGAAGATTTGTTTTTATATATTTCTTTTGAAGATGGATCGTCATTTTCTCTGTATGGTTATCCGGGGTACCGATGCGTGTCCATACCAAGTTACTACGAAGCCAACAGTTGATGAGTTGAAGGCGCATGTCTGTTCTTATTGGAATAACATTTTACCGGACTCAATTCAGTTTGTATTTGACTATGAGGGGAGAAGCAATGTTGTTGACAGTGATGTGAAGCTCTGTTCTTTCTTGTCATTGTGTATTGTTAACCAGTTGTCTTTCTTGGAGCTTCGTTTATTTGAACGTGTTCCTCTTCGTGCTCCTGATTTTGTTCGTGAACCTACTACGAGCGAGTTTAGTTTAGCACCAGACCCTAGTAGAGATCAGTTGGTTAATCCTTGTCATCTTCCGAGCAGCAGTAGAATGAGCGAGTTTAGTTTAGTACCAGACCCTAGTAGAGATCAGTTGGTTAATCCTTGTCATCTTCCGAGCAGCAGTAGAATGAGCGAATTTTGTTTAGCACCAGACCCTAGAAGAGCTCAGTTGGTTAATCCTTGTCATCTTCCGAGCAGCAGTAGAATGAGCGAGTTTCGTTTAGCACCAGACCCTAGCAGAGCTCAGTTGGTTAATCCTTGTCATCTTCCGAGCAGCAGTAGAATGAGCGAGTTTCGTTAGCACCAGACCCTAGCAGAGCTCAGGTTGTTAATCCTTGTCATCTTCCGAGCAGCAGTAGAATGAACGAGTTTCGTTTAGCGCCAGACCCTAGCAGAGATCAGTTGGTTAATCCTTGTCATCTTCCGAGCAGCAGTAAAGTTACTCCTACACCTACAATGACGGAGTTGCTTTTAGCTCAGTCACCTATTCCTTCCTCTCAATAGCTTGTTTCTTCTCAAGATATCCCCATGTCTCAAGAACGTACATACAATGAAAAGTTGGCAATTAAAAGATCTTGTAAGGCGGCTGAATGGGAGTTTATTATAAAAGGTGTTGGTCAAGATTTTTATGGAGGACGAGATGAACCTCGTCTTGTTGTTGAGAAATATAACCATTTTTTTGGTCGCAGGGTGAGAGTCGTCAAGAGCAATCCAGAACGAAATACGGTGGAATGTTATTACAAGGAGAAATTGGAATGCGACTGGATGTTCCATGTAGCTCCCATGACTTCCAATGTGAAGGGTCACTTATTCCTCAAGGACTATAACGGGGAACACAAATGTTGTGCTGGTTATAGTGATGGAACAAAGGCTGATCCGGTTACGCGCGAAATTATCAAGAGTTTGATATTTGAGCAGATTGAACAGAATCCCAACAAGAAAGCCAAGGATATTGTTAGAGAACTCAAAAGTGATTATGGGTTGGAAGTGATCTACGATCAGGCGCATGCCGGGAAAGAATTATGTTTCAAGGAATTGTATGGCGAGGACATTAAATCATATACTGACTTCAGATGGTGGTGTGAAGTCGTGAAGAAACGCGATCCAGGTAGTAGGGATGATTTAGTTGTTGAAGGTGGCGAGTTTAAGATTTTTTTCTTAGCCATCGATGCTTGCATCTCTGGTTTCGAATATTGTCTCCCGGTACTGTTCTTGGATGCAACTTTCCTAACTGGAAAATTTAGGGTTTGTCTTATGGCGGCTACAGGGAAGAATGCGAATAATTGTACGTTTTCTTTTATTTTTGATGTCATAAATTTTTTTTTTATGTCAGATTATCACTGGATGAAACCGGTTTCATCCTTAACTGGTGAAGTCAGACTAGAGAATGAAACTAGTTTCATTCTGTACAATAGCAGTTTCAGTCAGTTTGATATGATTTTTTCTTTTTGTGTTTGTTTTGTTTCTGTAGGAATATTTCCTCTGGCATATGGTATCGTATCAGCTGAAACTGTTGAGAATTGGCATTGGTTCTTGAAGAAACTAGAATATATCTTAGGTCCTCGTGTACTAACTTTTATTTCGGATCGCCATGAGGGTTTGATCCAAGGGATTCGTGATGTTTTCCCAACTTTCTATCATGCTTGGTGTTACCAGCATTTGAAGAATAATGTCCGCAGTAAGACCAACAAGAAAAAACGGAGAGCATTGTGCTGCGATGGGTTTGTTGAAAGAATGTTTCTATTCATCGACTCATGAAGGCTTTGATCAGGGTATGCAAAAGTTGAAGGATATGGGATGTGATGGTCTTCACACATTCTTGAGTGAGATTCCGGTGGAATGTTGGTCCAATGCACATTGTCTGGGATGTCGTTACGGCGACATGTGTTCAAACATTGCAAAGTCCTTCAACTCTTGGATCAAGTAAGCAAAAGGTATGCCTATTGCAACACTTATTAACTGGATCAGACTTAAAATTATGGAACAGATGAGTACATGGAAGAGGAAGGGGGCGACGTATAAAGGATTCATTTGTCCCAGGCTAGAGAAAAAACTGTTGGCTTCCATTCGTGCTGGTGTCCAGTGGAGAATAACCAAGTCTGGTGACATGGAGTGGGTAGTTTTCGATGGAAAGCACACGCATGCTGTTAATATTGCGAGGTTTCAGTGCAGCTGTAGGGTTTGGTTTACTGAGCAGTTCCCTTGTGATCACGCTATTGCGTGTATGCATTCAAATAACATCAATGTTTACGAGTACATTAATCCGTATTTTTCTCCTCCCAAACACAAATATATTGAAAAGGGCATAAGAGGGAACCAACATTTCAAAAGGATAAAAACGGATGTGTAACAACAAACCGCAGCTACCTTCGACAATGGTGTTTTGGGAAGAATTCTCGACTTGTAACCTGATATGCACAAAAGAAAGTCAGCATGTCACCAAGGGCGGAGCAAAGAATTGTGGGACATGGGTGCAAAACTTTTCTATGGGGCGCTAAATTTTCTTTAGGAAGCAAAACTAGGCTTATAAAGAAAATTCTAATTTGGCCTAAAATAGGCTTTGGAGCCTGCTGGAAAGTGATACAAATGCACACCCTTATAATAGGCTGGCTCTACCCCTGCATGTCACATTGCATACTATAGTTATGATTATTGCAGCAAAATAGGATATTGATTAGCCCCCCAAACTGTTAAAGTAGTCAGTCCAATAAACTAGTGTTAGTCGAGTCATTAGCAAGTAAGTCCTATTGTTCAGGACAATCAGTTTAGCTTGAATTATTCTTGTTGCCAGTAACACCACTTGTTAGTCGTGGTTGTTTCGATCCTACATTATTGCTTTTGTAAGGCTATATATAGCCATTGTCTTTTCACTATTGAATAACAAGAAACACAGAGTTTTCTTATACTTTCCTGTCTTTAGATTTGGTATCACGAGCCAGCTAGAGCTGGTTTGTTAAAAAGGAGTGTGAAAGATTTGTGTGTGTTAGAAACAAAAAGTGTTTTCCTTGAGTGATTTGAGTAAGGTATGGCCACAGAAAGCAGCTTTGTTCAACCATCAATTTGTAACAGACCGGAAAATTTCGCTTCCAACGGGTTGGGTTACGACCCGCTTGGCCCGCTCCGACTCTCTGATACGCCACTCAATAAACTAGACTTTCAAAATTTCGGACCAATTCGATTAAAGGTCAAGTAAATGTCAGAATTGTCAGAGTAGTTCTGGATACCAGCCACCATCGGCCAGTGCCAATGGTCTTCCGGGTAGCCACCAAGGTGGTGGGGTGCCGTAGTGAACTGGCCTTCACTGAGGTGGTGGGGTGCCCTAGTGGGCCTGACAACACACACCGCATCAGACGGGTGAGGAACGGTGAGTGCCAATGTCAGGGTAGTTCTGGTTACCAACCACCAACGGCCAGTGCCAATGATCTTCCGGGTAGCCACCGAGGTGGTGGGTTCCCTAGTGGGCATGACAACACACACCGCATCAGACGGGTGAGGAACGACCAGTGCCAATGTCAGGGTAGTTCTGGTTACCAGCCACCATCGGCCTGTCCCAATGGTCTTCCGGGTAGCCACCGAGGTGGTGGGGTTCCCCAGTCGGTCTGACAACACACACCGCATCAGATGGGTGATCCGAATGTAGTGGGGGGTGCCAATTATGGCCTAGTAGATGGTATAAACTACCTTGCAGTAACCATCCCTTTTCTGATGATATAAGTTACCTCGCACGATAATCACCATTGCCTAACTCACTAGCCGAGGCAGATGATATGAATTACCTTGAATGGTTAATAATCATCTCTTGTCTAACGGACTGTATGGCTATCAAATAGTATGAATTATCTCGAAGAAGTAACTATCATCTCATTATTAGGTAGTATGAACAGCCAGTACTGCAACTACCTCTATCAAAACATTTTATAAACTTCTAGGTTGTAATCATCTCCGAATAGATGGTATGAACTGCCAAGCAGCAACCAACACTTCAGATGATATGAACAATTTTGTGCTGAATTGTGCCGAACCGCATTGTGGCTGCCTACGTACCCTTTCCGTTGCTTGAAGGGATCAAGCACGACCGTAGTTCGTCATTTTTGTTTAGATAGTATGAACTGCTGGTCATCACAGCAACTATCTCTAACTACTTCGCAACACTAAGGATGAGACACTGCAGCACAATACTATTAAATCTCCAAACTCCATACACATTCAATTTTGAAGTCCAATAGATTAATCCACATGTCAGAATAAAAATACATTACTAGTGTACAGTGATCACTCTCATCATGCATATATACTTATATTCATAAAGCAATGGCAACAATATGGGAACAAGACTCGCTAGAATAATGTAAAGAAAACAGATAGTGTCATGACCACAAGCACTTAAAACTAGTAATAGAAGGCAACTGTCCATTGTGGTAGTAAACGATGAACCTAATCACTTAACGAAACGTGAGAGATTAAACATGACTCAATCCTAAAGTTTAGTTCTGAAGCTGAAGGACTGTGAAGTTCAAATGTCTAATATATAAGGGTATCTAACCATAGAGAAAGATGCCAACAAAATATTAAAACATAAATACAACTTCATTTCCCCATTAACGTAGTCGCTGCTCAAGCCAACCAACAACCAAGTACATACTCTCACTAATTTCCACGAGATTCATTTATGCAATATGATCGACCAAGATTCTGGCAACTAAACTCATGACAGACAAATTACAACCACTACTGCAGAATCTCATCTCAAGTATGTTCGGTTGGTCTAGCAAGCAAACTATTACAAGAATAAAATATCCACCACGATGAGTGCGACCAATTTCACTCACTTTGTCGTACAAAGTGGTCTAAACAACGTTGTTGTGAACAACACCAGAAAGGAAAGTCATGATACGACCAAAGCAGAAGTTCCCATAGAAATGACGCAAAAATCGTATATGTAAGGCAGTACAAAACTTGGTGTTCACTAACTAACAATTTATTAAGTCACATTATTATAATTAGTCTAATTTCATATTCCTTAGCAAAAACGTCATAAATCTTATAATTTCTTCGCAAGATCAGTCTAAACGGAAGAACTACACCATCCACTATCACTTGGTAACACAACTAAAATCGATACTGCCAGCAACTAATTTCTAACTTAAAGTAAGAATGTTCTCTTAACATACAACTTATATATGTAAACAGTATAAGCATAGAACATTAGCGGTACAAATGATATTAATATTACATTCCACAAAAGAGTGCACCAGCAAAGGAAATTGCGTTGGGTATTTATACGCAGCTCCAAACTTATAGAAAGAAATGCAGGCTGAAGCCTGATAAAGTATGATCTGCAAGTATGTTATTCCACTAGTTTAAGAACATAAGCATATCATAAGATCATTTCTTAACTAATAATTTGACCCGTATCGACCAGACAGAATAGAAAACCCCAGGTCTAAACATTAAGAGAGATTTGTATTCCCCATCACTACATAAATATTTAAGAGTACCAAGTATGATACTTTATAAACTTCCGAAAGGCAACATTTCACAATTTTGACTCACTAATGACCCTAATTATCGCATCCCGTAAAACAATATAGCAAATTGATCTCAATTGTAAGCAAGACTAAAATTACAAAAAGTCGTCCATCTGGACCATCTTATTGAAATGCTAAAATAGATCAAGGTACACAAGTGGTGCTTACCAATTATATGTCTTAGCTAGGTTCACCTTTTCAGTAGAAACCTTGAACCGCCAACTAAAGAGAGCCATGATAGCTTTTCCAATGGAATCCCATCCTTGACGACAACTTTCAATACCAACTCTCCTCAATTTATATTAACTCAACTAACTTAGGCTACTAGTTAACTATTAACTAAATAGAACTAGCCAATGAGATAAGCACAAAGTGAACTGTGAGAGTTTTCATTTGCTCCCTTAATTTACAAATATCATAATGTCTAGTACTGCACATGCTTTTGCACGACCTTCATGACAACATTTTCAAAACGTAATGCGAGAATGGCTAATGCTAATTAGATTTTCATATAACTATTTTAACAAATACATCATGTTCGCACTCTGAAATTCAAATCACAAATCCTACCAAGTCCAACACGTGATCAATAAGCATTTGCACACATACAAGTTAGGGGTTCCTGGATCATTCTAACTACACGCATTCATATGATCATATAAACAGAAATCAACGTCGAGGCCATATGCAGAAACAACACCATTGAACATTTCTATATCATTTGTGCCAATTAGAAATGCAAACTGACAGAGAAATACAAGGGAGAGTATAAGAAGCATCAATTCTCACTGATTAACTTGCCACAGCTCTTTCACTAAACAAGCCATTGTAGCAATTCCGCACTATATTCATAATAATGTAAATATTAGTAAATTACCAAGAATATTATCCACATACCTTTAGTGGCCAAGGAACCCAACTAACTCCCAATTCAAACTTGCCACCATACTAACCCCATTGTTAACCTTAAGCAAACAAAGATATTGTATCATCTGATATCCCTAAGTTAAAGTCTAGAACTACCATTTAGCACAAGGGATATATGAAACAGTAAAGTGAAAGAATAACAAATGAATTCTTATAGAATTTATGGGCTTAGCCAAATAACAAGAACCAATTCCTAAAGAGGATCGTCCAAAATCTCGGATACAAAGACTATCCAATATATTTGCATGTTTAAAGTTTATGAAAATCACTGGATAATGTTAAACTAAGATGTGCATGATATGAAGATGTTGGGCTTCTCACTTAGATAAATATCACAGACAAACATATAATTTGAGAAATAAAGATGCACTTCAAATTTATTCCAGCATCAATCATTTTATCTATTTACAAATAGATTTTGAGAAGAGCCCCAAATTTTATATGGAGAATCCTAGTCATACATTTTATAAACCAATTCAAATTGATAATACTGGAATTGACAAAATTTACAGCTAAGGAAAAGCTTTAATATTATTTGAATTTGAAGTTTAATCATCTAATTTTGTCAAAAACCCTTAATCAGCATCAATCCAAAGAAAACGAATCCAAGCAACAGCAACAACTCAATGAACTTCATCTCCACGTAGTTTGCTCATATAAGATTCTCAATCTTGTTCTTACCATTTCTTTTTTTTTTTTTTTTTTAAAGAGGACGCAAACTGATGAAGAAGAGAGAGGAAATAAAAGAAGAAGGGAGAGTGGAAGAAGCAAATCCCTCCAACTCCAACTTCCCTCATTCCAGCATGCATATACAAATAACTTGTATGGGTTGATTTTCTAGCTTCAAATACAACAACTCTTCCAAGGATTAGCACAAAAGAAAAAGTAAATTTTAGAGAGCAATAATCGCCGGAAACACAGAAGAGAAAGGGAAAGAGATTATGAAAAAAAAAAAGAAGTACGAGTCAACTTTATTTTCCGTTCCGTTAAAAATTAGGAGAGGACTAACATGTGGCTAATATGCATGAGTTACTATTATAGCACCCAAGGGTTTCGACCAAGGCACTCCAAGTGCACTAATAGGCTCAGTTAAACCTGATGAAAAGGCATGGAGTGTCACATTGATGGTTTCTATGAACACTGGTCGATGCTGATGGAGAATTTTCTGAGATCTAAGGAGTATTGGAGTATAGTGGAAGAAGGAATTCCAGTTGTTGATACAACAGCTACAGAAGCTCAGAAGAAGGAGTATAATGATGCGAAACTGAAGGATCTGAAAGCTAAGAATTATCTTTTCCAGGACATTGATCGATCAGTTCTTCAGACCATTCTAGATACTGGATCAACCAAAAGTATTTGGAATTCCATGAAGCAGAAGCATCAAGGAACTGCTCGTGTACAACGTGCACAATTGCAAGCTCTCAAAAGGGACTTTGAGGTGTTACAAGTGAAGGCAGGAGAATCTGTGAATGGATACTTTTCACGTACCTTAACCATTGTCAACAAGATGAGGCAGCACAAGGGTATGGTAAGTGATGAAGATGTTGTTGAGAACATCTTAAGATCGATGACACAAAATTTTGCCTATGTGGTTTGCTCAATTGAAGAGTCTAAAGATCTCAGTACTCTATCAATTGATGAACTACAAAGCAACTTATTGGTTCATGAGCAGCGAATAAATGCACATGTTGATGAGGAACATGCATTGAAGGTGACATATGGAGAATCATCGAGAGGAAGAAGACGTTGAGGCAGTTTTCGAGGTCGAGGCAGAGGCAATGGCAGGCCTAATTACGACAAATCGACAATTAAGTGCTTGGGATGTCATAAACTTGGGCACTTTCAGTATGAATGTCCAAAGAAATCTGAAGAGAAGGCACACTATGCAGAAGCAGAAGAAGAGATGTTGTTCATGTCTTACACAGATGAACCAAAGACAGGTCAAGATGCAGCATGTATGTGGTACCTTGATTCAGGATGCAGTAACCATATGAGTGGCAAGAAGGAGATGGTTTCAATTCTTGATGAAGGCTTCAGAGAAACAGTGAAGCTAAGGGACAATTCAAAGATGAAGGTGATGGGAAAAGGAAATATTATGACTAGGGGAAAATTCAAAGATGAAGGTGATGAGGGTGTTGGGATATTTGAAAGGAATGTATGATTATGGAATTCTCTACAGGAAGAGAGGAGATATAAATCTTGAGAGTTACACAGATAATGACTATGGTGGTGATATTGATGAACTCAAGAGTACATCAGGATATGTGTTTCAGCTGGGTACTGGTGCTGTGTCTTGGCTTTCAAAGAAGCAAGCAATTGTTACCCTGTCAACAACGGAGGCTGAATTTGTTGCAGCATCTTCAGCTGCAACTCAGGCAATTCGGTTACGAAGGTTCTGGAGTATCTACATCAGTCTCAAAGCGGTGAGTCACAATCATACTCTGTGATAACATTTCAAGCATTGCTCTCTCTAAGAATCCAGTTTTACATGGTCGTAGCAAGCATATGTCAGATTTCACTTTCTTCGTGATCTCACTAAAGAAGGCGTTATTAAGCTAGTTCATTGTCCCAGTCAAGATCAAGTTGCTAATATCATGACAAAACCATTGAAGTCGAATCCGTTTGTGAGGCTTAGAGGTCTTCTTGGAATGTGTTCTGCATCAGTTCTAAACTGAATTTCAATGTTCAGTTTAAGGGAGGATATGTTGAAGTATTCAGTCCAATAAACTAGTGTTAGTCGAGTCTTTGGCATGTAAGTCCTATTGTTCAGGACAATCAGTTTAGTTTGAATTATTCTTGTTGCTAGTAACACCACTTGTTAGTCGTGGTTGTTTCGATCCTACATTGTTGCTTTTGTAAGGCTATATATAGCCATTGTATTTTCACCATTGAATAACAAGAAACACAGAGTTTTCTTATACTTTCCTGTCTCTAGACAAACATGGAATCCTGGTTCCGTCGCTGATCATCATTCCTTGGTTTCTTATTCTTCTTCTTAGATTTCTTAATCTTCTCTTCAAGCTCAACTGTTCTACCTCTATAAACCCTATCCCCAAATTGTTTCGGATCAATTTTCCCCCTAAGAGTCTCAGGCTCACCAGTAGATTCATTAACATCGTGACGATATGAATCAGTAGTGAGAACAAGACTAGAATTTGCTTTTTAATCGAATTGCTTTGATCGGGCGTGTGATTCAGCACCATCACCACCACCTGAATGTGTCATTCAGGTATTCAAAGAAACTACTACAAGGCAACTATAATTTTAATTACCAAAGCAAAAACTATAAATTCGATTTGTCCTCCCAAATCTGTAACTAGGGTTTTATCTAGGGATTTAATTGAGGTTAAGAAAAAAGGAAAAAAAATACACACGAAGACTACTCAGTGGCGGAGCCGGACTTTGAGAATTAGGGAGACTAAAAAAGAATTCTACACACAAGGGAACTAAATATAAATATCAGGGGGGCTAAATGTAAAATATATTATAAAATCAAGAGTATTTTTATGGTTTTGGAGATTTTAGGGGGGCTAGATCCAGGGTTAGTCAACCCTTTGCTCCGCCCCTGAGACTACTAGGATGATAATTGACAGAGATACTTACAGCAATCTGATCGGAAGGAACGACGAAAGAGAGATTCCATGGGAAACCTTTAACCGACTTGAAGATGGGAGGAAAAAAAGCAATTTCCAGGAGAATTGTATTCCTCGTTTTATACACAATTGGGATGGCGATTCGGAAATTAGTTGATTACATGGTTGGATGGTGTGATGTGGCAAATTAGTAGTTATATTATGGGTTACAAGTTACTATTAGTTACTATTACCAGGAACAGATGGGTTTCAACCAGGTTTTCTTAAAGTCAACTGGGATATACTGGGCCCAGATATAATCTATATCGTTCAATAATTTTTTAAAACCAGAATCCTGAACCCAGAATTAAATTATTCCTTCATAACCCTAATTCCTAAAATAAAAACCCTACAAACCCCTGCATATTTTAGGACCATCAGCCTGAGTAACAAAATTTACAAGATCATTTCCAAGATTCTTGCTAACAGGGTAAACCCTATCCTAAACAAGATAATATCCCCTAATCAATCTGCCTTTCTTCCGGGGAGACTAATCACGGACAACATTATCATTTCTCATGAACTTATTCACTCTATGAAAAATTCAAAAGCTACAAAAGGAAATTTCGCTTTAAAACTAGACCTATCTAAAGCTTTTGACAAAGTAGAGTGGAATTTCATTAAATCGGCTCTCCTAGCGTTTGGTTTTTGTAGTTCTTGGGTTAACCTCAAAATGCAATGCATTTCTACCACTTCCTTTTCTATCCTTCTAAATGGCTTTCCGGGTCCAAATTTCTCCACCTCTAGAGGCCTAAGACAGGGTGACCCACTTTCTCCATACCTTTTCTTAATATGCATGGAGATTCTTTCTAGGATCTTGGAAAGAGATGTTTCTGAAAAGAAAATTTCGGGACTCAAGATTAATAAAGATGCCCCGAATATTTCGCACCTTTTCTTCGCAGATGACTGTTTTTTATTCACAAGAGCTAATCTAGGCGAGGCAAAAAACTTTTTAGATATCCTATCAAGATTTGGCGAGATTACAGGTCAGATGGTAAACCTCCAAAAATCAGGTATCTACTTCATCCCTAAAATCCATCCGAAGAACGGGAAAATTATCGCGAGGATCCTAAAAGTTCCCTTACTGACAAAAAATAAGAGATATTTAGGGACCCCTCTTTTCTTTGATACAAATAGAAAAGAAAACTTTGAACCTCTGCTTCAAAAATACTATGCCACTCTTCAAGTATGGAAATCTAAATTACTTTCTCAAACTGGCAAAACAGTCCTAATAAAGTCCATCCTTCAAGGATTTCCAACCTACCAGATGCAAGTGATTTTCTCTCCCTAAAGAAACGCTAGATCAAATGGAAAAAATCCAAAGAGACTTTTGGTGGAATAAAAATAAACCCAAAAACAGAGGAGGCTATATAAAGGCCTGGATCAGCATCTGCAAGCCTACTTCTCAAGGGGGTCTAGGTATTAAGAATCCTCACCAATTTAACATAGCTCTCCTTACTAAACTTGCCAGTCGTCTCATCTCAGAAAAAGATCAACTGTGGGTTCAACTTCTCAAAGCTAAATATTTCTCAAAATCCCACCCTCTGGAGTTCTCAAAGTCTTCTAAATTATCATGGATTTGGACTAGCATAAAAAGGGGGTTGGAGCTCATTAAAGGAAATTTTGTCTGGCAAGTAAAAAATGGAGCTTCTGCGCATATTTGGATAGATAAATGGGTGCCTAATACAGATATTATTCAAAAACCCATTAATATTCAAGATCCTATTCCGCATAGGGTAAGTGAGTTAATGACTTCTGATGATACCTGGGATCAAGACAAGCTCAGTACTTACTTTGAACCAGGTATAAGATCTAAGATTCTAGACATTTCTACGAAAAGACAAGAATATGACAGAATAATATGGCAACATCACCCCTCAGGAGTCTTCTCGGTAAAAAATATATATAACTTTATTATAAACCAAAACCAAGAAGATAATAGCCTAAATAGTTTTCCTTGGCAAAAAATATGGAAGATACAAGTAATTCCGAGAATCAAATTATTTGTTTGGAAATTAGCTCAAAAAGCCCTTCCAACAAATTTAAGACTCGGAGCTCATAATTCGGACATAAACACAGAGTGCCCAATGTACGATTCTCAGGATCAAGAATCGGAACAATAGCTTTTTCGGTTCTGTCCTTTTTCAAGATCCATTTGGTTTGGTATCTCTCTAGAAACAGTGAATACGAGAATTGGCAATAGTTAATTGGATACATGAGTGGATAACGGACCAAGAATTCTCACAATGGTCGGATAAAATCGCAACTATTTCTTGGTTTATTTGGAAGTACAGATGTTCGGTGGTTTTCGAAAAAATCATTCCGAACCCGAATCACCTCATAGAGCAAATCAATAAATTCCTGAACCAGAATCCCCGAGGAAAGAGCCAAATAAAACTGAAGAACAAAGAAAGAAATATACCAAAGGAAAAATGGTCAGATTTAAAGACGGACTGAATAATTTTTGTTGATGCGGCATTTGAAAAAGAAGATTCAACGATGGGGTACGTGTTGTTGTAATTTCAATGCGGTAAATACGGTGTTCGTTGCTCGGACTTGAAAAGAAAATAATTTTTAGACTTAATAAAAAATTAAAGATAAAACAAATTAAATTCAAAGGTGATGTAAATATTATGGAAAGACCAGGGGTTAGGATTTCACCATTCACCAAAATTCATGTGATTCAATAATATATTATATTGCAATTCTAGACGTTATAATTCAAATCAAAAACAATTGTGATTCTAATCATTGCCTAAATCAGATTTTCAAAACATCCATTGTTAATCGCAAGCATGAAATATCAAAAGCAATAAACCAAGCATATTTCATCAAGAGAAAACACAATTAATTAATAAAAATCATTTATTCAATTTTCATTCGGTGCAATTAATCATAAAGGGATTGCATAAATAAATTTAAATGAATTTTACCACATAACTTTTGGAAGAATGGCTTCCTCCATCACCCCTGGGATTGGGTTTTAGCTACTCATAATAATCATGTTCTAAAAATAAATATTTGATGCTCAAAATATGATTAAAAGGGTGATAAATATAATACAGAGAAACTACGACCCTCTTTAAGCGTCCAAAGAAGAACGATAAGACACCACTGTTGTAAATAACGATACTCACTGCTGCTGTTGACGCTGTTGTTTTAAGACCCACAGAAGCAAGTCGTTGTCACTGTTGATAAACGACTGTCTTGTGGAGTCTGTTCTTCGTGTTCATCGTGCTTTTTAATGGCAGCAGCAGCAGCAGAACTCCTCCTTCCTGCAGCTCCCGTTCTTCGCTCCTCTAGCCTCTCTCTGGTCTCTGCTCGACCCCAAACCTCTTCTAAAAATTTCTAAACCTTTCTATGACGTAAACCCACTCTTATATGACCCTCAAATCCCCCAAAAATCTCTACTAACAGCGACCATTCTTTTTATTCTTCTCCGCATGAAGTTGAGAGAAAATCTCTCCCGTGACTCTCTACGCGTGCTGTTAGCTATGAAATAGCAACCAAACTATTCTTAGGACTTGAACAGGACCAAATACATGTATATCCAGCGTGAAAGTCTCCCAAAAATTTCTCACAAAATATTTGAACGTGAACAACAACATACGTGTCCTGTTTGGACTTTGATTTCTTCTCCCGGTCATTCCAGCCACTTCTGGCCCTTAAAATCACCCATGTTAGCTTCCTATAAGTCCATAGAGTAAGCCCAAACATTTCCAGCCCTTTAATCGCACTATAGCTCCTTCAAAAATTCCGATCAAAAACTGCCGGTTAACAAACTCACTTTCCCGCCAAAACTTCATTTGAAATGTGAAGAAGAGATGCCCCCTATCCAACTCCGGTGTCCCTTTAGCAGCTGCCTGGGAATGGGTCACCCCTTAGTAATTAGGTTACCCTTTATCCAAAATTGAGGGTCTGTATAGTGAGTTTTCTGGGACATTTTCCGCACTTTTTCGGGGTTCCTCCGGGGTATTTCTGAGGTGCTTCCGGTACTCTATCAACGGAGGTTCAAACGCCGCATTTTCAGCCAATTTCGCCGCAAAACCTTATTCTTCTAAAAACACCTACAAATAAATAAAATAACATAATAAGTACAAAAATGGGTACTAACAATATATACAATTGGGCTATATTAGACACATAAATGCGTCTATCAGTACGCCTTTCTTCTTTACTCTGTGGACAGCGAATCGTTCATGCACATTGCAGCGGGATCGGAGTGGGCCTCCTCAGCTTTTCATGAAGAATCAAAAGCCTTGTTAAAAGCCTCATCATGGTTAAGTGAAAATATATTATCTAGTGTCTCGATAGAAACAAACTGCAAAACTCTGGAGTAAACAATCAACAAAACTTGCAAAGATTCTCCTTGGAATGCGGATAATACCATACATGAAACTACTTCAATATTGGAAAATCTTCCACAAGCCCAGGTAAAGTATATAAACAGGAAATATAACTTTGCAGCAGATTACATTGCCAAAAAAAGCTCGGATAAAGCATCTTAGGCACATGTCTACCAATATTCAACAAAGAGTTTCAAAATCTAATGTTATTTCCAATGTTTTTGTAAAAAATGAGATTATAAATCTCTTGTACTCGATTATTTGATTAATAAAATTTGTCTTTCCATCAAAAAAAAAAGATATATTTAGGGGAGTCTGATTTTGTGTACACTCTATGAATATTAAAACTTAAGACAGCAATTGCGTGGCTATTATACCTTTTTAAACTAATGAGCTGAATCTAGTGATACAATTAGGCGGCTTTTCTTATGTTGAAGTAACCAGCAGCCTTTATACAAATCTATTACCTGTTTAAACTAGGAAATATTTTAAGAGTCGGTTACCCTTCTATACTAGGAAACTTCGAGAATTAGATACTCTTTTAACTAGTTTCTCAAGAGAGATACTCATTCTTGCAAAATCAGTTGCAGGCAAAGCCTAACCATTAATACTCATATGTTAGTTCATCTACAATTCAACCTCAACCTCAACCTTTGATTGAATGGAAGGACGAGATTCTTAGAGAAACGTTTATGGAGTGATCTTCTTAATCTATACGAATGAGTTTATCAAAACAAAAAAGAAATTAAAGACCTAATTTGTCGCTATCAGAGATTATACGATTAAGCGGAAACGGGTATCGGTTCATATCTTGAACTTGAGCTACGATTAGCAAGAACAAGGAACAGCAACAATAACGATTCAACACGACGATCAGAAGGTACTACAATCACCAAAGATGAGCACAAACTTGATTCACAGACTAAGAAGTTAAAACCTTTTTTCTAAATGGTAACTCTCTTTAGGGTTAGAGTTACCACTTTTCTAATGGTAAAACTTGGGTGTGATATCGGTGGGAGTCACTTTTTTAACTACACACATAATAGAGATGTTTATATAGGTTCCAAACCCTAAGGAGTATGAACCCTACCGGGCTTGCCACATACAATTTGGGTGACGATATTCGGATCCAACCCGAATATCTAACATCTCCCACTCGCACATAGTGTGTGTGGATTGTACCAGAAGAAATAAAAGTTCATATTAGTAAATAGCCCGTGCGATCGTCGAGGTACCTGCATTTTTGGAGCTCCATACTAGCAGCTCAATATGAGTCAGCATAGAGACATCAACCCTTTAACAAAAATGTTTGTATCTCGTAGTATCCTAGGTCCACCAAAATCTCATTGGTCTAGACTAGTCTGATCCCTCGTAGAGCTAGTCTAACCCTCATGCTAGATTATTGTAAATACATTCACACTTGTGTTGCAACTCCAGCAAGGCAACTCAAGTTTTCGACTGTGAATATAAAACATTCATGAGTTTGATGACCTTCCTCTCGCTCTATTGCCATGAAGTTTCAGAATCAACTACTTTCCCAGATATGTACCCTTTAAGTAGGATTATCCATGTCCATAGGACACATACTAAAGTAGAAATCATCGAATTTTTACTTAATAACAAAGTAAAAAATCGTAAGGTCACCTGTGTATAATCTAATTATCATACGGACTCACATGGTGAGAAAAGAAGGGAACTATTTTCGCACCTCCGTAGTGGTCGCAAGCAGGCATAATAGGAAAATGCGCTAGAGTGGAGTTTTACTTGTCTACACAAGTATATGTCACAAACTCTTACACTCTACAAATCTTGACTTAGTCGCAACTCTTACGCCTAATCTGAAATTTCTAACTGCTCGCTTTCAACAAGCGCCGCGGAAGAGATTTCGTATTTGGATATCCTTCAAGGTATGATCAACAGTAGGTATATTCATCATCGATCCTCACTATATAGATCTCATATTGGTAATGCCAGGGAGATGCATCATCTCATCTTTGCTCTCTCACCTTAGCGCCAAAAAGGTGACTGCTTATGTGAGTAAGCAAGTCCATACCTCGTGACATATCAATCAAGTTTTGACATAATGCATTCTTTATGCACCAATTTCAGCGTGTATATCCATGCCCATAAGTAAATAATTAATCACAACAGTGATCCATTATCAAATTGTATTGATTATTAATAAATATTCATAAAACATATGCATCTACGATCATCATGTCTTAAAAATAAAATGAAATAAATATAGAGACATCCATTACCACCTACGTAAACCTAACGCTCTAACATGAGACAAGAAAACATCTCTTGGTATAGGTTTAGTAAGGGGATCAACTATCATCAATTTTGTAGGCATGTACTCCAAAACTAGTTCTTTCTTCGCAAGAGCAGCTCCAATAAAGCAACACCTCCTATCAATGTGCTTAGTCTTTCCATGGTACTTTAGGTCTTTTGCATAAGCAATCATTGATGTGTTATATCAGTGTGAATTTTCACTGCATCATTAGCGTGAGTGACAAATTCAAAGATCTCAAAGAACCTCCTTAACCAATTAGATTTTTGTACTGCAGCTTGACAAGCTACAAACTCAGATTTCATTGATGACATAGCGACAATTGACTGTTTCTTACTACCCCATGTGATGGCCCCGCCATTTACCAAGAAAGCATACCCTGATGTGCATTTTGCTCCCATTTCGCCATTCCAGTTAGCATCACAATAACCACTGAGACGTAGATCTGAACCCTTGTAGCATAGCATGAGGTCGCTCGTCCCTTTGAGATACCTCAGTATCCTCTTGATTTCTTGCCAGTGCTCAAAACCGGGATTCGACTGGTACCGACTAACTAATCCAATAGCATAGCATATATCAGGTCGAGTACACATCATAGCATACATCAGGCTCCTAATTGCGTTGGAATAGGGTACCCGCAACATCCTGTCTTTCTCTTCAGGGGTATTAGGGAACATCTCAAGGCTTAAATTCTGACCTTTAGTAACCGGTGTGTCTATGGGCTTGCAATCTTTCATGTAAAATCGCTCAAGAACCCTTTTAATGTATGTCTCTTGTGACATACGCAAAATTCTCTTTGAACGATCTCTAAGGATCTTAATCCCGAGCACATAACTTGCTTCTCCCATGTCCTTCATCTCAAAAGTTGAGGACAACCACTCTTTTGTGGCGACAACAATTTCCATGTTACTTCCAGCTATAAGGATATCATCAACATATAAGGACAGGATAAGGAAACCTTTATCGGACCGTTTAACGTACACACAATGGTCTTCCTCTATCATCGTAAACCCATTGGAAACAATGGCTCGATCAAATTTTAAATACCATTGTCTAG
Source organism: Papaver somniferum (assembly GCF_003573695.1). Classification (NCBI taxonomy): domain Eukaryota; kingdom Viridiplantae; phylum Streptophyta; class Magnoliopsida; order Ranunculales; family Papaveraceae; genus Papaver; species Papaver somniferum. Next base: position 232,318,263 of record NC_039358.1, read on the forward strand.
ATGATTGTTTTACGCCATAAATAGATTTTTGGAGCTTGCAAACTTTGCACTCTTGACCTTTAATCACGAAGCCCTCTGGTTGCTCCATGTAAATTTCCTCATCTAGTTCTCCATTGAGAAATGCAGTCTTAACATCCATTTGATGAAGTTCCAAATCCATATGTGCGACAATAGCTAGCATAAGGCGTATCGAGGCAATTCTCACCACTGGGGAGAAAGTTTCTCGTAGTTAACACCCTCCTGTTGGTGTAGCCTTTCGCCACAAGGCGAGCCCTATATCTTTCATCTAAACCATCTGCATTGCGTTTGACTTTGAAAACCCATTTGTTTCCAATAGCCTTGCGCCCTTCTGGGAGGTCAATGTATTGCCACACACCATTAATCCTCATTGACTATATTGATGTAGTTTTTCAAGTGGTAAATAAAGTTCGTTCAAAGACTTGTAAAGATTCGATTCTAGACTTAAAAATAAAGAAAACACTAAAATAAAGAAAATATATTCACAAGATTGTCACGATAACGAGAGATACTAGGACTTCGGATTCCACCAATTCTCATGTTCATGTGGTTCAACTAATTATTCTAGACATTTATAGCTCCAAAGTTAACTTTTATAGACTCTTCTTCTTTGCCAAGGTGGATTTTTAAAAGATTAATTGTAAATCACAAGCATAACGCATCAAAAGTATTAAGACTAAGCATACGTTATCAAACGAAATCACAACTAATTAGTGAAAATCATAAAACAATTAAATCAAGTGCAAAAAGTCATACAAGAAATAAGCAGAATTACCACATGCATGAAAAATAGCTTCCTCCTTTGTCCCAGTATTGGGGTTTAGCTCCTCATATTATTCACGTTCTCAAAATAGGTGTTCATAGCTCAAATAGGTGAAAAGCAAGAGAAAACTTATAAAACAGACAGTTTGCAATGCTGTATTGGCGTTACAAACAGCTGTTACAACGGGTGTTGAACTATTACAAAGAAAAGATGACAACTTATGATATATGTGATGTATTGAACAGCGATACTTCTGATGTGTTGTTTGAATACGACAGCCTTTGCGACTGTTCTCGTCTGTCCAATGTTCTTCAGCTTCTCTTGTTCACCAGCAGCAGGTGAATATTCATGCAACTTCACCTGCGCTTCTCTGCTCCGATTCTATCGACCCCCAAACTCTCGACCTCCTTCCTTGACCTCCCAGCAACTTATATATAACAAACAGAGCGATTTAATCTCCCCAAAACTCCTCGAAATCTCTTCTTTCCTTCCTTGGAAGTTACGGCAATAATCTCTTCCCAAAATTGTTTTACGCGTTTCTGAGCTTTCCAACTTATTTCAAACTCTTCCTTAGATAGATATGTATCTTTGGGAAGGATACCCCTCTTTTAATCTCCCTAGAACTCCCAAAAATAGCTCCAACAGTAAATCGTGTATAACTTGACTTCTATTTCTTTTTCCGGCTATTCTAGCCAATTTGGGTTCAAACAAAAGACTTCACCTGGCCTGTTTAGGCCTAGGGAGTAAACCCAATCAATTTCAGCCATTGAATCGCTCTTGAACTCGATCGAATCATCACCCAAAAATCATGCAGACGTGATGAATATTTTCCCGCCAAATTTTTTTTTTGAATTTGGGAAGAAAGTGACCTCCCCCTTATCTGTGGCTGTTCTCCCTTTAGAAGATGCCTGGAAATGGGTCACCCCTTAGTATTTAGGTTACCCCTTATCCAAAGTGAGAGTCCGTATAGTAATTTTCTCCCACGAGCGCAAAAACCACTTTTTTAGCCAATTTCGCCGCAAAAGCTTATTTCTCCAAAAATACCTACAAGGACATAAAAATACATAATAAATATAAAATCAAGCACTAATAATATATACAATTGAGATTATATAAGACACAAAAATGTGCCTATCAAATACCCTCAAACTTATTATTTGCTAGTCCTCGAGCAAATCAAATAGAAAATAAAATCCTAACTCAATGTCGCAGGCATTGTCGGTTGCATTTAGCGTATGCAACAGGCCTTTAAACCCCTAGGTGGCCCTAGTAGCCGAGTTATATTCTCGGGAGGGATTACAAGAGACATACCCACAAAACCTTTACTCCAGACCCTAGCTATCTACGCATAACCTTGGAAAGCACTAAAGAATCTCCTTGGTTGGCATACTTATTGACTACAGGAGGAAGTACCCTGATGCGAAATTCCAATTGTTGTACACGAGTTTGCACTCAAGCATACTAAAATTCATATATAAGTGACAAAGCTCTACTCAGATAGTCGCACTATGGACATCAATATCCGGAGTCAAAACTAATCACATGGATAGATCAAGAAGATGGAAATAGAGAAAAACATAGATGGTTTTGATGTTTACTAAGTGAACGGTGTTTCTCATATCTTTCTGAAGGCCACTACTAGGATGAACCTATCCTAATGGACTGAGATACTGGTCTGGACTAATATCAACACACTGGCATATACAAGGGTACCAGTGGTCGATAATCCTAACTCTAGGTCAACACAACAGGCATATACAAGGGTACCAGTGGTCGACTTTATTAAATTTATTTCGTTTGGTCTGATGGTCTGGTCTTAATTTCTTTCCCTTTTTTTTTCTCTTTTTTTTTCAACTTTTTTTTTCCAACCTTTTTTTTTTTGGTATCTCAATCACTTTATTTCACCCTAGCAGTGGTAACAACTTGAATCGTGAGCCCCACCAAATCACTTAGAGAAACATATAAAAAAGAAAACAAAATAAAAACAGAAGTGAAAAGGACTCAACGAGATATGGCGAAACTACCATGTTATTTCTAACACCTGAGCTATGTGCTTTTATGAATAGACTCTTTAGATGTTTTTGTCTAATCAGATTGGTTCCTCAACTCCTACAACCAAGATGCTTCCATCCACTTAGATTGGTTAGTTCCATCCTTAATAAGCATAAATTTCTAGGCTTTGGAGTTTATTTACTGGTGGGCCCGGGAAAGCGTATAAAATTGAAGTGAAATGAGAACGGGCCTACAGTAATACCGCAAGTGCACGGTCGTCGGTTGTAGCTCGTGCAAGTACGGGTCGATCCACAGAGACTGGGTGTGTTTTGGAGTTTTCTAGCTATTTTTGGGTTCTAAATTGCTATTGGGCTTTTGAGTTAAGGTGATAACAATGGGCTATGGGCTTTGGTACCAATGAGTTTTGAGTACCAATGAAGTGAACTGATCCTTTGTACTCAAGTGGTCTGGGCTCAATATTCTTGAAGTGAACTGAGCCTTGGGCTTAGTTGGATGGGCCTCAGGTTAAGCTAGGCTTTTGGTTTACACCTGAACTTGGCCTTTCCTTGGAAATGAGATGAACTGAGCTTGGTAATGAAGTGGGCTTTGGTTGACTCAACAGTGGACTGGGCCTTTGGCCTTACAATGAGCTGGTCCTTTGCAAAACAGAATGCAATTAAGAGACAATGGCCAAGGCAGGGCAGTAAGCTAACAAGCCAAGACAATGGCTCTAATGAGGCAAAGGAAGCTAGAGAAGACAATGATATTTACAATGCAATGCTATTTACAGTGAAATGAAAACAGAAAAGAAAAAGCAGCCCAGTTGCAGCAGCAACAACAAGGAAAAGAAAGCAGCAGCAAATGGCAAACAAAATGAAGGACAAGTGAAAGTAAAACAGTGGCAGTGAAGGAATGAGGAAAAGTGACAGTGCAATGAAACTAAACAAGAACAATGGAAGTAAACCAAGGCCTAAGCCAAGGGAAGGGGAGATGGTGAAGGTGAGATGGTGAGGGTGAGCCTAGGCATACTACTAGAGTGGGAAGAGAACCAGTTTGCTCACAGTCACTAGTGAGCACTAGTTTCTCCCCAATGCTCAATCAACACAATGCTCTAAGGCTTCTAGCCTAACATTCCACAAAACATGTATCACATGACAGGTACATTAACATTACATGGAACACAAACATCAACGGGAACATGCACTAGGAAAATTGAAGAAACTAAACATCACAGTGAACTAACATTAAACACAAAACTAAATTGAAATTAGAAACAAACAGAAATTATAAGAACATAAACTAAATGAACATGGAATTAAACATGAAATAAAACAGAAATTGAAAATTAACTAAAATTGATTTGAAACTGAAATTGAACATTAACAGAACTTCACAGTCCTGGACACTGGCTAGTCCAGCATGAAAATTACACACACCACAGTCCCCTTTTTATACCCAATTTACATTTTAGGGTTCTTACACCCAATTCCCAAATTACAGACAAAATTAGGGTCTGTGAAAAGTTAACCCTTACCCTGAAATTGTCTCCTCTGTCGAACCCATCTCCCCTCTGCTTCTGTCTCTTCGAGCAACCCCTTCTTTTGGTCTCCTCTGTCGACTGTGGTGAAACCCTAGTTTTATCTCTCTCTTGATTATAGCACCTAGTGTGTGGGGGTGCTAAGAACGAGAAAGAGAGGCAACTAGGGAATGGGTTTATGGTGTCTGTGGTGAGGGTGGCGCAGGCGGCGGTGGCAAAGACTGGTAGTGATGGTGGTGGCAGGGAGAGGTGGTTGCAGAGCTCTCTGCACACGGTCGGGGGACAAGGAAGAAAAAGAAAGAGAAGAAGAGAAATGTAATGCGTAGTTCTCGATGGTTTTTAGGGTATGGGATGTTCTGGTGTGAGGCGGGTGCATCAAGAGATGATGTTTCGCGAGCTGGGCCGTGGGATGTGTAGTTAATGGATGATCTAATGGCGAGATGGGGATAAATCTTGAGCGACCGTTAGATTACGAGATACAACAAAACTGACGGCTCCGGATGGAGTTAGGTGCTGTAGTGTTTGGCAGGAGCTTCAGACTTCGATGAACGATGATGGAGCGACCGTTAGATGATGAGATGAATCCGATCTAACGGCTGAGAATGGAGGCGGGTATGGATATAGAAAATGGGTTTGGGTAAGGATTTTGGGCCTTGGGTATGCCAAGCCCATATCTTCTTTAAGAACAATTCTTCCTTCTTGAGCCCAATTCTACCCTTTTGGTCTTGTGCACAACATTCTTCGCGGCTTCCTTGTGTAATTCCTCCCGGCTTTTCACTACTTTTCTGCTCTTTTCCGCTCTGCTATTCATCTAAACTTTATTTATTACCTAAAAATGCAAAATTAAGTAAGAAAAATATTTATTCTTGAAAACAATGAAAATACAGAATATGGGATAAAATGTAGAATTACTGCACAAAAGATGAGTTAAATGCCAACAAAAAGGGATAAATATATACATTATTTGGCACTCATCATTTACTGTAACTAAAATGTTTAACCCATACCCCCAAACTTAAATCTAACATTGTCCTCAATGTTCTAAAGATGAAATTAAAAGCATGAACAAGTAGAAAATGTTACCATTTGAAGCAAAAGAAGTAAGGAAAGATATTACCGTGTTGCATGAGATTGGGTTACCTCCTAAGAAGTGCTAAGTTTAACGTCTTCAGCCAGACATAAGAAAGGATTAATCATCTTGTATCATAAAGTAATAGCCGAAATATCTGTGGGTCATCAAAACCAAATAGAGCTATCACAAGTAAAAGGAATATGCAACATGCCAAGAAAATTAACAAATAAAGCGCACCCTTGTTTAGTTTCCTGTTTAAGACAACTACATCTAGATGTGGTTCAGGTTCAGGCTCTATGAAAGGGTCTAGATAAAATATTTTCATGCGCTGGGATTCCTCAAAGCTAAGGTCCGGTTCAGGTATTAGAGTCTGGAAAAACTCAAGTAAAAACTTAGAAGTACATAATAATAACCTGAATAATTGTGGATCCTTAAAGTCAATCAGTTTTGACTCACACAGCTGACCACAATGAGAGTGGTGGTCTTCCTTAACAAATGTGTCGACCCTAATCTCCTAAAGTAATTAGGTTTAGTCTCAAAACTTAATAACTGACACATTTGAAACTTACACATTCCCACAATCGGTTGAAAAATATTTGGTGGGAAAACAAAGTCAATCTGGGTATCATAGCCTGGGTAAACCACATCAACCAGAGGATAGGTTTCTAATAACTGAACTTCCTTATGGACATCACTAGGTTCAGGAAAACGTGTATGACGATAATCTTGTAAAATGGTTGAGGCACATATGTCAAGTCCCAAGTGAGGGACCTTTCTAATAGTTAAATCACATGGAGAATGATAATCACCCCCAAACTTAGAGTTTTCAGTGTCTCTAGAAAGACTAGTCACAACTTCCCTAATTTCAAGGTCATTTGATTCCTGAAAATGGTCAATTGATTCTTCTAAGTCAGGTTCATCCTCACTCATCTCTACGAGTTCACTTTCTTTGTCTAAGACTAATGTTTCTAAATCGCTAGACTCTAAAACAATATTCTCAGAAAAAACTCGTTCCTCTAAACCATTATTAGCTTCGTAATCAAAAGAAAATACTACATCGTCTAAAACGGGGGTATCTCTAGTCAAATCCTCATCCTTTTGAATAGGTGAATAATTATTAAAATTATTTGGATTTGAACTAGAAACATTATCATTATTAAGCTCAATTGGAGTAACAAATTCCTGATCATTATGCCTACTTATTTCAATTTCTTCATCAACACTATCCTCATCATAATCATCATTATAATAACATGAAAATGGTTGAACCTCATCTAAACAAGTAGTATTACCAATTTTATCCTCGTCATCTTGATTATGTGAATAACTATCTTCATTTTCAAATGTACTATTGGAAACACTATATTGGAAATTAAGAGCAGTTATGTTCTGGGCCTCTAACAAAATATTTTGAGTCGACTCACATGACTTCCTGATTGAATCTAGGAAAGAAAGTTCACTCGTTGCATTGCTTTCTTCCATAACTAAGTTATTCATTTCTGCTAACTTACGTGTCGACTCATCTAACTTACGTGTTGAGTCTAGTAGAGAGGAATTTTGCTCGTATGACCGCTTGGCGTGTGGATAGTAATTGGGCGCACCATGGTATGGACCATAACCTTCAAAAGGCTGATGTTCCCAACCATTATTCACACTATGGTCAAAGTAGTAACGTTCATTTTGAAACTCAGTCTGATATTCGTTGTATTGGCTATTATAATACCAGTTCGACATTCTATTGCAGGGATGTGAGTTGTCACACAAAATAAAACCCACTGACAGGGGATTCGTGGGTGGATAGAGTCTTACCTCCCGTACCATACGGGCGATGAACCGTTGAAGTCGATTCAGGCCACCAATTTCATTGTCAGTGTACGAACCCGAGGGGCCGAGACAGTATCGTAACTGTCGTCCTTCCCTGCAAACAGTTGATATTTAATTTTGACCCTTCCTTAGGGTTTAAAAATAATGTCCAAGAATGTCCAAAAACTCCAAAAATAAAAATGTCCAAAAAGGAAAAGAAAAATTACAAAAATAACACCCTATTTACAGTTTCTAAAAATAAAACAAAATAACTATATACAAAATATTCTTCTTCACTCCTTTCGGATTCCTCTTTTCTTTCCTTCTTTGGCGATGCTTTCCTTTTATAACACTTTTTCTTCCCTTGTAGCTTCGCTCCAAATCTGAAAAGAATCGAAAAATACCAAAACGCGTAAAAAAGAACAAAAAGTAAAAATAAAAAGAAACCTAAGACAAATCTATATACAAATCCGCGTCGGCGGCGCCAAAAATTGATGTAGTTTTTCAAGTGGTAAATAAAGTTCGTTCAAAGACTTGTAAAGATTCGATTCTAGACTTAAAAATAAAGAAAACACTAAAATAAAGAAAATATATTCACAAGATTGTCACGATAACGAGAGATACTAGGACTTCGGATTCCACCAATTCTCATGTTCATGTGGTTCAACTAGTTATTCTAGACATTTATAGCTCCAAAGTTAACTTTTTATAGACTCTTCTTCTTTTCCAAGGTGGATTTTTAAAAGATTAATTTTAAATCACAAGCATAACGCATTAAAAGTATTAAGACTAAGCATACGCTATCAAGCGAAATCACAACTAATTAGTGAAAATCATAAAACAATTAAATCAAGTGCAAAAAGTCATACAAGAAATAAGTAGAATTACCACATGCATGAAAAATAGCTTCCTCCTTTGTCCCAGTATTGGGGTTTAGCTCCTCATATTATTCACGTTCTCAAAATAGGTGTTCATAGCTCAAATAGGTGAAAAACAAGAGAAAACTTATAAAACAGACAGTTTGCAACGCTGTATTGGCGTTACAAACAGCTGTTACAACGGGTGTTGAACTATTACAGAGAAAAGATGACAGCTTATGATATATGTGATCTATTGAACAGCGATACTTCTGATGTGTTGTTTGAATACGACAGCCTTTGTGACTGTTCTCGTCTGTCCAATGTTCTTCAGCTTCTCTTGTTCACCAGCAGCAGGTGAATATTCTTGCAACTTCACCTGCGCTTCTCTGCTCCGATTCTATCGACCCCCAAACTCTCGACTCCTTCCTTGACCTCCAAGCAACTTATATATAACAAACAGAGCGATTTAATCTCCCAAAAACTTCTCGAAATCTCTTCTTTCCTTCCTTGGCAGTTACGGCAATAATCTCTTCCAAAATTGTTTAACGCGTTTCTGAGCTTTCCAACTTATCTCAAACTCTTCCTTAGATAGATATGTATCTTTGGGAAGGATATCTCTCTTTTAATCTCCCTAGAACTCCCAAAAATAGCTCCAACAGGAAACCGTGTATAACTTGACTTCTATTTCTTTTTCCGCTATTCTGGCCAATTTGGGTTCAAACAAAAGACTTCACCAGGCCTGTTTAGGCCTACGGAGTAAACTCAATCAATTTCAGCCATTGAATCGCTCTTGAACTCGATCGAATCATCACCCAAAAATCATGCAGACGTGATGAATATTTTCCCGCCAAAATTTTTTTTTTGAATTTGGGAAGAAAGTGACCTCCCCATTATCTGTGGTTGTTCTCCCTTTAGCAGATGCCTGGAAATGGGTCACCCCTTAGTATTTAGGTTACCCCTTATTCAAAGTGAGAGTTCGTATAGTAATTTTCTCCCACGAGCGCAAAAGCTTATTTCTCCAAAAATACCTACAGGGACATAAAAATCCATAATAAATATAAAATCGAGCACTAATAATATATACAATTCAGATTATATAAGACATAAAAATGTGCCTATCATATCTCTTCTTTCGATGCAATAATCAATTTTTCCCTTTTAGGAGATGACATAGCATCTTTGAAATTCTTAGGCTCTGCGTCATCATATGAGCAAACCATGAAACTTTCCCCCTCAATCTAAAAACGATGACGAGGGACTTTTCCACGTTCACTTCTCCGAGATTGGGGATCCTTATTCGATGGAGACAATCCATTATCAGGTGGAACACTCCCACTTTCCCTAAGAGAACGAGGAATTTCTTCGCTATTCTTAACTTGGCGAATTGGTGTGTCTTCCGTTGACTCTTCCACTTCAAAGAGGCTAAGATATCCCCCTACATCGTTCCTTCTAGGAAAATCCTGTTCTAGGAAACCTTCATTACGTGACTCAATCTCAGTTACACTTCCATCAGGATGCTCACCAATGAACACATGGCTTTTTGAGTGATCAGAATGTCTGATGAAGATACACTTTTTCGCTCGAGGGCCCAGCTTCCCATACCGATTAGAATTATTGTGTACATAAGCAGCTGAACCCCATGGTCGCAAATTATCCAATTCGGGTATTCTGCCGGTCCATAATTCATATGGGGTGGAAGACACTGACTTCGAAGGCACACGATTAAGGACATAGGCAGCAGCCAGTAACGCATCTCCCCAAAAATAAATAGGAAGATGAGCTTGCGCCATCATTTACCTAACCATGTCTAACAAAGTACGATTCCTTCTCTCTGCTATACCATTTTGTTGCGGAGTACCAGGAATAGTCAATTGTCTCAGGGTCCCTTTTTCCTCACAATACCCTTTGAATAGGTCATATAGATACTCGCGGCCACGGTCAGTTCTGAGAGCCTTAATGCTCTTATTTAGTTGATTTTCCACTGCACATACATAACGTCTAAAGCAGTCCAATGCTTCTGACTTGTGGGATATCAAGTAAATATGACCATATCGCGTAAAGTCATCTATGAAAGTGATGAAATAAGAGGCTCCATGTCCTGCCTTAACATTCATTGGGCCACATATATCAGAATGAATTAACTGCAAAGGCTCAGAGTCTCTTTTGGCTGTCCCAAACGGTTTTCTAATGGCTTTACCTGCAAGATAATGTTCACAGGTTGGCAAAGAGACTTTAGCGATGGGGCCTAAAAGACCTTCTCTAGATAACCTAGTCATCCTTTCTTGCCCTATATGACCTAATCTAGCATGCCAAATCACATAATCATTACTAACATCTGAGGAAGACGCAACTAATGAAATAGATTTATTAACATCATAAGAACTAGAATTGTCAATATCCAAAACCATAAAACCATCCGACATAAAACCAAAACCATAAAACTCAGTTGCCAAGAAAATCTTAACAGAGTTACCCTCAAAAAGAAAACTAAATCCTAGACGCAACATACTATTAATTGAAACTAAATTTCGTCGAATATATGGAGCATAAAGTACATCATGGAGGATTAAGGTGTGCCCTTGTCGCAGTTTTAGCATATAAGTACCGATGCCAAGTACTTCTATGCTAGTTGTGTTCCCCTTATAAACTCTCATGCTCCCAGCAGGAACTCGACGATAATCTAGAAACCCATCTCGGTCCCTCGCTACATGGTCGGTTGCTCCCGAATCTACAACCCACAAATGAGGAGAATGAGCAACTAAAGCTTGACTAGAAACAAAAGATTCATAGCGAGGAATAGGTTCAGAAATTACCTTCTTTGGCTCAGTGCATTCACGAGCAAAGTGTCATTTCTTATCATAGTTAAACCATTTCATCTCTGCTTTGTCTTTCTTACCAACACTCTTTCCTCTTTTGCGCTTAGGAGCGTTGGTAGTGGATGGCCCAGATCCATCACGAGAATTATTAGCAGAAGAACCCTTACCCCTCTTGCGCTTAAACCCATTGGTCTTATGCGAAACAGATTCAGCAGCGAAAACAGAACTGTCAGTTTTAGCAGCTTCCAAGCGCTCGAATTCTAGTTCCACACGACGAGAAATATCCTCAAAAGTGCGGAAATTGTCATTGTGTGTCATGTTTTGCTTCATCTAATCCCAAGAGTTAGGTAACGAACGAATAACAACTTGTACCTGTCGTTCATCTGTCAAGTGATGACTTGCAGCCTCAAGTTCGCGTATCATTGATGACATTGTCCTCAAATGTTGCTTCATTTTAACATTCGGATTCTTTTAACAAGTTTCAAACTTCATAGTTAAAGCGCGCAACTTAGCCACAGAGGTAACTCCAAATTTCTACCTGACTGCCTCTAGCATGTCATGAGCAAACTGGTGGTTCTCAAACTCGCCAATGAGATCATTGTGCATTGAGCTCAGGATCATATGACGAGCACTGTGATCCTTCTTAATCCATTCCTGGTAAGCCTCGAGGTTGCGACGGTGTTGAGCCGTCGTACCCTCCTCAGGCCGAGGCATCACATGCTCAGTTATTTCCTGCAGCCCATCATCATGCAAGAGAAAAACGATCTTTCGGCGCCATATGTTATAGTTGTCACCATCAATTTTTTCTCCCTTGTTAAAATTAGCAATGATGTTCTTTGAAGCCATTTATTCTAACATAGCAGGCGAAAAATACAAAAGGATATTAAACTTATGGCACTATACACATATTCAAAAAATAACATTAATCTAAATAAATAGAAAAACAACATTACAAGTCGCAAGATCGAAAAATCGTTAAACTCCTAATCATCTCTCGCGCCACAAGTAATATTTTCTACATCTATTTAATATATGCCCAAGTTAATGGTTTTTGGAAATTAAACAAAACTCAACCAAACAACCTCCCACTCAATTGTTTTAACATGTTATTCAATCAAGATAATAATTCAATCAAACATGTTATCAAACCAAGATGATTATTTAATCAATCAACATGTTATCTAGACATACAAATCAGCAAGATATGAATTCAATCCAGCACAATACATGTTGTATATTAAAGAAATTAGAAAATCATAGCATAGAACCATTCACATGTTATCATGGATAAAGTGATTAACCATATAATTTCAAAGAAACCCTATCATGTGAATCTATTTAGATTCTGAAAACAGTTTTATTGAATTCGGAGCGTCGAAAAACCTTAAGGTACCAAAATTGGAGTTGATCCGACAACCAAAAATAGAGAAACAAAAGAAAAAACAAATAACCCGGTCTGAACCACGAACCGAACCGAGTCGTCGGTTTGAACCGCGAACTGAACACAACCGCCGGTCTGAACCGGGAACCGAACCACCGATCCTGGATCGGGTTGACTAGCCGATTTGACTCGGTTGACTCATTGATTTGTCTCGGTTATTGTTCATCGTCTTCCCCAAATTTCAGCAGCGTACAGACGCGCATGACCAACTTTGGGAGACTATATCTCCCTCATACAAGCTCTGATTCAAGCAAATAATATGTCAAATGAAAGCTCTCAGAGAGCACTATCTATCTATATTAATTTTAATTAACATGGATCGACATATATATATAAAACCACTTCTCACAAACATGATATAAAACTAGGATTTTACCTATATCTTTTAAACCACACGTTCAAACGATACAAAACTTTCCAAGATATCATTTTAATCAATAATGAACATACCCAATTAAATATTTCAAACAAAACACCCTTATCAAGATCCGAAATAATTATACATACATTAATAATTTTTTAACCCAAAAAAAAAAACTAATCATGATACTATCATGTTATCAGCAACTTTCAAGCACACAAAGCATGTTATTTCAAGCACGAAAACGCATCAAATCATAGCTCACGATACCAATATCAGATATTATACGATTACGCAGAAGTAGGTATCGGTTCATACCTTGAACTTGATCTCCGATTAGCAAGAACAAGGAACAACAACAGCAACAACAACGATTCAACACGACGATCAGCAGGTACTACAATCACCAAAGATGAGCACAAACTTGATTCACAGGCTAAGAACTTGAAACATTTTTTCTAGATGGTAACTCTCTTTAGGGTTAGAGTTACCACTTTTCTAATAGTAAAACTTGGGTGTGATATCGGTGGGAATCACTTTTTTAACTACACACATAATAGAGATGTTTATATAGGTTCCAAACCCTAAGGAATATGGAACCCTACCGGGCTTTCCACATACAATATGGGCGACCATATTCGGATCTAACAGTCGCTACTATGAGTATTGGAGTAAGTATTTCACCCCAAACTCAGTTGAATACTCGCTTCATTCAGTTCCGACATTGAAAACAACATACAATCAAAATGGTAAAACATTAACCTTTGAGATAAAAAATACTAGAAATACATGAAAGTCAGATCTTTTTTTAACTGTCTATAAGTATGTTTTGTCTTTTTAATACAATCTTTTGGCTTTTTTTAAAGACATTCGATCATTCAAATATTCTAGCATCCTCATGGCCAACACATCATTTTTGGTTTTTTTCTAAAGACATTCAATCATTCAAATATTCTAGCATCCTCATGGCCAACACACCAAGATTGATTCTCAACCATTTTGAAAGGGATTGAGTGTTAGAAAAAGTGGAATCAGAATTAAATTTCCAGATTCACAACCGTTTTAGAAGAGAGAAAGTGTTGAAACAAGTAGATTCAGATTAGATATTTTTGAATAAGAACAAGTTATTTTTAGGTAACATGGTATATTTGGGGAACTAAAAACACAAGGAAGGAAAAAACTATTTGTTTCCCACATTTATCTTCAGAATTGTCGCTTCAAATCTATGTAGTATTCAACCACTAGTTTACTTGGTTTTTATGTGGACCTAATGTTCCCAAAAGTTTCTTGTTTCTATTAATTTGAAGGGTGAAGATTAGAATACCCGTGTCAGAGAATATACGATTGCTGACAATCTTTATGGTGAAGCTTCAGGATAACTTGCTAGATAGATTATTTTCACAATTATAAAATGTGAACCAGTGTGTAGTATGTAGATTTTTGCTCATCATGATAAAATTTGACTTTCAAGATAGATTTTGGGTTAACGAAAAATGTTTTTCTTTAATTTGTCAGAATTGAGATTATTTACGATTTGTTTCAGCAATCCAAATATTGAGTCACAAAATGAATTTTAGTTCAGTTTGGTTCACGCAATAATTTCTGAACTCTAGTCAGATGTTGGACCATGTATTATTAAGCCACACATATTCTTTTCGTTCTTCACACTTAGGGAAAGTCCAGCAGACATGCTCAAATTTGGGCAATTTGGCAGGCCAGGTGGGCAGGCAAACCAAGTTTTGTGCAATGGGGAATTCTCATCGTTGTAAACTGAGACGACCAATGGGGGGATTGAGATGAGGCTCGATTCAACTTGTCTCAATCCCCTACTTCAACGGTTGAACTTTAACATCCAAAAAACGTCCATAAATACCAAATTTATTGAACATCTCAACTCACACAAAAACTCACCATTATCTTGAATTTTCTCTATCAAAATCTCTTCTAGTTTTATTCAACTTCTTTAAATTTCTTAATAGAAATATCTCAAGATATAAGGCGCCAAAGAAATATAAAACCGCTTTTGAATAAACTCAGTCAACATTTGTTGACAACCCAAGCAGACTCTGATGAATAGAACAATCTCACTTTACTTATCGGTCGATAATTAGCCAAATCTCAAGATTATTTTTCTACAAAAGTTGAGCGAGATAGAGATGCTCAAAAACTAAAAGGTGCTTCTTACGAAGTCAATAAAGTTTATGTAGATCTACTTCCTGGTTCTAAACTAATTGCGAACAAATATTCTTGGATTACTTTGTACCATATTGAAGCGAAGAAACATCATCTAAAATTGGTCTTTGTATTGGTGGAGCATACACTACCCACACGTTTCATTTTACACACTTCGAAATAGGTATGTCAAATATTTTCATATATAATTTTAACGCAATCAATACAAAGATGTGTTTGAATTTAATGATTTTAATGTTTTTACCATAATAAGACCATTAAATTTGTACTTCCTACTTGGAATACCTTCCGGTGTGTGAGATGATGTTTTATTTGACCAATAAAGCTAGTTGGCAGATCATATAGATGAAATTTCGTTGTACTTTACCTTCACAATCCATACGAAGCACTACAACTTAAGAAGTGGTGGAATTCCTAATTCCGGTCCAAAGATATTTCTAACCCAATAATTACATGGAAGAGGAATTTCTTCTTCAGATATAGATGACCCGGAAGCAAATACAAAAATTTCCGATGTTTTATTTTATGGTTTCTTGGTTCATGTTTTTTCCCCAACTCAAGTTATAATACTCAACTAGGATAGATAGAGGGGTTACGAGATATGGACGAGTCCTCTATCTTAGTCGAGTTCTACATTTCTCTCAATATCGCGCTTGGGTTCTTCAAGTATCGAGAGTCTATGAGGCCTCCTTGAGGTAAATATGACAATATACATATCCTTGGATTTATATTAGTTAATTAAATAGAGATTTAGCAAGTAACTAATTATACGGTGTTTACTTTCAGGTGGTATACAAATTTTGACATATGTGTACCAAGACTTTTAGACTACATTAAAGAAATTCTCAACTGTAGTAAGGTATAAAGGAGAGGTAGATATATGCATGTGTAGAGATACCGAAACATGATTTTGAACAAATATACTGTGAAGTGTATGCCGTACGAGAATCCAAGATTTTTCACTTCAGCACATTGTGATTTACAGTCCAATCAGGGAACGTGGTGTTTATTGTTACGGAGAAAGATGTGCTACAAAGTTAGTTGGTCAAATTGGAGTGCCACAAAAGCCTCGATCTACATCCACCGTCTTTGGAACAGAATATGCTAGATTTAAACATATATTATGGAAAAGGTATGAGATATTATTCACCCTTGTGACGAAAAACAATACGATGAGTGGTTCAAAACGGTTGTAGAGCCGATAATTGGTCAAGATGTTTTTACACATGGGATGGATTTTGTCGCAGTGGGAAAAGCATTATCGAAAATTGATTGTCCAACACATCCACCGTTATCCTTTACCAAGAGCTTCATATTCATCGGCGATTTCAAGACCAAAATCTTCATCCACTGGGTCTGATTTGCCGGAATTGAGGTGGAATCTAGCGTCTCTTACTCTGGGTGGAGAACGTCCAATACTTCCAATTTTTTCACAAGGTCTCGACAGTCCCAATTAGTGTACAAGAACATCAATCAGTCATGAACGATTAAATTAAATTGAGTTAAGAGATATGGAAACTACGAGTTTATATGTACAAGAGTTACTAAGAATAGCAGAGAGCGTGAGCTTCAGTCCTAAATTTTTAACCAATGTTGGAACTTCAGCATTGCAGGAAAAAGTGGTAGATTCAGAAGTCAACATAATGCAAAGGGAAGGCTACCATCTACATATCGTCAATCCCCTCAACAAACTCCTCAGGGTTATTATGATTATAGGAGATCATTAAATTTCGACGGCTCTCCAGTTTAGGAAATAAATCCATGGTTTTTAGAAATCAAGGTAAAAGATCTTAAGGTGTGAAAATTCAAGGTGCAATATCGTACGAAGGATTAGGGAGTCTGATGTCGGGAGACATGTATGACAGGAGATGGAATGGGAGTGAGTGGTTATGCTTATGTAAAGAGTTTAATTAAATTAGAACTAATATATTTTGGTAAACCTTTATATTTAAAAAGTACTAATCTTTTAAGAAGTAAATTAAAACTAAATTTATTTAAATTTGATTAAAAATTAAAACTGCTTTATCGACATCTTGATCGAGTAGTATGTGTACTTTTCAATACCCCATACGGGTTATCAAAAACTCCTTAAGCATTATCTAATGAGGTTCATAAGAATATTTGTTCTTTTCCATTCCTCTTGAGCTCGCAATACAACACAGCATTGGTCTCGCCTCTTAGTCGATATCGATTGACAACTCGAACTAAAATTATAAATCCTGAAACATTGTTTTGATAGTTTGATATTGACAAAACAACCCACCTGCATTACGGTTATTTGGATTACCAATGTCAGTACAGAAGTCTAGCCTGATAACGTACTACGAAATTTCTGCATAAAGATATATCTTCATCGACGGTAAACTATAGAGGATTAATATATGGTTGAGTAGTTCTTCGGAAATTATAGGTGTAAAAGGTGGAGAAGGTGTGATTTTGAAGTTGAAAATAGTTGAATTTACAGAAGATCGTATTATAGCCGTTGGCTGAACCTAGTCATTGTCAGCCCAGATAAGACCAAGCATCTTAGTTTGAGATGAGCATCCTCTCAACTCGGGTCGTGGCTCAGCCTCATCTGGGACGATCGGACATCTGTCTCAGAGTGCTCAGCTTTCCATATGGTATTTCACAGGAACGTCCCTAATACAGTTGTCTCAAGTTGAGTCGAACTCCTCAACTTGAGACGAGATGGACAAATGCCCAAATTTGAGCGTTTCCTCATCCAGCTTTTTTGTTTAGCAGTTCCATTATGGGGACGAAATATGCAAATCTACTCATTTTCCCACCCCATTATCCTTGCCCTTAAAAAAACACTGAACCAATTTGCAAGAATATCATTTTCTCTATTTAGTTATTCCTATTTGGGTTGACTGAACACATTTCCAAAGGAGTGGACACTCACGAGATTAGTAGGGGCGGATCCGGCTTATAATAGAACGATTTTTTGGGGACCATGGCTTTTTTGGGGGACCATGGTTTTATTTTGGGTAAAGACATTAGAAGTAATTTTAGGTCACCCCATATCTAGTTATTTATTTAATACTTAATCTACCCTCTTAATTAATTTTAGGTTATGATTAGTGAATGACTTAGTTAAAAACAATTAGTGAGATTAAATTAAAAGATGAGTTTATTATTAGTTGAGTAGAATTATTGAGAGAGTAGAGTTAGAGAGGATGAAGGAGAAAAACATGGAAAATAAATTTTTTTTCCAATTCACTAAGTTTGAGTATTCAAATGATGAAAACTCATCTGATTCTTCATCTCCATTCTCTCCTAGAATATTTGTTAATCTTCAAAATGATCCAGATTTGAACTGGATTTGAACCGGTCGGTTACTTTATATGAAGAACAAGTAACCGAACTCATCTGAAGCTGTAGTTCGGTTTCCCCGTGAGATGAACAAGTAACCGAACTCATCTGAAAGTGCAGTTCGGTTACTTGTTCCAAACACGCAGGTTACCGAACTCTCAAATAATAGAATTTCTAGGAGTTACAGCGTTATGTTCGGTTGGTTCTCAACGAACCGAACTTTGGTGTACAAAGTTCGGTTGGTTCGCAAACTGCATGCACTTTTGATCTAACCGAACTTTATTATAAGAGTATATAAGTTTACAAAGTTCGGTTCTTTCGCAAACTTGAACCTAACATCTAACCAACCGAACTCTGAGTTCGGTTTCTGCGATAAAATTGTGAAGTTACCGAACTTAACAAACAAAAAAAATGTGAAGTTCTTGCGTCTATTGGCTAAGTTCGGTTATTTTGTAGTTTTAAAAGTTTTTGCGAACAAACCGAACTCTATTGGCAAGTTCGGTTATTTTGGAACTCAACATAGTGGTCACAACAACACAGTTCGGTTAGACTGGATTTGTTTTTTTTTCGGTTCTAAGGGTGGAGTTCGGTTACTTTGTAGTTTTAAATTTTTTTGCGAAACAACCGAACAGAGAGTTCCGTGACTTTGTATTAAATCCAATAGAACCGAACTGTTCTTCGTGTATGGTGGTGGTAATAATCGGAGGTGGTGGTGGTGGTAATCGGCGGTGGTGGGAGGAGGTGGTGGTTATATATATAGGTAGTTATTAGGTTGGTTTTAAATTAAATTAGGTTAAGGATAGGTTAGTCATTTCAACGTTTTAGGACACCCCTTATAACTATAGGAAAGGTGGCCTAATAAAACCATGGTCCCCTCAAAAAAATCATGATCCCTAAAAATCATTCTTATAATATGGGTGTGCAGTTATCCACTCAACCCAGCTGGCTCGCAAGCCTATTTGTTGATGAAATGGGCTTCCAAGCCCTTGATTTTCATTTGCCCATTCCAATTCCATTTTTAGTTGCTTTGCATGCCATACCTCCATTGCTAGCTCCCCCGGAAAGTGTTTCATAAACGAGAGCCTTAAACTGTAAAAGCTAATAATTATCGAAAATGCTAAACATCCCCAACTCCATTCCCCCCGGTGAGTACATATTGTACGTTCATCACCGTAAGGATCATCAGAGCAGGCTCCTGACTCCTGATTAGACTTATCAAAAGAAAACGTATATGTGTAGTCATTTTCGGTCAAAGATAGCGTTTGATTTCAAGTAAAACCTATTGAACAATAATGCAGTAAAAGATAAGCAATTTGGCATTTAGTTTTTGACTTTTACTCCAAAGAGGGTAAAAGGAATAAGTCAGGCATAAACTAAAGGGCACAGGCCTCTTTTAAGGAAACATCTTTACAGATGCATGTGATTTGTGAAGCAGCTCACAATTGTTTAAGCAAATGCATTGAATGGACGTATGGCTATTACATATATAGAATTATATCCTTTTTCTTGTTTTCTTGGATGCTCTGATATTGTTTTAGTCCTATAAATAAAGGTCACTCTAGCTCATCAACATACAATGTGCAGTGCTACCTCCATTTCCCAAATTCTAACAGCATTATCATCGACTATTTCTTTCCTTTTCGTTTCCAATTATCAAAGTAGTCTCGTTAATCAAAAGATGTGTTTATTTGTTTAACAATAAGAATTGTAATATCATCTAGCTTTCCTTATCCAGTGTTTAATTACTTCGGCTGTTGTGAATATGGAGGCTTTGATTCAACAACCAATTAATTGGTTTCTAGCAGAGCAACTATGGGTATTAGGACATTTCAAACTCAAAGATTTTGCTTCTGAGTTGATCCTTCCTACTCTTGATTGCCACAAGCATCACCAAATGGTACTAATTCCTTACTAATACTTTATATTATAGGTGCTTCGATTTCGTCATAATGACTCTTTCTCGCAAAATCAAGCAAGTATTATAGAGCTTTTGTAGATCCCAAAATTTGTTTAATAAGCCAGGTTTTGGTAAACCTTGGTTGTCCTGCTTTCCCTTGTCATTCATATCAAATCGTATTTGCTTGTTGTAGCTGAAGAAGACTGGAAGCATGGTGCTGCGTCACACTTCACGCACAGATGACCTCATAAAAAACATCAAACACGTCTCGAAGTTCCTCTGAAGTTACCCGTTCAACCTGTCTCCTATTATTCTTCAGTTCATAAGGTAGCCTTCGTTATGTGAACACCTTGTTACTGCTTTTCATATTTATAAACAACTTAGTTGCCTAAGCTGTATGTTTATCCTTATACTTGTTCCAGGTAGTTCATCCCATT
This sequence comes from Papaver somniferum, assembly GCF_003573695.1. Classification (NCBI taxonomy): domain Eukaryota; kingdom Viridiplantae; phylum Streptophyta; class Magnoliopsida; order Ranunculales; family Papaveraceae; genus Papaver; species Papaver somniferum. The sequence continues at coordinate 232,338,765 of NC_039358.1, forward strand.
CATGAACAACTTTCCTATCCGAGTAACTACTGGGCACAAAAGAAAGCTCATGAGGGAAATATTGGATGTTACTCCTTAGTATTCGGTATGCAAAGTCTACACCAAGTGAAAGTGCAGCTCCAAATACATAGATGTCAAATGCTGAAGCCAATTCAAGTTACCTCTCATATCTTATGCGTGGCAATCCATGTTGTATACGACATTGTATTACGAGAAACATTTCCCAAATGAAGTTGCAACTTCAAAAAAGATTTGCCTTAGAAGATTTTTCAACACAAAAACATGTAGAAGCACAACAGCCATCATTAACTAGAGAAGCTGTACAGGATTGTGGATTGATGTTCTTGTGAACGAACTTGTAAAGAAGGCTATTATTAGGGCGTCACATTTCATTAGAGGGGTGTCACCTAATAGGATAAAAACGGGTAATATCAAATAATTTTGTAATGACCGAATAATTCTTTGGTTAATTTTAATTTTATTTAATTTAATTAGATAATGATTAATTTCTACGGTTGGAATCGATCCAAACCTGGACGTAAAACCAATTTCTACGGTTGGAATCAATCAAAACCTGGACGTAAAATCAATTTCTACGGTTGGAATTAAAAGGAATCTGGACGTAAAATTGAAATTTACGTCTAGGTTGACGAAAGGAAAATTTAGTAAACTAAACCTAAACGTAAAATTGAAAATTACGGTTGGAATTCAACTAAACTTAGACGTAAAATTGAAAATTACGGTCGGAATTCAACTAAACCTGGACGTAAAATCACTTCTATGGTTGGAATTAAAAGAAAACTGGACGTAAAATCGGATTTTACGGTTGGAATTAAAATAAACCTGGAATGATGAGCTTCTACAGTTGGAAACTAATCCAAACCTGGACGTTAAACTACATGCAAATAAAATTTTACGGTTGGAATTAATCCTATGGACGTAAAAGCACTTCTACGATTTTTAAGTTTTATTTTAGTTAAAGGGTAAGCTAGACATTTTGTATGTGTTAGAATATCCCATAATTACTTTTTTGGACATTAAGAATCCAAGTGAAGCCCCTCTATTGGAGTGTGACGTCCCAATAATAGTCTTCTTCTTTTAAAGTGGATCATGAACAATATAAAGCAGAATAGAATATATGACTAATAAAATAGAATTTCCCTGCTAGTCCCTATAACTATATTTGATGATGAAACATCAACGGTGGAAGATTAAAAAGACTAACCCCCAAATATATAAAAACAAAAATAGAAAAAAAAATACAGCAAAGGCAAAATATTTTTTTTTTAACCAAGGAAAGAACTTATATTAAACATGAATAATTAATACATGACAATTTATGTAGGGAATTAACAAAGGAGGTGGATGAAACCACCAATCCCCACATAGATTATATTTATAAGTTGCCTTCTCTATTGCATCTGCAGCTTTATTACCAGACCTATACACAAAACTACAAGACCAACCAGGATTAATATTACATATGTTTACACATTTTCGCAGAAGAGGCATACTCTGCCAGTGACAAAGAGAAGATTGTTGTTGAAGAAAAGAACAAATTCCCAGATTATCAGATTCAAAAATCACATGAGACCAACCATTTGAATCTGCCAGTTGCATAGCCTCCAACATTGCCCATGCTTCGGCCTATTGAGCATTACTAGATCTTCTCAAGGCTCCCCTTCCCATGACATATGCCCCTGTAGAGTTCCGAATTATAATTCCAATACCAGCTAACAAAGAACTAGAATTATAAGAAGCATCGACATTAATTTTTAGGTACTGCAAAGGAGGAGGTTCCCATTTATGATGTAAAAGCTTATTATGAGCATTAGGATGATTGTAGTTAGCAGGAGTGTTTCCTAGATGATGCTGGAGAATGTATGAAGTGACCTGATGGACTACAGAGTTATGGTTGGGAGTGGTATTGTTAAAAACAATACTACATCGAAGCTTCCATATGAAATGCATGATGCACATAGCTAAATGAACAATCTCAGGGGACTTCTGGATGTTGATGATGGAGTCTTTGAGTTGCCAAGTATGAATCCAAGATAAGAGAGAAGAGTGCTGCAAAATAAAGTGAAACTGATGAGGTAAAAAATACTGCCATATTGCCCTAGAGAAAGGGCAATGAAGTAATAGATGGTCCAGATCTTCCATTTGATTGTGGTTGCAAAGTACACAGTGTAAATCAGCATTATGCACATGGGTGAAAATTCTTGCTTTGACTGGAACAACATTGTGAATAGCTCTCCACACGAAAATCTGAAACTTGTAAGGTACTTTCAACTTCCAAAAAGATAACCAAAAATGTTGAGATAAACCCATGGATTTATCTGTTAGGATATCTTTATCACACAACATCTTATAAGTTGAGGCAGTAGTAAAAATACCAGTGGTTGTAAAGGGCCAGATTAATTTATCCTCTTGATATAACTGAATGGGAATGGTTAAAATGGAGTTCACTTGATCAGTTGTAAAGAGAAGGCGAAGAAGCGGCACATTCCACTGTTCAGTATCAGTATCTATAAGATCAGAAACCAACTGATAGTTAGAAGTATTCAATTCACCCCAGTCCGGTAAAGCAGAATTCAGAGAAGAAATCCAGTTAGAAGTCCAGATGTTGATATGAGCTCCATTACCAACTTGCCATTTAGCATTTTTCAACACAATCTCGAGCCCAATAGAGATACTTTTCCAAATCCAACTTGAATTTAAGTTAACCGGTGGAGGGAAGAAACGCAGGTCATGATGAGGAAAATGTTTACCTTTCAACAACTTCGCCCATAAAGCATCTTGGTTATGTAATAGTTGCCAAGCTAGTTTCGCAAGAAAAGCTAAGTTATAGTTGCATAAATTTTTAAGTCCTAAACCACCTAGCCTTTTAGGTAAACATACCTTTCTCCAAGAAATGTACTTTTGAGAACGTGGCTTGATGTAACTGTTCCACCAATAGCTTCTTTGAATTCTTTCCATTTGTTGAAGAGTTGCTTCAGGTAGTTTGAAAACCTGCATTTGATACATACCCATAGAGCTTAGAACAGAATTAACCTGAGTAGTTCTTCCTGCTTGATTCACAATTTTGCTCTGCCAGCCCTGCAATCTATTATTCATGTTATCAATAACACCCTGACAGTTCTTATGTCTGGATCTATGCAGCAGAAGAGGTATACCCAAGTATTTTTCGCCAAGTCCCATAACTTTCATACCAAGAATACCAGTGATATTAGAATTATGAGCATTAGAAGTGTGCTTGCCAAAAAATAAGGTTGATTTCTGCATATTTATCACCTGACCTGAAGCTTGTCCAAATATATGAAGCAAGTGTTGAAGCTGCTGCATTTGAGTAGAATCAGCTTCAAAAAATAACAAACAATCATCCGCGAAGAACAGATGATTAATTAAAGGGCAGTGATGATTAATTCTAATCCCTGAAAGACAACCAGAGTCCACATTAAGCTGCAAAAGTCTAGAAAAAGCTTCCATGACAAAAAGAAATAAAAAAGGAGACAACAGGTCTCCTTGACGAATACCCCGAGTCGGAGCAAAAATTGAAGAAGGACTGCCATTGATAAGAATGGAAATATTTGAAGTAGAAATACACTGCTCTATTAAACTAATCCAATCATTATGAAAACCCAATTGCCGAAAGATGGAAAGCAGAAATGACCATTCAACCCTGTCGAAAGCTTTCGACATGTCTAATTTCAAACCAACCAAAGCCTTCTTAATCTTTTTACGTTTCATACTAAACAAAATCTCATGAACAATAATGATATTGTCATGGATATGTCTTCCTGCAACAAAGGCAGTTTGAGTAGGGCAGATAATATCAGGAAGAAGGGGTTTAAGACGGTTAGCTAAAAGTTTAGAAATAATTTTATAGCTAACATTGCACAGACTTATGGGTCTGTAATCAGCAGGTGTTTTTGGGTTTTAAATTTTAGGGATTAAAACCTGATATGTATAATTGATGGCTTTGAGCATATGTTTATGAGTGAAAAAGTATTGAACCATGGAGATTACCTCAGTGCTGAAAATATCTGATATGTGAGCCATTGGCTCACACGAAAAAAAGACGAAGTTTTTATACATACAAACACGAATAGCTCTTGCGAAAAGTCAAACACCTAGTCAAAATTAGTCAACCCAAATTCGTTCTCAATTATTTTCATCTGATCTGTTTTTAATTTGTTCAATCATCAGCTTTTAATTCTTGTCTGAATCTTTCTGTATGATAACTCGTTTTAGTTTTTGAATTTATTGTAAAATTCTCTCTGTTTTTGATACCCTAGTTTTTATTTTTCTTTTTCTCCCTTTCTTCGTGTCGATCTATGGTTCTAATTGATCTGTTTTTCCCTTTAATGGCAGATTAATCTTCTCCTTTATTTGTTGCCACGCATGGTTTTGCAGTATTGTCCCATCAATTATCTGGGTTTCTCAATGGTTGGCAGTATCAAAGTTGGAATCTTCAAAAGTTGGTCTTATCTAACAGTGGTGTGTACCTTATTCATCTTTATCTTATCGATCCATCGTTATCTGTTTGGGAATCATTGTTTTGGTTTTAACAAGCTGCTACCTTTATCGACCTCCGCTTCTGATGTTATCTTAATTGTTTTAGAAGCTTTGATTCCTACAACTTTTTATTTGTTCTTCCAATTTCTTAAATCTTTAACCCATACTTATCCCTTTTACCTCTTGCCACCTCCTTCATGTTTTGTTTATAAAACCCACCTCACAACCTTCTTCTTTCTTCATACCCTCTTCTGTTTTGTTATCATCTTCTTTCTCTTTATTTTCATGGCTCGTCCTTTTTTGAATAATATTGCTCACCAAATGGAAAGTGTTTCTATCAGTGAAGAGCCTATTAGGAGAAGAGTGATTATGCATTCTAACACTGCTATCTTAGCTGGAATTAGGGATTGGCTGTTTAGTCTTGCTGGTAAGCTTTATGCTCCGGGAGTTATGTCTTGGAAGGATGTTGAACGTGCAGCTAAATTTATTTGGCCTCATCTTCGAAGACACAATCAATGGTTTGTCCAGGTGCGTGGTTTAGAACCAAATATTTTTGTTATCAAGTTTAAAATTTCAGAAGATAAAGATGCAATTTTATTTGGTGGAGCTTGGAACCTTGATGGTCATTTGATTGTTTTAAAGGATTGGAATCCCACTATGGATTATCATCTACTGGATTTTTCGGTTTCTCCTTTTTGGTTAGAGTATAAATATCTTTTACCTGAATTCACCTATCTTGATATTCTTCGAATGTTTGGTAATATTGTCGGGGAAGTTAGAGTTATAGAACCAGATGGTGTGAACCCTCCTACATCCTCTAAGTATAGAGCTCTTGTTCTCATTAATGTTAACACTCCCCTTATTACTGGTATAACTACTGCTAATGCTGCTGGTGTAACTAGGTGGATTGGTTTTTTTTATGAGAAACAGCCATATCGTCTTTGTCCTGAATGTAAAGTTCCTAATCATGAAGAGATTGACTGTGCTAATATGACTCATACCCGTCATGAGATGGAAGAAATTGTTCGTGGTTTTGGTTTTGTAGAGCCCATTTTGCCTCCTCAAAGAAATCCTGAGCAAGAAGCACAACTCTTTCTACAACATGGATCTCAGAGGCGTGATAGACTACGACAACCTATTGAACAACAGACTAGACCCTTTGATGGTATGCGCCTTTCAATCTTCTCGGCCACTGATTCAGGTTCTGGTGCTTCCTCTTCATATCACAATCAAGCTCAGCCCTCTTCTTCTTTGAGACCATCTTATACTATGACTAGTGATGGTGCTAGTACTAGTGGTGTTAAGAAAAGATATCGTCGTACACCTATTTTGGTTATAACTTCTGAGCCGCATATTCATGATGCTGATTTGGATGACAATGTGGTTACTTCTCAAGTGGATGATACTGTCACTGTTGAAGATGATACCACTGCTTCAGCCATAGATAATGTTTGGGACATTGCTGCAGCCTCTGCTTATAATGCACAGAATCATACTGATGCATGGCAACAGGTGATTGTCAAAACTTATCCTTCTTTATTCATTTTTTCTTTGTTTTTTCTTTTGTTGTTTTCTTGCAGTCTTTTTTTGAATTTCTCTGTTATTACCAGCATGAAAATTCTTTCCTGGAACTGTCAAGGTATAGGTAACCCTCATACCCGTGATTATCTTCATTTCTGTTTGACCAACAATGACCCAGATATTTTTTTCTTGTGTGAAACCAAAGCTCAGTCTAATAATATGAGATTTTATCTTTCTAAAACTAAATGTCCTCATTACTGGTTTCATCCCTCTTTGGGTCTCTCTGGAGGTATCTCTCTTGGCTGGAAAAATGGAATTGATATTGAAATCATGCATACAACCTCTAAAACTATCCATGCTATTGTCCATACTCATGATAATAATATGGATTTCTTGATAACCTTCATGTATGGTGCTCATGATGATACAGAAAATGCTAACCAGTGGCAATATCTTATTAATATGCATTTGTTTGTTGATCTTCCTTGGGTTCTTTTAGGTGATTTAAACTTCACCATGCATGACTCCGAAACACATAGCTCTAGTGTCACTCATCCTCATCATGCTGGACATGTTGGAAATTTTGTTCAGCAACTAGGTCTCATTGACTTAGGTTACTCAGGAGCTGACACAACTTGGTCAAATCATCGTAGTGGAGATGATCATGTCTCCGCTCGTCTAGATAGAGCTTTAGTGAATAATCGCTGGATCAACCACTACACAAATGCACATCTTCAACATTTAGTACCTGTTGCTTCGGATCACAGCCCGATTTTGCTACATACGGTTCCTTCTGCTACAAAACATTTTCCTTTTAAACTCTGCAAGTGTTGGTTTAAAATGGATTCTTGTACTGATACTATTGCACGCAGCTGGCAGCAACGATTTTCGAGGTCTCCTTCGTGTCAGTTTTCTAGTAAATTAAAACTAACCAAAACTCAGCCACAGATATGGAAACGACTTTCTTTTGGCAACATCGAGAATAACCTTCAAAATATTCGGAAGCAGCTACAATTTTGCTATGACCGCAATTTTCCTTCTTCTCATCCTCAAGTTAAGCATCTAAGCTCTTCCTTGCAGCAATGGCTTTTGATTCAAAAAGAGTTCTTCATGCAAAAAACAGGTGATAAAGCTCTTGAAGCAGATAGAAACACTTCTTATTTTCACTCGATAGTCAATTACAATAAGAGAAGGTCAACTATCAATTCTATCCAGGGTCCCTTGGGCATTTGGTCTGATAGCAGAAGTGATATTGAAGCTATATTTACTAACCATTTTAAGAATATTGCCACCTCTTCTAAGCCTCAGATTAATAACGAGATTATGCAGCTTTTTCAACCTTGTGTTTCAGAAATACAGAACAATTGCTTTATCCAGGTGCCTCATGCTCAAGAAATAAAGGATGTGGTATTTCAAATGAGTTGACAAACTCAAAAAACTAGACACTAATCAAAAAAGGGATCCTGAAGATTGAGAACTAACTCAAGAAAATGGGGGAGTAAATCAAGAGAAGAAACAGATAGATGCTTTCGTCCATTGTTAATTTCTCCTCCTTCTAGCTTGATCACTTACATTCTTCAATTCTATAAACAACTTTTGCGTCTGACTCACATTCCTTCTGCAAAACCAATGTGAAGTAAATAAAGTTGTAATGACATAAAACAGTTGGTTTAAAATGTAATCTTCCTATGAGCATAATGTGTAATTACAAAACAATCAACCCTGCTTCTACCCACCATACTATAAAACTAACACTGGTGAATTCCCTACTCCAGCATAATCCATACTGTTCTTAGTTGGGAGGTGACTGAAGAAATGGACTTTGTTGGTCGGTATATGTTTTAGCCAGAGTTTGTTGACTTTGGCCCAAGGAATGAGAGTTACATTAGAAAACGTCAGCTCCCTCTAAGACTGTTTATATAAGCAAAGTAGAGATAATGCAGACTGAAAATGAGCTACTAAAATAGTTACCTTTTCATCTCACACTTTGCCTCGTCTTGATCATTCGTTTAAGTGCTGCAAGCCAGAAGTTGCACTCGTCCCACTCGCTTGTTGTCATTTGAACCTGCATTGCAAACAAAGTCATGATCCGTAATGAGCAGACAAGCTTCTGAAATTAGTTGGAAACTTGTAGTTGCCTCCTGTTGTGCAACGTAATTTCTTTTCAGTTCCCATAAAACCAAATCATTTAACCAGCTTCAAACCTCTTCTTTTACACAAATACGACAATCTTTGTCTATTTTGGTAAACTGTGCCCTCATTATGTGCACTATGATAATGATTTGAATAGAACATACTAATACGATGGACTGCACACAAGTTCCTTCTGTGGTCACAAAATAATACTAACGGTAAGTTTATCTAGACTATTCACCTGGATCTGCAAGGCAGTAGCAAAATCACCATTGTCCAAGGCATGGCAAAGCTGAATAAGCTTATCAGCTGCATTCTTAGATATGTCTGAGCTGTTAAGTTTTGCAAACAATGCCCCCATTTTCTTTGAATTGTCATCTATTTCCCTCTTTTTTGCAGCAGGTGCACGTGGACCTCCAAGTGCTTCTGATGTCTCGTTGAAGAGTCGTGTCAATGTGCTGATGACAGGTTTCTGATGAGCTGAAGCATTTCAAAAACAAATAATATAAGTTACATTAAGCAACAGCTCACTAACTCCTAATAATAAGCAAATGTAGGACAAAAAAGGAAATAAATAAAAAAAGCATGGGAACACTGAAAAGGAAGGGAATGTACCGCTGATCCGTACACCAAAATAATACAGAAGTAAAATGCATGACAAATTATATTTAACCAGCTCAATTACATGGAGAAGTAAAACCTAAAGACAGAAGTGCCCATTTTGCAACTAGACCTGGCTATCAGCCAGGCCCTGATCAACTAAACCCTTTGTTTTCTTCAGACCAAAAAAGCAACACGACAATCAATATACATAAAAAAAGGCAAGGAGTCGGGACTCAGGGTCAACCTAAATCTGGCATGTTAAGCCGTGGATGATCATTATATGAGTTAGGGTTAGGTTACGCCAGGTATGCATGCAAATATAAATCAAGATGGCAATTGGGTTCCAAAGTCCAATAAGTGTTTCATAATGCTCAGAGTTCAAGTAAACGGAAAGACATTGAAAAGAAGACCTGTAGCTCATGATTAAGTTTGCTGTAGCTCATGATTAAGTTTGCTGTCTCCTTTACAAAAACATAGACCAAAAGAATATGTGGAGTTTTGAATACGGGAGGGAGTTGTAACCTACCAGGAACTTTTGATGTATCAACTGACTGAACGGTAGGTGGCGGAGTTGCAGGCGCTGGAGCTGCAACTGCTTGCGATGGCTGAGCAGGACTTGGAGCTTGCATTGAAGCACCCATTGCAGGTCGTTGAGAAAATCCTGCTGCAGTGTTATTCCCTCCTGGCATAAAAGGCCTTTGCGCAGGTATAGGTGCAGGGCCCTGAGACACTGTATGGCCAGGAATGGAACCCATATGAGAAGGACCACCACCAAGAGGACCAGATGAAGGTGGCACAGTTTGATACGGTGTGTTAGCAACTCCCTGAAAAGATGATGTATAAAGGGAGAAGTTGCAGTCAAAATCCAATTACACTAAAGAATATACATGCCACATAGACAATTAATTAACAAGAATGATAATAAAACATGTAATTATATATAAGCATGTACACTGACAGGATATAGCTGAGCACCCAAAGTTGTCTGATACTTGTCCACGTTTTTCAGAGGAAGAGGATTTGAAGGGGTAAAAGATTGCACAGTGGTCTGCGCAACAGTTGCAGGAGGAAAGTTTGTCTGGAAACAAACAAAAATGGATTACAGTTGAGATAGTGAGCAAAACAACGGGACCATTATCAATTAAGGAAACAAAAGCAATGACTTCCTGAGCTACAAAAACTAGGAACAAAGAACCACGTATAAATAACACAGTGCAACAGAAGAAATTACCGTTGGAGTTGTAGGTGTTTGTGTTGGAAGGAATACGTTGGGTTGCGGCGGATAGAAGGAGGGTTGTGGCTGAAATTGAGAAGGTGCTGGTGGTGCTTGCTGGAAAGAAGAAGGTGCTGGTGGTGCGTGCTGGAAAGGAGCAGGTGCAGGATAACCTCCTACCCCATAATAGCCGTCAGCAGGACTCTCATGAGATTGTGGCTGAAATTGAAGAAGAGTAAGAAGATGTAATATTCAAAATATCACAATTTGTAGAAATCAAACAAAACATAGAAAAAAACCTGATAATAAGGAAGGGTGCTGCCATTGGGTACACCATAACCAGATACATCAGGACCAAAATTTGTAGAATATGCAGGTTCCTGTGGCTGAGGGTTTTCATATTGTGAAGTCTTAGGTCCTTCAGTTTCTGCATCACAAATGTATAAAAAACTACAAATTAATTGATGATCACAAATTATATCAATAAACAAATATTAAACAAATTAAAAATTTCAACAAACCGCAAGCAAAACAAATATTTGCGCAGTGTATCAGATTCTCAAATGCTAAAAATTTAAAATACAATGTAATTCCATGATCCGGCTAGCCACTGAAAAACTGACCAGGGTGGCAAAAAAAATCATATAATGAGGATCAGCGGCAAATGTTTATTGGAGGTTTTCATCGTTGCGGCAGTGTTGTAATTGCAAGAGCTTTTGCATTTATTAGTTACTGAAGCTATACATTTAAACATTTGAGACATGATTTCTTCTATCACTGAAATTATGTGTACTTCCACTATGCCAGTTGCTGGCTACTTTTTAAGGTTTATCATGAGTAACGGAAAATGAGGGTCAAAAACCAAGAAGTATGGCGACAAGTCATGCACCTCAAAATCTATATACAGTGTAACCTACACAAAAATAGCAAGGAGAAGCGAAAGAATCACCTTCTATCGAAAGAGAGATGCGATCTCGTAAAATAGCAAGCTCTTGAGATGTTTCTTCAGATCCTAAAAGTTTCAGATATTCCATTGCTGTTGTCAGTAGCCCTTGACTTGCAAGTAGTTCAGCGTAGTTTTCAACAAGCTTGGATAGAGGTGCACTAAATCTCTTCTGCCCGGTGGCAAAAGCAAGGATGATAGTCTTCTCCATTAATTCCTGAAGAAGTTCAACATAGGGTCTCCCTTCAAGTTCATTGTTCAGACTTCTAGACCAAATTTCTACAGTCTTCTCAACATTACCAGCACAAACATAGCAGAGTGTGGCAGCTAGTGTTCTACCATCAGTCATTAATCTCGAAGCAAGACTATCACAAAGTGTAGCCCACTCGTCTCTCTCTGCAAACTGTTTACATATGGAATGAAAAACAAGTAAGAAAATGTAGCAAGATGTTAAAAGTGGGAAGTAAACTTCAGAGCAATTGCATGCCCACATTAAGTGCTGAAATTTTTTATATGTTGGAACCAAATTTAACAGATCAACGACGAACTGGTACACTCTAATTACCCCACACTTATTACACTCAGAGAGTAATGTCACAATAGACTCAATACTCAAGCTTACACCAGGGCTTCAACTTTTTGCCAGGATCTGAAGCATTTCAATTATAATGTCATATCACTTATACAAGCTGCCCCGTGACATCAATTTCAAGCTTAATGACCAGACTGTATCAGGCAAATAAACCAAGATGGCATCCTCATTTTCCTCTCTTAGTGTAGAGTTTTAGAGAAACAATGCAAGAATGGGGGTGTTTCATACGAGTTACATACAGTATGCAAGTAAAATATCCTGATGTATGGAATTAATAGGACGAACAAATTAAAGAACTTACATTGCAGAGAAGAGCAAGTGTTTCTTTCCAGGAGTCCAGTGGTCTGTGGTTTACAAGGCTCGTGAGATCCTTATTCACCATGGCAGATATAACCTGATGCGGATAAAATGCTATTATATGAGCTCTAAATAAGAGTGCATGCTAATCAGCTAATACTATAAATAATTTAATAAACCTTTCAAGAAATCAGTTTAAATTGAAATGTTAAATTCTAGCTACCTTCGAGTAAGACGAGCTACTCTTCTTTAGATACTGATCACGTGTGCTTGCCCACAAGGATTCACCGCCTAGATGAGCTATAACTAAAGCATCCGCCATTCTATTGGCTTTTATGCATTGTGAGACAGCTCCCTTGTAATTCCCAGTAACTAGAGCACATCGGATGTCATCATCAAACGAAGATGCATCACTGCCCACCTGTTCATCCAATTCCTCTTGAACTTTTTCCCCATTGGATAACAAATTTTCTTCGCCAACAATGGTATCATGAGATTTGGATGGAAGTGGATCAGCCCTCGGGCTTTCAATATTGTTAAAGAAATCTTCTGCATCCTCAGTAGGCAACAAACTCCTATGCGCAGTTGACCCTGCTTCATCAGTTATCCTATCATCGAGATTGACAGAATTCATTTCCTGAGGAAGTTCCTCTAAAACTTCATCAGTCTGTGCAACGAACCCAAGGTGAGTGAGAAGCTTTGTCCTTGCTGTCCCATCTTCTTCAAACATAACCTTCAAGAAACCCCATGTTTCTCTATCATCCTCAGATCTGTTTAACACATACATGGACATAAAGTAAGTGATCTAAATAACTGCTCGAAAATAAAACCACTACGCTTAAACATACTTGGATTCTTGAGATTTTTTATCACATAATGCTCTCAAAGAGGTCTTTTCTCCATCTTGAATTGCAGCTTCAAATTCAGTGGAGCGGCTCACCAAACTGAGTTCAGTAACTAAGTTGTGGATGTAAACCTGGAAGGAAAAAAAATAATAAACAATACGTCCCCAAAAAAGCAGAACAAAGCAACATAATAAGTCATACCATACCTCAGAACTTCCGGTGGGTGGATTGGCTGACTGGCCAGGTTTACATGAAACAAGCTTTCCTCCAAATCCAAAAGACACGCCCACTGGGCATTTCATCCAATTTGGAGCTCTCAAGTTCACTGAAGGTAAGTTGAAACAGCAGCATAAGCGGAGAGCAACAACAGTTTTAAACTTTTTATTAAACATTGTAACTACAACAAGTAGTAGGTCTGAACAAAAGATAGATAACAACTAGTAAGGCAAGATGACAAAAGATAGATATTTACTATCTAGTCAACGGCAGGATACTCTTAGAGTCATTCACAGAGATCTCAAGGTTTATAGCTTAACTAAATCATAACAACACGAAACCCAACCAAATCAAAATAAGTACCTGAGTCTATGAAACCCTCCCCTGCATTTAATCTTCTATGTCCCTGTATGAAAATCTTTATATTAGTATATTGTATGGGTATCTTCAGAATAAAAGACATACACTGCCATTACTGCTAATAGGAAATAAGATATAAGTAACACTGCAATGGAGACGTGCATGTTTCGTTGAAAATTTTAACCACCGAGACATCAACTTGAGCAATGCTCGGAACCAATGCAACACAGACACATATCAACCAAAGCATCAGAATAAAATTAAGACTGCAGGGGGCAGGATATCAGCAAATATGTAGTATGAGTAAGAAAATTGATATTGAGCTGCTACGTCATCCGACACATAGCAGCATCACTACTATGCGTTTAACATCATTGGTTGCCATAATTTTGAAACTAACTCTTTCAAATAATGAAATACCTCATCCACTTTCTTGTAAGTAGGGAAATGAAGTACATTATCAATTTTATCAGACTCAAGCTTGGTTTAGAGTATTGGGTATTTAATTTGCACTTTTGACTAAGGAATTAATATTTCAGGATTAAAACTAGTGGTTGGCAAGATACTTTCTTTTACCAAAATAAAAAAAAAAATACAAGGCTGTTTAGAGATGCCGCACAATTAACTGTGGTGCTGCTGCCTCAAAATGACGCAGCAGGGCCATATACAAACATTTCCAGAATTTAGGCAAGGCTTTAATGAGTGGCTACACTGATCATTAGGGTTCTACTGCTGCATTTGTAACATCGTGGTAAGAGAATTACCTCAATGTTGTAGAAGCCAACATTTCCTTCAAAAGAAGAAGCTGATACCAATCCTGGGATCTTAGAATACCAGTGAAGGTCAAAGTTCATTCCAGCTGGTAATTCACTCACAATCTGCAACAAGTTAAGTTCGATCAAAAAGCAGGAATGTTGTAATCAGTAGTGACTGAATAAATAATGGGACAACTGAAACAAATTAGACAAGCAAATGCCGAACATCAGATAAGAAAACAATTCTACCTCTCCACTAACTGTGTCCCAACAAAGAGTCCGACTGTCTTTTCCACAGGTTAGCAAGTAACGGCTATCCGTTGGACACCATTTCATTGCAATCACACCTGTGAGAGGGAAAAATAAATCAGATGCATACAGCCACATAAGAAACAAATACTTGAAACTGATAGTTTCCAAATTAACAAAAGTGCCAGCTAATAAAATGTTGTAAAAGAGCATTCATGTGTCACGTGCATCACACAGAATCTTAAGGAACTATGCACAAAATTGAACCAAGGTAGAAATTTTAGTTCAACTTCGTCATACCCTAACATGTTACAACAGTTCAAAGTGCGAAATTCTACTGCCTATAAGACGATGCATGTTTGAAACCACATGCTAGGGTGGACATGAAGATCTTGCTAAATGAAAATAGTTGGCAGATCCAAAACAGTTAAGTTCGGCAGAAATCAAGAAATCTTAGAAATAATGGGACAGATATAACTATTCCAAACTCCATAAACAAAACAAAAATGTTGAACTAAGCAAAAACAATTATTACGGTCATTTGATTAACAGTTAGGGAGGAGCATGCTTATCCAGACCTTTAGTGTGACCAACGAACTCCTTCACTGGTGACATTGCGTTCCTTACATCCCAGAGCTGTAAAAAGATGTGTGAAACGAAATTACTAAACCTACTAAACTTAATTAAATAATATTTAGGCATTTAATTTCCAACATTTCACCCATACCTTTAAAGAAGGCGATGAATCATCGTCTGACGCTAACATGAGCTGAGTTGCAGCAGCAGGATTCCACTGCAAAACTGAACACCGACTTCTACTTGGATCACGGAAACTGTTCAAACACAGTTTATACATCAGATTACAGGAATTATGAAATTCGCTAAATGTGTACAATGTGGTTGCAAACGTGTACAGATGGTACATCAAAACAACAAGGATAATCTTACCTGATCACAGGTTTCTGTTTTTTCAGATCCCAAACAACTGCAAAATATACAAATATTTTTATAATAAGCTAAGAAAGGGAAGTTCAGTGGTATGAAGATATACGAAGAAAACAAGATGTAATCATGTAAAATCCCCCCTTACCAGTTGACCCATTATAAGATGTAGATGCTAAAATATGTTGGACATTGTGATTCGGATTCCAAGATAGATAAGCAATTTCCCCCTGGGCAGCAGATCCAACACTCTGTACAAATTTTTTGTATCACACATATATAACCCATTAGCTTTTCAACGTAACACATGTAATTTTCAACGTAACACATGTAATCCTACTTTAGTATTTTTGGAACCATAAAAGAAATGGCTGTGAACTGACAGAGCTAAAACCAACAAAATTCAGAAATGGATGGTATAAGATGCTTACATAGTGATCATAGGCAGTGATGGAATCACAACAATCAACTTTAATAGAAGAATAATTACATAAGCCAAATCTATCTGCATCTCCACTCCTAAAATATCTACATTAATGGTGTTATGGAATTACATGACAATTGTTTGGCGCAACATATTTTATATGACTCTTTAATTTAATGTGTCAAATGAGATTCCCACTATCGGGAACATTATAAACAGTGTGGAGGTCCAGAGCCTGGCTGCTAAGTTCAAAAAGGTCACCGTGGCGGATATAATAGAGAGCATGTAGGTCCACCTTGTTCCATGTTTTACTCACAATGGTCAAGTTTCAACTCTTATAAGCTGAAGATTAAGGTCACATTAACATATTATTTTTGGAGATTACTTACAATCAAGGAAAACAAATTACTTTCTTTTTTACAGAAGTAAAAAATAAAGAATATTAGATCACTCCAAACTTACAGAAGCATGTGAAAATGCCACATGCCACTTCCTTTGAGAAATACTGGGTGCTTCCATACCTTGAGAGGTGGGTAGTGAATAGGTTCTGTTGGATTTGTCATATCCCAGATGTGGATATCTCCTTCATCTGCCCCAGATGCCAGTAGATTTGAGTGAAGATTAAACTCCAGACCACGGACCTGAAGTAAAAGGTTGTGAGCAAGTCCCCAAAAATGTTATCTCACGAGACCACATCCATTAAATTCAAAACACACGCCAAAGCATCACTTACAGGTCCTGTATGCGGCTTGAGATGATGAACAAGAGCCTCATCTGTTCCACTGCAAAAGCAAGATAACCAGAAAGTGAACCACGTGTTAGTTTTGGTGCAAATAATTTGCAAGTAGATTCTTAAAATACTTATATAGCATCTCTATACAAGAGAAGATATCGAATTGACCCGTTATACACCTCTTCTCCGTCATAAAAGATCTTAAAACACAAGTAAGATGCATGCACGCATGAGCGCAAATTCTCAAGATTCTTACAGTTGGTTTAGAGTGGTAATCAGTTTTTAAGCAAATAATCTAAACATCCACAAGATCTACGTTGACAAATTACACATACCAGCATCTCATCATCTTAATAGTACATTGTTTAATCTACTACTATGTAATGCATCGCGCAATTCCTAATTCAAACTACTCACGTCAAACAAAAACAACTGACACATTGTGAGTTTCAGACCACCAATTTTACAGTATTAACATTCCAACAACACAATTGATTCCTTATTCTACAGTATCAATACGCCAATTCAGATCTGACAATCTAAACAAAAACACGACCAAATTCAAAAAACCTAAAAAACCAATCACAAAAATTCAAAAAAAAAAAAAACACCAAATCGAAACCTAACATCCAATTCAATTCAAATTACTCAGTCAGTCAACAAAAAATCCACAACAACCTCGTTCAATTTCAAAATTGAAAGAGAATTTGTAAGCAATTAGAAAAAACGTACTTGATTAACGAAAGTGGATTCCAAACACCAATACTCCCATCACCAAGACCACCAGCAATCAAACCAAGAGAGAATTTTTCAGTACCAGATCCAGCTTTCCCCCAAGACACACGACTGAATGGTTCATTACTTGGACTTGGATATGAACCAGCAAGTGGTAATTCATCACCTGATGTAAAATCTATTTTATAAATCTCAATACTCGCTGTATTACTAAACGACGCATCTAACGCTCCCGCGATTGCTCCTGCTGCAAAATACGGTGCATCTGGTGCGAATGATACTGATGCTGCTTTCCCTATCCCCGTTATCCGCGTCATCTCTGAGAAAACCTCAGATCTAATTGATTTCTGCGAAGAATTTCTAGGGTTTTGATATTTTTATAGCAGATCTGATCAGGGAAAAGTTAGAAGGGAAGAAGAAGAAGAAGAAGAAGAAGAAGAGGAGAAGAAGAAATTTGGAGTTAGAATTTAGGGTTTTTATTTTTCTTCTCTCTGGGGGAGATTTAGTGAAATTGAGAAATGTTGCGCAAATCTCTATAATGGGGGAAGAGGAGATGCTGGACGCGTGTATTAATATAGGATCATCTGGAGGAGTTTTATGAAGGAATCTTAGGATGATGACGTGGGTTGGGGTGTTTTGAATGATGTGGGATTTTGGAGGAGTTTGATTGGACAAGTGAAGAGATTATTGTAGGGGAATGTGTTTGCATTGCCAATGCGGGATTTTTGGGAGAGAATTTTTCTTAAAGACATCCCGGTTTTGGATTTCAGCACCTGCTAGTGGAGTTTGGTTCAGTAACACTGGTGTTGCCGGATTCGCACTTGCTACATCCGGATCTCACTTCTTAGAGCAAGTCTTACGGTGGAATCCATCATATTTCAAGTGTGAAAAAACCATGGATTGTCAAGTCTAGTGACTTCCAAGTTGGGGAATTTCACAGAAAATCCAAACAGGGTTCCATGAAATGATGGAAGGGTCCGTGGAATCCATCTGAACGATATTGAGAATAGCGCTTAACGCCAATAAGAATAGCGCAGTAAAAGACAAGGAACGCTAGTAAGAATAGCGCTCAACGCTAATAGGAATAGCGTAAGTCAAGCGCTATTAACAATTGCGTTCAGCGCTATTCACAATAGCATTATTGAGCGTCATTCATAATAGCGTGGAGCGCCATTGAAAATGGCATTTAGCGTTATTGCGAACTGTGTTAGCTACTATTCCTTTATTTTACACTCTTCTCACATCATTCCTGTTTCTTTACCTATTGTTTCTTTACCTATGAATTGAAACTATTTTTTTTTTAAATGCAAAACAAAATTTAAAATTTTGAAATTGAATATTTAAATTAGCTAATTTAAACCAATAAAATTAGTTAACGGATTTTCATTTCATAGATTAAGTTACATGGATTGAAAAAACTAGAAACGACATTACATGGATTGAAATAACTAATATTTAGAATTTAACAAGCTTCCTCATTTCTCAAAGTTCACTTCATCATCGGTAAGATCACGATATTTAATTTCCGAAAGCGGGATGGTTCATAAGAATTTGGTACACATGATCATATGTAAAATCTTTGTTGTTAAGTTGAGAATAGAGAGTTCTAACATCTTCCTCCTGCAAAATAAATAAACATAATCTCTCATATTTAGAAAATTATTGACTTAAAATATGTAGATAATTGAAAATATGAGGTTCCATTGAATAATACTTACAACTTCTTCTAACGTCCATCCTCCCCGGGCATATTTGCACAAATTGAACATTTCTAGTGCTAGGATAACCATAGTTTGCACCAAGTGTTCTAGGAGGATAACCATGTTTTTCCAAAATCTTATTTTGTTTGTCCAACATAAATTGCTGCTTCCATTCCGTCAAGGTCTCAACCACCACAACCAACACTTCGAGTTCATGTTTCTCCAAAGCTAAATCCACAGATTTCTTGTTTGTCTCTGCAATAGTTAATAAATATTCTTCTTGACCATCCAATCTTGCCATCTTCTTTGCATTTTCTTCACTAAAATGTTTCAAAATACGGTCGGTTCCGTCGTTGATGGCCGATAGCTCCGAAGCTTCCCTTTGTTGAGCCCTTTTGCCCGGTGGTCGACGAGGGCCATCCTCTTCATGCCATCTTGGGTCGCTTCTTGCCGGAGTACTACTTGTTGAAGCATTAACACTAGGAGCCTCCGATTCATCTTCCTCATTTTGGGTAGGATCAAATACTTCGGGATTGAATCCGGGAACATGGGTTTTGAAAAGTCGGTACACCTCTTCATTTTTAAAAGGTTTTCCCTTGCTAACCTTACTATATTCCAATCTAGCTTTTCTCTCCTACAAAACACAAACAAAAACCCAAGTTAGAAATCCTTCAATAAAATAAAATGATATACATTAAGAAATCTTAATAAAACTTACAAGATCATCTATTCCGCATCCGCTTGCATTGTTTCTATGCAAATTTCTTAAGATACCAACCCAAGTTTTGACATCTTTTTTCAAGGTACCAAATCTGTTTTGTAACTTATGAACAGTCCTATCATACTTATTCCCAAAGCTGCTTACATAGGTATCGAATACCCGCTCCCAAAATTGGTTAGATTTTTGCTCAACTCCGGTAACACCATCAAGTGTAATGCTTATCCAAGCTTTGGTGATTGCAACATCTTCGGATGTAGCATATTTTTCCATGGTAAAAAAAAAGTCTGAATTGCAATGAATTTTAAGAAGATGGAGAAAAAAAATCTAGAGATTGAAAGATTTTGGTTTGGGCTGAGAAGTGATCAATTTATAGGGAAAAATTCGAATTCAAAAAAATAGCCATTGAAAAGCTATTCTTAATAGCGTTTTTTGTGAGTCGTTGATTAGAAGGAGTCGTTGAAGATCTAATGGTTAGAAACACAACGTTGTTCTTAATAGCGTTTGGCGCTATTCTTAATAGCGCCAAACGCTATTCTTATTAGCGCTTTTCTTGAAAAACATCCAGAAGCTGAGCCAATTCCTCAAGTTCCATACTTATTTTTTTTTTTCTTCTCTTTTGAAAATCCATACTTGGTCTTTTATCTTCTCTTTTGAAAACAATCAAAACCATAAATAATAGAATGAAAATCTTAATATTTCTTAATTTTAAAATCTAGAAATCATAGGATTACAACCAAGTTGCTTACATACCGAAAGTGAATTCCAAATCTTACGAAAAAAGATTAAAGATGTTCTTCCAAATCTTAGAAATCATAGGATTGCAACATGTTTATAGTCTCGTCCTTCAACCATATCAATAGGATCCGGTGGGTTAACAGGGTCTTCCAAACTTTCACGTGGACCTCTTGGAATTGTTATAAATCCCCTTGTTTGCCTTAAAAACCATTCACCAAGATACATGAACTATTATCTCTTTCCGGATTATAGAAAGCCACTCTTCGCATGGAGAGTTCACGAGCATGCACTATATCAGGATGATCTTTATACATACTAGTTGACCATGGTTTCCATAACGTTCCAACAATTGTCCTCAACTCAATTTGTTGGCGAGCTGTAGTAAGGGAGTGTTTAGCACTATCCCTTTGAAACTTCACTAGACTATCTTTCTTAAATATCATAATCGCAGGCCATACATCAAGAGGTACATCTTCTTTGATAAAATGCGTCAAAGTACGAAAGTATATGTAAAACCAATATTCTAGAAGTATCGCCATTCCACACATGAATTTTCCACCTCTAACAACCGCACTCATGCTACTATACAAGTGACTAAAACAAGCTGAACCCCAATTTCATTCAAATCACGCAAGGAAGCGATCCAACCTTTGCTTGCTCTTGTAGTGCTACGTGCCATTAAATTTTTTGAAATCACCCATAGTAAAAAGTATCAAGTCATAATCTCCCAATTTTCATCATTAATTGGATTTTCCTTAATATATTTTGCGAGGCAACTAATAGGAATATCATCCGACTTCTTGTTATAGTTTGCATACTCATGCATAGGTGCAAAGTAGGTATTCTCTAGTTCTTGATTTTCTCTACTTTTCCATCTATTTGTTGCGACGTATTCCAATCTTCTACGACTATTTCTAAAGGGGTGAAACCGATTTCAAAGTTTGGGAAATGAAACGAATTGGTGCTATACCACCACCTCTCTATGATACCATAAGATAGTTGTTGATCAGCTCTCTTAATTCTAATTTCAAAAAATCTAGCAAGTCCGGAATTTTGAATAACTTCACTAGCGCTTTCATGAACTACTACACGATTATATAAATCCCCAAGGTCCTCCAAATTAAAACTAAAAACAATATCATTGTGTTTATCATGTGGGTTTATACTTGTAGAAACATGTTTCTCATCTCACTCTTTTGCACTCAACAACATACACACATCCATGTCCATATCTATACAAAATCATCAAATAAAAACTAGTCACACAATGCACTTAATTGTTTACATAATGTAACTAAAACATGTTAATTCATTATCTCATGGCAATTTCACACAATACACAATGTTCATCATCTAAAACCCTAAATCACATGTCAAATTCGTCA
The DNA here is from genome assembly GCF_003573695.1 of Papaver somniferum. Taxonomy (NCBI): domain Eukaryota; kingdom Viridiplantae; phylum Streptophyta; class Magnoliopsida; order Ranunculales; family Papaveraceae; genus Papaver; species Papaver somniferum. The sequence continues at coordinate 232,360,385 of NC_039358.1, forward strand.
TAGTCAGAATCAAAATTGTTATCATTCATCAAACAATCTGGTATCATGCATACAATCAACAATCATATCATCTAAAGCCCTAACATTTCATCAAACCATAAAATAAACTCAAATTACAATTTCACTAACCTCTCTTTGGATTCTCAATCAAATTGAGAAATTGAAGTATGCTTGGATTCCTTATGACGCCAAGAACAAACTCTTTGAACCAATTTCACTGATTTGAACCATCATGCCAGAAATCAACAAGGGGGGTTTTAGGGTTTGGTTTTTCTTATGTTTGAGAGAAGAGAAGAAGATGAACGAACTGAACTGGGGAAGGGGTCGATGGTGTTTTGAACAATAGCGCTCGGCGCTATTGATAATGGCGTTAAACGTTATTCACAATAGCGTTCAACGCTATTAACAACAGCGTTCTGACCGTTGACTCAAGTCTAGCGTTATTCTTAATAACGTTTTGATGCGCTATTCTTATTAGCGTTCCTCTGGATTCCACAATTACACTTGCACTTCCATCCACAGTTCCAAGTGCTGAGGTGGCGTGGAAGATGGAAGATGGATGGATTCCACCATAAGACTTGCTCTTATACCATGCACATTTGCTCAGCGAGCCACGTATAAAATGATAATTGACTTAGACATAAATAAAGATATTCCTAGAAATCAATTAAAGATTTTTGGGATCTTTCGAAGAGAAAATTTATTAAAGACATCCGGTTTTGGATTTCATCACATGTGGTGAGTCTGGTTTTTTAAGGCCTATTCCTATGCACATGTCCACTAGTGGAAGATGGATTTTTTACCACTCTCTGGGTTTTACGAAAACTACTGGTGTCAGCCTGACGTAACTATAGGAGCTGTGAGCCCCAGTGGTTTTTTTGAAAAAAAACATGGAAAACGAAAGCTTGTCTTACACACAGTTGTTCTTTTAGGGGGTATTTTTGTAAAAATACTGATTTTGAAGAACTACTCTGGGAGAAAATGGTTTCACATATTCAGATTTATCCTAGAACTTTATATCTCTCTCTCTTTCTAATCTAGCCTAGATTCGCTCTCTCTTCCATCTTCCTCATCTTTTCCACCAAAACCCTAACCCTGAATCCCTCGTTTCATTGTAATTCGTTCTACCACAAAACCCTAGTCTTTGTCCCACAAGTTGAATTGATTCTCCCAGAACTATGATTTGATCTCTGGATTTGCATATATTTCTTCGATCTGTAACATTTTATTCTTTCTTCTATTTCTTCGATCTGTTCTAATCAACCATTCTTCTATTTCGTTTTATAATCAAAGAAGAAATCATTGAAGAAGAGTACCAAAGAAATCAGTGATGAAGAGGATTTGGTTTGAAGCAGTTCTTCCACTAGGAATTATTAGTGGATTCTTTGTGTTGGGTAATTCAAAGTATCACATCTACAAATGGCAGGGTAAGAAATATGAAACAAAACCCCTAATTTTTTTCCTATGTTGAGTTATATATATATATATATATATATATATATATATATATATATTTTGCTTAATACCGATTCATTGACAGTTTTTGCAAAATTTGATTTTGTATTGATGGATTTTGCGATTTCGTGGTTGGTTGGCACATTCACTGTTTTCTCGTTGTTTTTTTTTTTTGTTGTTGTTCTGATATTCACTTCCCATATGTAGAACAACTATAACCAAGATGTCTCTGTGAGACTCATTCGTGGGCATATATCAGAAGTGATTAAGTACTGGGCAGAGATAGATGTTTCCAAATTTACAGTTTTTAAGTTTCACCTTAAACGACTCTAAGGCCATCCTCCATTGACAACTAAATAGGTATGGTGTTTGATTAGCATAAAAAAAGTTTGTTGAGATTTGCTTGGATTCATTTTTCTGATCCAATTGTTTAAATTTTATGTTAATAGGTCACGCATGGATATGTTCTTAACAGGATTGCAGAAGAGCAACACTCGTGCCAGCATTCTCACTTCTTAGATAGCTTTTTCTTACTTTGTGCTTTCCGCTGGGGCTTAATAATCACACTTCTGGTTCTTCTCCTTACGTTATGCAACAAATTTATAGGTAAAATATTTTGAAGTATATACCTTCCTAACAACCAAGTGAAGTATGAGTTAAGGGGTGTATTTAAATGCATTTAGTTTTGGGAGGTCTGTCGCAGTATATGCTTGTGAACTTGATCATATGGTTGTCAGTAGAAAGAATCTTATGAAAAGTAGTTGTTTCCTTTCCATCAGTTACTTAATTCTAATTGAACTGCAGATCAATGCACTATCTTCATATTGTTTTATTCAAGGGTTCCAATTTTTGTAGTTTGTCTTGAATGTTCTCATGATAAATTGCAGTGTTTGGGTTGCACGGAAGCCACCAGTTATGCTTTTGTTGAATTTGATGACTGTAGAGATGCTTTAGATGCGATCAAAGATTTGGATGGTAAGTATGCAATATGCATTTGGTCAACAAGTTGGTTGTTAAGTATATCAATGACATGATTTTGTAAATCAAATTTCTTCTCCATGCCTTTTTGAATCTTTTGTAATCTGTTCCTTGTTTTATGCGCCAATAACCTTCTATAGCAAAATGACTTCTCTGCCTTAATTGGATATATATTCTGCTATTTCACATGATGTATAATATTATTTGTAGTCTGTGAAAGTCATGATTTGGCATCTGTAATTGCAGCATGATCTGCACTGAACTATTTGTATTAATTATATTCATGTTACAATTAGATATTCCTATTTTATTAAACGTCATACAAGCTTGATCTTTTATGTGTCTTCATTACTTTCTTTGGCCTTTATGCTATTCAAGTATACACCAAAAAGTATCTTGGCTACACATTGTTATTGAAATTCACTTGCAGTATGGGTCACAGTTGGCCTCTGCTCTCAGACTCTATAGTGATGCTATTGTCATATGATTACCCTCTTCTATGGTAGATTGTTTCTTATTCATTTGGTATTCTATTGTTGACATTGTATTTTGGACTAGATGGAAGTTATTTCTCATGTCTTACTTATCCTTATTAGAGGTAATCTAACATAAATGTTTTTTTTTTAATCAGGGAAGAATGGTTGGCTGGTTGAGCTTTCTCATAACTCTAAGGGTAGTGGTGGAGGTAGGGATGGTGGTGGGCATGGTGGCAGGGATGGTGGCGGTAGAGGTGGTCGTGGACGCGGTGTAAGCAGTCGGCAGGCCAAGTTCTTTTCCATTTTCATAAGCATGTATCTGACCACCTACATATCTAATTATTGTAGGTTGGTGTGCCATGACATAAGTGGAGGACAAGAAGCCAGTCTGATTCCTGTCACCAATTTAATTGATCCTCCACTTCCACCTAAGGCAAGTTCAAAATTTTGCAACCATATTACCTCATCATATACATTATCAAGTCAAGTTCTCTTTTTGTGTAAAAAGATAATCAAAGTTTAGACATAGTTGATGAGTTGTTGAAAATGCATGAAGGACTCAAATACTGCAAGTCTATGAAACTTGCAAATAATGTGAATCTCCCTGTAAGAGCCTCTGGATGCAGATGTGAAGGGACTTGCACTAATCCAAGAATTTGTGATTGTGCAAAATTAAGTGGAGTTGATTTTCCATATGTTAGCAGAGACGGGGGCAGGTCGCACCGTCTGTAATTTGTCGATTGAATGTGCCATATGAACCATCATTATATCATATGCATTTTTTTTTGGTGCTTCTTAGTTTCATCTTATGTTTATTTATTCTCTAAAAGTAATCTTACCTTCAATTTTGTAGACTTGTTGTACCAATATCAATTCTATATGAACGTGGTCTGCTGTGTGGTTGCGGTGATGGTTGTGAAAACAAATCATTACATCATGGGATAAAGTACCGATTATAGGTTGCATATCTGTTTATTTTGTTGATAACATTTGTATCCATAAGAACCCAGCTGTAATGTATGGATTTATGTCTATCTTGATAGGTTTTCCATACGGCAAGTAAAGCATGGGGAGTAAGAAGTTGAGACTTCATACCCTCTGGTGCTCCTGTATGCGAATGAATACTCGCGCGTATTTACAAAATGTAATCAACGTTGCTGATTCATAACAACACAATTCTTATATCGAGGTAAGGGATAAATTGATATTACATTAGTGTTTACACATATTGCTCAAGTAACTTGATTTGAATCCTTTGGATTTTCGTAAAATGCTATGGAACTTCTTATTTGCAATAAATAAAGTTTAGGGTAAATGAACTTGTACTGATAACCTTCCTAATAATTTCATGTGGTAGAACCAAGAGGGGGCAAGGTGAAACATGAACTCGACAAAAAAGAATTGGACTCATCAAGGTAAATTAACGTACTTTTGTCTTGAGTGAACTCATCCACTTGAGTTTTTCGGTTACATAAGAATCATTTACAAGGTTGAAATTATCTGTGCAGGTTGACATTTATCTCTACTCATAGTCGTGTAGCTCCACCACTATGTTTCATCCCACATACTCTTTGTGAGGGTGCTATCATCTGAATATTCTTATATCATGCAGGTATTGTGTATGATTCACATCTTGTCGCCACCTCTCCTGTTTTGAAGACCTAATAATTTGAATTAAGTTGTCAATCAGCAAATGAAGACACGAATGGTGAAGTGGTGCCAGTAAAATGCTACTAAATTTTATGGGGGTGTTTTGAAGTTTTTCTAGTTAAGTAGGTGAAAGGAATTGAAGTTGAGTACTATTAGGTTTGAAAGTTGTCAGATATGAAATAGGGGTGATTTCAGTTGTAATGAAGATTGCAATAAAATGCTCATTCAGGAATAAATTCATTATGATCATAATTTTGATCTCATTTATAATTATGAATTCATATGCTGTGTTGTTGGTTGTAGCTTTTGATTCAGCTGAATCAACTTTAGATTTAACCGAATCAAGTCTAAATTTTTTTTATAAAATAAATCGATATGAACCACTGTGTCTATAAGTGATATTGATATTACTGTTGAAAACCAGTGGTTCTTTGAACAAAATCAACTTGTGTGAGACACAGTCGTTTTGGAAAAAACCACTTCAAAATTAGAGCTGATGAACGCAGTCGTTTTTTGTGATATAACCTCTTGTTCTGACAGTGGTTTAACTTCCATTTTCCACTAGTGGTCAAACTCATATATTTAGCATATATGCACCCATTATGGGTATGTTAAAGTGCCAAACTCATATGCTTATATGTCAGTAATAACATATAGGCATACACGATGGAGTTTCCAGCGAGCGATAGAGTGTCCATCGCTTGATGGTCATAATCATGCTCGTTGGTCTTTAAAGGGTCAGCTCTAGTCAAGTTGTCGCTCGCTGGTCTCATCAACGCTTATCAGATCCTCATCCAATGGCTACTATTTTTTCCCTCTATAAATACGTAATTTCTAACTCATTTGAACTCACACCAGAATTTTGGAATCTCTCTAGATTTTCTCAATCTCCAATTCTTTTCATCACTCTTCCAATTCCTCAGAGAGCATGGATGATAATATGAACATGGCTGAGTTCGCTGAGTTCGTAGTAAACGAACATGTTGTCGAAATCAAAGAGTTGTTAATCGCGCCAATGTGGAAAGTGAAATTAGGAGAAGTCGAATTAGGCGAAAACCAAAATTCACTACTGCGGAAGATGAATGTATTTGCAAGGATTATATTTCTTTTACTGATAAGACTTTATTCGGAGATGCATTACACCACATTTTGGCAAAGGATTTTTGGGAAATATCAAGAACAAACAATGAACCTCAATAATCGTGATGTTTCAGAGTTCATTCAGCACTTCAGTAAAATCAATCAAGAAGTTGCTAGGTGTGTTTTTTTTACTTCAGAAAGAAAGTCCAAATTTGAGGGATGGTGAAACCATGATGGAACTTCAACAAAGGTGTCATGCGGATGGTGAATGCATGATGGAACTTCAACAAAGGTGTCGTGCGGAATATAGTCGCATCTACGAAAAAGACTTCCAATTTGGAAGTTGTTTCGAGATTTTAAAATATTTGCCCAAATATTGTCCAATATTTATGTTTTAATTTCTCACTTGTCCTCTTAAGTTCTTATGTTTTAATTTCTTAATTGTCTAAGTATTAAATTTTAATATTTAAACTATTAAATGTATTTGTAATTAAAATGTAAGATTGGATTAAAAATAGAATTAAGCTTAAATTTCAACAATACTCGTCAAATTTTTAAATTCATTAATAGTCATTTTACAAGATATAAAACTAGACAGTAGTAATTTAAAAATAGAAAATTTGGGACAATATTTGTCATCTTGTTAATCTTCTTCATTTCACCAAATATCCAATCAATGCGCTCATGAACGGTGTTTCCTTTGTTTATCTTCTTTTTTAGCTTCAAATTTGTTTTGCCTTGATTTTCCATGCCTTGAAATTTTCTTTGCCTTTTCTTAGTTGCGGTTTTGACTTGGTTAATATCCAAAACTTGAAGATGTCTTTGCTTCTTACCTATTTCTTTATAACTATCACATATCTTCTTAACGGCACCTTCAAGCACTACTCCTGAAAAACCAAGTTGTGTTGCCGTATCAAGTTGGGTTTAAAATTGTGCCATTTGAAATTCGAAAAAATAAATTACATTAAGAAAGAGAGAAATAGAGAAATTTAGATTGAGAAAGAGAGAATTAGAGAAAAATTTTGTGTAAAATTTTTTGGGGTAAGTTCTGAATTTGAAAAATACCTATTTATAGCGATAAAGAACTAGTCGTTGGCGCTAGAGTCAACAACGAGCGATATTCATGCGAGCACCGGAGATAAAGACTTTATCGTTGGTGTTATAGTCAAAATCGCTCGCTAGAATCTCGGTCGCTCCGTGGTTTCCCCATAATGGCACAATTAGTTTGCCATACCACCTGGTATGTCAAACACTTTTTTTTTTTGGTATTTGCTTAGGAATAGGCCTAACACTAGTGTTTTTGGTGTCTGGATCATGAATGTGACTTATTACGTCCTTTTTTTTTTCCTCGGCAAAGATAATAATAGTGAATAACACACAAGCCGTGTGCAAGAGATTACACCTACATAAGCGTAAAAGTTCAGAGTAAAAATAAACTGATAAAATTATGAATCAAAATAGGGGAACAAAAATTATACTTCCACTATAGTTATCTCTTTGAGATTGTTAGCAACACTTATAAACATTTCTTGACGATCTTTCTTAAAAGAATGAGAACCGAAACCCATCACTAAGAGAGACTTAATGAGACCTGTTGCAGAAATCTTATTAGGCTCTTTTATCGATGTCGTCATACCTTCCAAAATTTGAGTCAGGAGCGATGTTCGGAAACAGCCCCGTAGCTTTGGATTTTGATCTAACTCTTGTAATCGATCCTGGAATTGGCGCAAAAGAAGATGGTTTAGAGCTTCTTACCTCCGAATCTGAAAGAACCAGAGATGTAGCAACTTCTTCCTTTTCTCCGGGACCTTGAAATCTGTTGAGAGATTCCACACAAAGAGAAAACAAGGGAAGTAAGAGATAAGAGATTACTTCATCTTGTTTAAGAGGAAGCTCATTATCAAACTCGACACTCACTTTAAAACCTTCTTGCGATTCTTCCATAGTTGTGTTAGAAATCAAAGACTTTGCAACAGCTTTCTTCCTAGCGGTGATTATATAAGCTTGAGAAGTGAGAACAAACCGCTCCTTGTTTACTAGCTTTGCCGAATTTCCCAGCTTTACCCTTTTTTACATTTTGCTTTTGATAAGTCACCAGCGTTTCCTTGTTCACATTATCGGAAACCCCTTTGTCGGAAGATGGAGAACTTGAGACCATGTCAGGAACCTTCTTAATTCTATAGGCATTTTATTTGATCGAACCGCCATCCTGCATGTCATTAATTACATGAAAAGATTCATATCACTTGATTCAAACTTCATTGGTAACAAAAGTAATGTTAGTACCCACCGTCATGTTCACATTGACAAGATCATCCTTAGAACCAGACATACCAGCAGAAGTTCTCTCTTCCTTTTCTTTATTTTTACCTTTCTTTCTAAATTTAATATCCTCGACAATTTCTCATTCCTCTGGCTTATTCAGATAATTCCTACTAACCCTGCATTCAGACGTAATGTGTCCTACAATCTTACAATACCCACAAAATTTTGAAACCTAACGGGATTTTATGCTTTGATAAAATCCCTCATACTTTGTTCTAATCCAAACTCTATCAGGGATTTCTTTAGCTAAATCGAATTCAACCATCACACTTATATAATAATCAATTTCACGCTTCATAGTTGTCTCATCAACGTATACCAATGGATAGATTGATTTCCTCCTTCCAGTATTCAATACATAAACCTGGAAGAATAACCCACACGAAAGCAATGGAAGACTTTTGATTTTCAAGCTTGAAGTTAGGTTTCCATTCCCTAATTATATAATCTTCAAAATCTGATTATCCACATGCCATAAACCATCACTGAATTTTTTTTCTTCTAATCATCTTCATTATGAAGTTGGATGACAAAAAAAAAACTTTCCCCAATGGAATCAATTGAGAACTTCTTTTATTTTCCATTGATCTTTCAAGACGTTATCAACAAGCTCTATTTTTAATTTCTGGAATCCAACCCGCCTATAAGACTAAACTTCCAAACATCCAAATTATTATCCATTAATTCATCCGGTATTATTATTGCAGTATCATCACCATGTTCACTTGCTTTGGGAAGAGAAGTAAGGTCAATCAAGGTTGCCATTCTTTTAGATCTAACATTATTAACTTTTGAGCTCCAAGACCCATCAGATATAATTAACTACCATATTTGATGAATTTTATGAAAAAAAACTAACCATCCATCATCGATATTAGATCAATACACAAAAATCGGATAAAGAAATAACATGAAATTAGTGAAGAAAGTGAAGTAATTAAAACCTAGACTTTATTCCACGCTGTTGAAAAATTGCCTCATCAAAACCGCTATAAGTTTTCTGTCTCCACTTTCTAATTTCTTACTATCATTGACTTATTACGTAGGAATCTAAATTTTTATATCTAACTTAAAAATTGCAAAATATAAAATAGAGTTACATATCTTTTTTTGATTCTAGGTATATACTTGCTCAACGAGTCAGATATAAAATGGTATTTGCCTTAGACTTAGACAATCTCCAATGAGACAACGAAGAATTCGTATATTTTAGGCCACATAGGATTTTTAGAGTTTTAATAAAAAAATCTTGATAAATGGAAACTTCAAAAATAAATATGAGGATGATGTGTCAAGTCATTTAGAAATCTTCTACTCCATCCTCTGGTTTTAAAGGTTTCCTTGGAGGATGTAAATATCCTAATCATCAAAATCAAAGGTTATTAATTAAGGAGTTAAACATTTAGGTTTTAAATCAATGGTTTAAAATGTTTCCGACTAATATATATGGTTTATGGTTGGATACAGATTGTTTTTCACATCCTTAAATTAAAGAAATTTTATCTCACATTCATAAAAAACCCAGTACACATAGGATGCACATCAAGTTACCATTGGAGATGCTCTTAAATAAAGAAAACAAACGACCTGACATATGACTCAACCCGAGTCAGAGTCAGACAACGAGTCAGATTCGAATAACCAAGGTGAAAATATGCTCCATCCCATATAATGCATTGATTAAGTACTGTTTTCCGTAGAAAGATAGAGTTATAAGTATAACTAGACTAGTGCTCGTGCTACGCAACATGCATTTTTAATTTAGTTGGTGTGCGCGGGCTTTGCCTTTCCCGGAGGCGATGTATTTTTCGTTTGGTGTCACCCCGCCCCGTCTCGATGCATTAATAGGTGGAGAAAAAATATGAAATATATGCCGATTTTATTTATGTTCGCAGAAAATATATCTTTTTTTCCCTTTTATGTATTAATTTGGAGAAAAAGTCTTAATATAGCAAGTACTCGTTTTTGGAATTGAGTTTGGACTTCCATAAAATTTCAAACACCGTAAATTAAATTTTCCTTTTGAATTTGTAATTTATAAACCAAAAAAGGCTTATTTCGCCGATAGGAAACGACGATTTCCTCACGTGGGAGCTTTGAGTCTTTAGATTTTTGAGTCACATATATTTGACCCAGACCTAAATAAAGAACACAAACAATCTTATATACGACTCAACCCTAGTCAGATTCAAATAACCAATGATAGTATGCTTCGACCCGTAATAATACGTTGTTCTGAGGCTTGCGAGATTATGGTTTCGGAAAATTAATTAACATATGAATACGGTCCGTATTATACAGAAGATCTGTCTGATAGAATTATGTTGGGCTAATTACCGCTAATATCCAAAGTTGTTAGGGATATGACACTCCCATTAGCCATTAGCGATCAAGGCTGATTATCTGTGTAATCGTTCGTTTTTATTAGTGCAACTTGTTTTCTAATCGTTCATTATCGAAAATATGTGCTATACAGAGTGCTATTGATGTGACGTATCAAAAAATTCGTGGACGCTTCTAAAATATCAAACGCAAGAAAGGTAAAAAAAACAATTATTTTTTTTAATAGTTCAAAATTTACTTGATATATAAAATAATTTATTTACAGGGACCAGCTAGTGATTCATATTGTGATAATGATATCGATACTGTTTGAATCTCGTAATGGTAATGGTGACGATGATGCTGAATGTTACGACGATGTTTATTGTCTGCAATGTTTATTTTTTGTATGAATGATTGGGATTGTGAATCGGTTGCTCCTGCTAACTATAAATATTATGAAAATTCAAATCCGTTACCGCCGGTTAAGCTGGAAAATCCATATGCGCTACTACTTGATGTTGGTGATGAAAGTGATTTCGATGTATTCCAGAGTATATATGATCATGAGTTATGAATAATACGAGTCATGGTTAATAACTGCATAGGCTATTTCTAAGAGAAGCCTAAAACAAAAATTCTGAATATGAAAATAAAATAAAATAAAAATACATTCGATGTTTGTGCATGTGTATAACTCCATGCTTCACCGGATGAGTAAGGCATGAAGGGATTTGAAGAGGAAATTGTTAAAGGCATTCGTTTTTATATTTTAGGCCCCTTTGATGGGGTTTGATTTTGCAAATACTATGGGTGGGTTTGAATGTAAAATTTTAAAGGTGAGGTTTATCGGTGCATGAGATTTGGTGTTTTCCTCGACCAAATCTCTTGGAATCGCTTTTTCAGAAAATCCTCTTTATGTAGTCGTATTTCTCCCCCTGATGATTTTTTAGGAAACTTATCAAGGATTTGTAGACTTCTTTTTTGTTAATTCTAAAACCTCGTATATATAATTTTAAAGTTATGCGGGTAATGTTAAAAATTACATATAGATTTTAAAACAATGGATTTCTATGAATTCTAAGAATTTTAACCGAGTTATCAAACAAATGAGGAATTTGCATAAATACTGAAATTTGTAATCCCATGAAATTATAAATTTCTAAGAATTGTGAGTTGTGCAACCAAACACACCATATGTGAAATGAATAAAGAGATCCCTGACTTCTTTTCTTCCTTAACTTAACTTTTGATGATATACTGCGGTGGATGAAATTTCTTGCATGCGAGAAAGTATGCTAGACCGGTCGATGACTACTCAACAAAATCAATGAATCATACTTCAACACAGCTAAAGCGCTGTAGTTGTACATCATACAAACATACTCTGTTCATTTATTTTTATATTTGTATTATTCAAATCATGCTTTGTATATTTGCGTCCACACTGGTGTAGTAATGAAATCTCTTAGGCCAAGCACTTTCGTGCACATTATCGGTTCCCTATCCTGTATATGTAGAAAAATATGTAAAAAACCATCTCCTATGGTCTCCCATATCCCTCACTTAGAAGGGACATCCCTTCCCTACATTTCAAATGAGATCAGATCTGATCCAGGTAGTATGGAAGGGAAATGAGTTTCCGTGTAAAATTGTGCTTTACGGATACTCAATTTCTATTATTCAGTGCAAACATATACTTAGTATCCGTGACTTTTGACACGGAAACTAAGTATCTGTTCCTGGTTTTCCAAGTTTTACCTTAAAATTTTCCCTTTTCACTCGTTTTTTTTTACTTAAACTCTTTTGTTACCTATTATATCCCCTTTTACCTATTATATCTCCTTTTTTTTTTTACTCTAAATTATCTTTTTCACTTATACAAATATCATAACTGAAGAAAAAAATTGGGAAAAAAAATGAATGTTGAGTTTCCGTTTGTCACTATTTACACGGAAACTCAATGTTGAGAAGGGATAAAAGCATCTCAAAATGAGATTTTCTTGTGACTCATATCTCTTCCCCACAATCAAGGGATAGGGAAGGGATAATCCCTACCATAGTGCTTGGCCTAATGATGTTTATGTTTGTATATCCATGCTTTGTAATTTGTATCATAGTTTTGAATATCTTAACTAATAAACTTTCAAAAGCATTGTCGCGCCCGTGGTTAGAAATTCAAACCGGCTTCTGTAAATGCAAAATGGTTTATGCACATGCAAAATAGCTGTTGATTTTTGTTAAACTGAAATGTGAGAAAATGATTTTTGTTAAACTGGAAGTATCAAATACCCTTGGCTTGACGAGTTTTACACCCATGGCTTAAGCCTAAAAACAACATATAAAATCTGCGGAAAATGGGTCATTTGTCCAAATATTTTTAAATCACGGTTCAAATGGACGAGTAAAAAATAGTTTGGGTGAAATGGTCAAAAAAAATTAGCAAGGATGAAATTGGATTCATCTTACCTTAAATTTAAAAAATAGCAAGGATGAAACTGGATACATCCTGTGTAAATTAAAAATAAGAAAAAATATTTGAAAATGGGCATGGTGAAACTGGTTACATCCTGCCTATTTTTACATTTTTGTCCATTTAAACAGTATCAAAATCTAACTGTCCATTCACCCAGAAATTGTTGACTTTGGTCTTTTTAACCAATTTTGTATAAAATTTGGGCCCAAAAGACTTAGGTAGTGAAAACATGCAATTTTTAGGCCTTGGGGGCGGCTTCAGCCAGGAGAAGTCTGGCTGTAGTTCCGCCCCTCTTAACAAATCGAACTGTGTTAAGTGTATGACAACATGGATTTAATCATGCTTTTTTAATTTGTGCTCATCCGTAAGTAGCGTATTATAAAGCTCCCATGATGTTTATGCTTATATATCCCTGTTTGTGTTCATTTTCTTTTATTACGTAAATGCTCTAATGTCTTTTGCAGCTGATCAGCTAAATTTCTAGTAACGGATGAATTCAGGTTCCTCTTGAATGATGGGATGTTGTAGAAAATTGAAATGAATACTTTTCACTTTTGTTGCAATCTAGTTTCAAGAAATATTTTAATTCTCGTCCCGCCAATTTCCAAGTTTTGGGGAAATTTAAGCGAACAAACTGATTTACTTGTTAAAAGATCTTTCAACACCAAATTAATTATTTGGGTTAAACAAGAAATGAAACTATTTTTCAAGAATTTTTGAGCCATTAATTGGTGTTACTCTTTAAAGCATCTTCTATTAACAACATTGTACACTAAAACTCAAGTGACTCTATAAAAAAGAAAGAAGTCTATATGTGGTTAGTTAGTTGCGTTAGTAGACTGCATCTCATCTCTCTTTATGGGCTATCCTTGAATTTATGGGAGGCGTTAAGACAGATTCAAATGTCAGGTCTACATGAGTAAGAGTTTACACTTTCAGTTTGAGTCCTAAATTGATCACGGCAAGGAAATCGGAGTAGAGTCCTAGCTATTTTTAGAAGAGTGTGAAAATAGCTTCGAGTATGTGTACACAAACCGTGAGCATGTGAAAATAGGCGGAAGTCGGAAAAATATTTTTGTAGATTGCAGTATGTGTACACAGGCTATGAGTTGCTTTTCCTTCGACTTGTTTTTGCGACTTCAATTTGAGTTACACCACTTCATTTGCCTTCTATAATTTCTGAATTTCAGGGGACGTTTGTAAATAACAGACAAATAACAAATGGAATACTTATAGCTTCAAAGTTAATTGATGCAAGAGAGAAAACCAAAGTTCCTGGTTTGATGGTGAATGTGGATTTGGAGAAGGCTTTTGATAGTATTAGTTGGTCTTGTCTTGATTATACTCTAGCTAGGTTTGGTTTTGGTGTATATGGAGAAACTGGATGAAGTGGTGTTTGTCTACAAGGTTTGCAATGACAATAAATGGAACTGCATCAAATTTATTTAGAAGTAGCAAGGAAGTTAAGCAAGGCGACCCAATTTCTCCCTTTCTTTTCATTATGATTGCAAAGGTTCTCTCACTAATGATCAAGAAAGCTACTGATTTGAAAATGATTTCTGGTTTCAAACCACTAGTTAGTGCTATGCCTGTCAATCATTTTAAGAAAAGTGCCCTTGTAGCTGTTGGGGATGCGGTGTATGCTTCTGATTGTGCTATTTTCGGATGTTCGATATCAACCTTTCCGATGAAATATTTGGGAATTCCCCTTGGAAGTAGATCAAAGTTTGTAGGAGTATGGGAGGTGATCTTGCAAAAGTTCCTGAAAAAGTTATGTGTTTGGCAGAGAAGGTATTTATCAAAAGGTGGTAGACTAATGTTAATAAAACATGTTTTATCTAGTCTCCCAGTGTATTATTTGTCCTTGTTGCAACTCCCTGCATCTGTTGAGAAGCAAATGGAGAGGATAATGAGACAATTCCTTTGGGGTTCATCTGCTAATAATAAGAAGAAGAGTTGGGTTGGATGGAGAAGAGTTTGTTGGCTTAAGGAGCGGGGTGAAGTTGGTATCAAGAAGTTAAGGATGATGAATAAAGCCTTACACGCAAAATGGATTTGGAGGTATGAAACTGAAGAGGATTCTTTCTGGAGGAGAATTGTTGATCTCAAATTTGGAGGTAACCCAAAATCTTTTTTTTCTTCCAAATACTTGTAGTAAGTCAGTAGGGAAGAGTTTATGGGTTGGGATTTTAAAATGCAAGGATATTGTAGAACAAAGTTCTGCAATTCAAATGAATAGTGGAAATAGATGCCTATTCAGGAGAGATAGATGGCTGAATGGGCATTCTCCTAAATCAATGTTTCCATCTTTCTTCTTTATAGGCAACAACAAGGAAGCAACAGATCAAGAAATGTTGATGTTTAGTAATGATGGTAGCTGGAATTTTGCGTTTTCAAGGGCTCTGAAAGATGAAGAAATAGAAGAGGTGGCTCATTTGTTAGATTTAATCCCTACTATAAACAGTGAAAGTGGTGGTGACCAAAGAGTTTGGCAAGTTGGAAATAAAGGTTTTCGGTATCTGAATGTTACAAGTCTTTTGAAGATGATGGACTTTTAGTGTTTCCACTTAAATGTGTCTGGAATTCAAAAATACGTCAAAAGGTTATATTTTTTGTCTGGACACTTTGTTACAATGCAGCTCCGACAATGGATTCATTAAGGAATGTTATTATGGTGAAAGGATGCCTTCTTTTCAAGAAAGCCGCAAAAGATAATCATCATTTATTCCTTCATTGTGAAACCACCAGGTCAGTATGACATTATTTCTTAAGATACTATGATTTGCGGTGGGTTTTTCATAACCGTGTCAGCAGTAATATATGGCAATGGAGAAAGAAAAAATGCAACAATAACTCTGTCAGGTCAATAATTTGGGATATCATTTCCCTTTGCTATTTGGTGGACAGTATGGATCGAAAGAAATGAAAGAGTTTTCAATGGAAAATAGAAGGATCTGCATTTCATCATTGATAGATTTATATTTATAATTGGTGCGTAGGAACCAATATCTTTGATATGTTCCAGCTGAACTCAATTTTACACAATTGGGATGTAGTCATGAGATAATTGTAATCTCTGCTATTTTTATGGTTCTTTGAGTTGGTTTTGTATTAATCTGTTCAGCTCTATCACTATCTTGGTGGCGAGTTGTTCTTTTTTCAATACATCCGCCCTTTTTGAGTAAAAAAATAAAATAACATCCACTATCCACACACCTATTCAATAATTGTATCCATCTGACTCCAAGCCCCTGAGACACTAAGACTACCATTTCATGATGAAAGCTGACGAAGGCGTGTGTAAATAAGAATCTTAGGATGATGACGTGGTATGTGAATGTTTGAGTTTTGAATGATGTGGCAATTTGGAGAAGTATAATTGGATGAGTGAAATGATTAGGCACCGTACACGCATTTTACAGAGAGAAATCCCGACAAAAAGAGTTGGGTGAGGGACCTATACTTTAGGCGCATGCCCAAAAAAATAATATTTTCATTGTCAGGCTCACAATTAATTTTAGGTGTTATGACACCCATAATTATTTCCGTGACACTCATAATTATATGAAATTATTAAAAATATTTGCATGACGAATTATGCATCCGCATGACGGGTTATGCATCAGGGGTATAATTGGCAACGCAACTTGGATATAACATATCTAAAAATCCGCGCAATTTGGAATTTTACAAATTTTATATCGTTGGAAATCTTTTTAAAAGAGCTAACGCAACGAGTACAAACAAGAATATCAAATTTTTGTTTTTCACGAAAAAATCGGAGGTGATCATCATTTTAGTCAAAATTTTCGAAAACTTGATACATAACCATTATGCACCCACCAAAAAAAGATGCATAACACATTATGCAGACGCATAACGAATTATGCAACCATTTTCTCCACTGCATAATAAATTATGCATTTGGATAACAATGTTATGCATTTATAACAAGTTATGTAACCATTGTTTTGGTTGATTTTAGTGCGTACATAAAAAAATTGATGCATAATGCAGTATGCATCCATATTTACGGATGCATATCAGGTTATGCATCTATTTTCTCGATGCATAAAAGATTGTGCAACAATTTCTCGATGCATAATGCATTATGCAGTCATATTTTCGGATGCATAACAGGTTATGCATCGATTTTCACGACTGCATAACATGTTATGTAGATATTATTGTAGGTATATGACAAGTTATGCAGCCTTATTTTTTGTTGGTTTAAATACTAAGAAAAAAGTGTCCGCATAACTTGTTATGCAACCGTTTTCTGGACTGCATAACAAGTTATGCAAAAAAAAAAAAAAAAAAAAACGCAGAACGTGTTATGCAACTAATTTCGAGAATGCATAACAAGTTATGCAACAAATTTTGTAGATGCATAACCTGTTATGCATTACTATTCACACTTCCATTTTTTTTAAATGCACGCCGCAGGCACACCAAACCCATTTACTTGGACAAAAGAAACTAGGCATATGCAACCAAATAACTTAATCAGAAAACTTAACAAGGAGCACACATTTGTTTGGGCAAACAATGAAGTGCTAGAA
This sequence comes from Papaver somniferum, assembly GCF_003573695.1. NCBI lineage: Eukaryota > Viridiplantae > Streptophyta > Magnoliopsida > Ranunculales > Papaveraceae > Papaver > Papaver somniferum. Next base: position 232,377,709 of record NC_039358.1, read on the forward strand.
GAAGGCTGAGACGGCGTTGAATTGAACATATTGTTCCCGAAGCCAGAATTTTGGTGGAGTAAACATGTACGATTGGCTGAGAAAAAGAAAATGTGGTGCTTGGTGCAAAGGTTTAAACACGAGTAACCCCATTAGTACTATACAGATACTCGCAGTAAGCGCCTCCCTTAGAGGTATACTTGATGATCTATCTAACTCACTAAAATGATACTACAGATTAGCAAAACAACATTGGACTTCCCATCATTGGACTTCCTATCTCTAAAAATTAGTTCTACAAATCAGTAGAAAATTCTGCCTTTAGCAAACATAATTGAAACTCTACAGATAATCACAGTGACAACTGAGAAATTGAAAAACATGACTGAAATTGAAAAAAAAATGAGCCTATTTCCGCCAAATGATCAATCCAATTTATCTTTTTTAAAATCAACAAATATCAAGTCCTTATTAAAACCTAAAACTGAAATCTCCTTTGACAAAGCCCAGACAGATGAAAAAACACAAATTTGCATAAAATGAATAAATAAAAAATCAAATAAATTGAATAAATAAATGATTACTACTGACCTCCAGCATCATCTTTAATAGCAGTATTACCACCACCACCGCATAGAGAACCAGGACTACTTCTTCTAAGATTAAAAGTTTGCCCAATATCTTCCCATAAAAAAATCCATTTCGAATTCGGTGGAGTAGCCACCAGATCCATCATTACCCATCAAAAAATTCCAACCAATTCAAAATCGCAGCAACAATTACTAAAACCCATTTCGAATCAAACCCTTGAAACATCACCTTTCAATTCCACCTCGTCCATTATCTTCTTTGCAAACCCTAATTTTCGATCTTGAAATCGAGCTCAGCTTCACGATCTCTGCATAACCCATCAAAACGACACTAGTATACAGTATACACAACATGTTCCCTTCTTCTTATCGAAATTCATCTTCATCCATTCACCGTCGTCTTCACAATCCCATCAGCAATCACAGAGAAACGGATAAAACTAAGAGTAAAGTGGGATGAAAAATGGATGCAGTTGCAGTTGGAAACGGGAGCCGCACAATTTCAGGAAATATGGATTTCGGACTAATTTTTTCCCCAAAAATAGATGCGCCTGTACTTTTCTGACAGTGAGTTTCTCAGTGTCAAAAAAATGGAAAATGAGTCTTGTAGTAATTTTCACTATACTAAACCCACCCCAGTAAACCGTTCGGTTGGGAGGGTCCCACTCAATTCTCTCGGTGGAGATAATCGGCAGGATGTCTAGTAGTTCCGCTAAAGGCATCCGTATATGGTTTATGTACTTTGGGCCCTACAGTGGGTCCGATTCTGTAAAACACTTAGACTGCCGGTTTAGGATTACCGGCGGGATAATGTTTAAGGCACCCATTCAATTTAGATCGAGCCTAATTAACAGTCCGGTACCTTGTTTGATTATGCGTCACATTGTGTAACATACTAGTTTGCCAAGCTCTCTGAATACTGGTGTATTTTTTTCTCATGTCAATTACTTTGAATCATTGAAAAGCATCATCGTGTCTCCTTGGTTAGAAAAGAAAACTGGTGTTTATATTATTATGTACATGCGAAGTAGCTATTGATTTTTGTTTAACTAAAATCTGAATAAATGATCAAGTATAAACCAAGCCTTAACTAACTGAATTTTGTTAGTTGTGTATAAAATCATGCTTTCTTCATGTGCATTCATCCTTGAGCTGTGTATAATGAAGCTCTAATGATGTTATAAATTCATACTTTCTTATCAGCTAAATTTTTGGTAATTGATAATATGGATCTCTCTTGAAAATTGGGATATTGGGGAAAATTGAAATTAAGACTTTTATTAGGATGATCATGTTGGGGTTCAGAGCCATCTACATGCTAATACTGCGGAAACAAAATAGCTAACAAGAAACACTTGGTCTCTCGGATTGCTCCATGAACCTCACTACGATTTAGGATAAGAAGAAGAGAAAGAGAACCACACAGATGCAAGCCATAAACAAAAGCAACTAGAAGTAAAGTACTCACAGATTTAACGTGGTTCAACAATGTACACAATGTGTGTATATTGTCTCCATCCACCAAACGGATAAGACCTCTTTATCCATTATAGAATTATCATCCCAGAATTACACAAGAATTGAATAATCAATTACCGACTCACCACAATGTGACCGAAAAACTCTCACAAACGCCCTATAAATTCAAAGTAGTGTCTTCACCCATATGAGATAATATTTACCGTATTATCTATCACAACGAGATGATCTTTTCTGCACACCCTGACATAGATTATCATGGACGCTTTTAGTTCAACACCAATAATCTAATCCAGCACCACCAAGGATCTTCTCCTCAACAAGATGTCTTACCAACATCTCCACACGAATACTCCATATCGACATATTTTCCAACATCGATAAGCATTCCGTAAGCACCATAATGATGAACTAATTCCATCATTATTTCCTCACATCTCTAATAAGAATTTCCTTGAGAACTCATGACTAAAACTCATAGCCTAGATCTCCTTGTATAGTAGACATATTACTTATCATAAGGGTTTCCTAACTTAGTTAGGAGGTTCCTAAACTTTAGGATCAAGTAAATCATTAAGAGTAAATCTTGTGATCGGCTGATTTTGGTTTATCCATAATCCTCTCCACCGACCAAACAAGTTTGAGTTTATCACAAACTCAACTTGACCGACCTATCCCAACAGATCCTGGAATTATTGAGCATCTGTTCAAGAATTTTTGAGCCATATTCCTCTTTGAAGCCTCCTCTGCTAACATCATTGTAATTTGTACACTCAACAAGATAACATAAGCTGGTGAAGATATCTGTTGCTGTATTAAACTTTCATTTGTTGCACGTGGTTAATAGAATGTAACTCACCTTGGTTGTCGAAATGATTTCGTCTCTTTATTTTAAGGCCAACGGTTAGACGGGACATAAGATTACAGTTTCAACTAAAGAAGTTTAAGTTTGTTTGTAGCACCTTAGTTTGATTTGTGTATGTCGTAAAGGCTAAGCCTAAGGTGCAAATATCATTTTGTTGCTCTTTCTCAAATTTTCTCTCTCTTCCGCTTTGTATAATCGTTTTTTCTAAAGCAATTCCTAAATTTTTTCTCCTGATTTTCCTCCATTATCTTCCTCTTTGTGAAAGGACAAATAGTCCCACATTGCTATAATCCGTTTAATTAACTTAGATATAATATGGAAGGGCCAATCCACTCATTGCCAATTAGTTTTGAGTTGGATGCCCGCAGACTTTAACATGGTATCAGAGCTAAGTTCCAGACCAGACCTGCGTAGCCGGGTCTAGGCCGAGTTACTGGCAGAAGTGTTCCGATTTTGTCAGTTGTACACCCAGGATGTAGGCCAATGCGGATACTGGCCGAGGTGTTACCCCCTGATTTAGTCACTCACATGTGTACACCTGTTACCGATGGACTGGTAACTCGTACATATGTCCACGTGTGAGGCCTAGTGAGGGGGCGTGTGAAAGCACAAATAGTCCCACATCGCTGTAATCCGCTTAATTAACTTAAATATAATATGGAAGGGCCACTCCACTCATTGCCAATTGGTTTTGAGTTGGATGCCCGCAGATTTTAACACTCTTTAATCCAGATTTACTCGGTTTTGGCCTGAGATTTCAGATCTACTGAGGAAATCTAGGAACTAATTAGTAGTTTGTTTTTCTTTTTAAATAAAAATATTTCATCTAAGCAATATTAGGTTTAGGTTTTTGTTTTTTCTTTTTTAATTTCAATGGCTATTATATGCCTTATGTTCTTCTATTACGCTTATACGGCGGTTTATCATAAGCCTCGGGACTTTTTAATGGGGTTTAGTAATATAATCAACATATGGAATTGTTACAACAGAGTTTTTCTTCAAAACTTGTCTCAAGAACCTCATCTATCCAAATCAGTGGAAGGAAGAATAGAGAAGATGTGTCATGTTGGACGAATTTTTTTTTGGTTTTTCATGAAGAATATTCAGGCTTTTTTGGGTAAAACAAATGGGATACCACACCGATTTTGATACAACTTCTTCTCTGGAGGATGAGACAAAGGTATGTGCTTTGGAATTTCAATTGAAGAAAAATCTTAATTTTATTGATGTGATAATTCAGCGAGACACAATCCGCGGTCAACAAGTCGGTATGGGGAATGATCAAGATATTCTTTGGAGCATCATTTTTCTCACTTGTAAGATTAAAACCTATTTTAGTCTCTTCTACGTTATGTGGTTTTATGTAATCTCAAAAACGTAAATTACATTATACAATTGTTCTGTTGCTACCAAATGCATAATGATGAAACAAAAGGGTGTGTCTATCTACCACCTCTTCGATGTAATCCTTCAAACCTCAATTTAAATGAGGTAGTCTAATAAACTAATCTTAGGAGATCTTTGAATCCCCTCATTCCTTAAAAAAAAATCATTTTGTTAAGTTTGATGAATGTTGGCGTTTTTTTCCACCTGCCAATTACGGTGGATCAAATTGTTTTTTGCGAAAATATTTTCTTCCCGAAAAGCATGAATATCTCTCGATAAGAAAAATCAAATTGTTGAATTATGTACATTAGCCATGGAAATTTTGTTAAGCTAAAATCAAGGAAAAAGATTGACTTAGTGAACCCTAAATAAAACAGAAGTGCTTTAATAGTACATGAACATGTGCATAATCATACTTTGGGTCATTTTTTTCTTCTATAATTCAAATCATATATACTTTGTTCATTTGGGCTCACCTTTAAGTTGTGTGTAATGAATCTCTTATGACGTTTTATGTTTATAAATAAAAAAGTTTTTCTGATCAATCATACATGAAAGCTTCATACCATAGTTTTGAGTTTCTTAACTATTACCATCCATGTACAGTTTCTATTAGTTACATCTTAAGCCTCTTATCTTACGCAGTTGATTACTAGTCATTGATGAATATTCAGATTTCTCTTGAGATGGGATGTCGGAGAAAATTGAAATGAAGACTTCATTTTGGTTGTAATTTATTTTCCAGGAAATTATGAGCGAACATTGATCTTTTTATAACCGAGCCAGGCTTTCAAATTATCGGGGCCAAAAAATAGAAAACGCACGCCCAAACAAAATGGTGAATAATTAAAATAAAATAGAATAGCACAAAATTTTGCTCTTTTATAGTGTTATGGGATGTGGCAGTTATAAATGTGAATGATTTACCATTTAAGATAAGCAGAAAATACGGAAATGACAAACATCCCGAGAATATTATCTCGCAAACCTCACGTGTGAAACATGATTGTGGGATCCACCACTTTGAAAGGTGGCCCCTGTTAAATCCTATGGCCGGCTGGCCCAGAAATTGTGTCGGTCGGTAACCCTCCGCGGGATTTTAATCGGTATGCCTTTCGTTAATCCAGAAAATACATGCATAGGGTCTGTATGTATATGCCCGTTTTTGGTGTAATGTAAATACTTAGAACAGAACTTGATAACGTCCCCCTTCTCCCCCTTCTTGTTGGTAAGTTGGTGCTTTGTCATTTTCATACCCAAGTAGTTAGTACGTAGCTTTACCATTTAATACGTATATAGTTTGTATATCAAACTACCTAGTAATTAAAGTTGGTTATCCCAACATAGCACCAGTACACCACGAAAATGCTATTTGAACAGCGGATTGACAGCTGAATCCGATGTGGCACACCACATGGTGATGACTGTTTTCTTGTATTTTATCCGCGTTTGCGGTGAAACTTCCCGAGATTCAATCGATGAAATTAACTTGCAAAATCATGGTTGTCTCGTCTCTATCCCTAACAGTTATCACTCGATCAAAAACCTTTATGTTGCTTAACTTTCAATCTTACGAATCGAATTCTCAATCACTCCTCCATGAGCTAGGTGATATATAACGCGTACAATTACCTTATGAGATTAAAAGGTATTTATGTGATTTTTTTTTTTTTTTTGAGAATATTTATGTGATCAAGATCAGGTGGAGAAAGAATAAGTTTAGATGCCTGTATATTAGACAGGAAAAAAGAGTTATGGAGAGAATTAAATGTAAAGATATTTAAAAGTAAGTCTGATACTCAGAGATATGGATTTCGCTAAGAGAAGAGGTTAAGGAAAAATTCTGATTATCATTTTTGTGTATATTTAGTTGATTTCCAGATCTAATGGCTTAAACGAGTTGGCTCTTTCAATCTTTTTTCTCGAACTAATTTTTTCCATGAGGTTGAAGATAAAATTGTATCCCTTAAACACCTAGCCTCCACGTAGCTCTTGTGCTGTTACAAACAGCGGTTCATGTAGCAGAATCGAGTACACCACTAGTCCTGCCTAGTGAATATATAAAATGCTCACAAATGTAAAAGAAAGAGAAATTGTTTTATACGCTGATGTTTGCTTGTTGCATTGCTTCGCTCATTTTATCGAATAAAATACGTGTGTTTTTCATCCCCAATTGATTATACGGTTAGTAAAGGTAATTAATGGTGGTCTAGAACCAAACCATATATCAAATTGAAAGTAAAATGTGTACTGGACTTGCATTTGGAGGACTAAATCTTAAGATAATGGAATAATTACAGATAATGCAATGAAAGTTGTTGGGAACTATATTTGTTATCTATGTTAAAGTCTGCAGGCATCCAACTCAAAACCAATTGGCAATGAGTGGAGAGGTCCTAATAGATTATAAATCGCAGGATCTTAAATAACTCAACCAATCAGGTGACGCGGAGTAAAGGTGCGGTCAACTGACTCGACACAAATAGCCTGATCTGATACCATATTAAAAGTGTGTGGGCTTCCAACTCATAACCAATTGGCAATGAGTTGAGAGGCCCTAAGAGATTATAAACCGCAGGATCTTAGATAACCCAACAATGTGGGACTAATAATCTCAACACGCCCCCTCACGTGTAGCCTCGTTGGGTCTAACACGTGGACTATCGGGTGACGCGGAGGCGCGGTCAACAACTCATCGCAAATAGCCTGCTCTGGTACCATGTTAGAATACGGGCATCCAACTCAAAACCAATTGGCAATGAGTGGAAAGGTCCTAAGAGATTATAAACCGAAGGATCTTAGATAACCCAACAATGTGGGACTAATAATCTCAACAATCTAGTCTTTAATATGGTCCGGCTAGGGTGGGTACGAGGCCTATCAAAAGAGCAGTCGCTGGCTTGTTCAATTAATTGTACTGTACCTTACAACTTAGATGCATAGTTCGTTAGGTATTATCCTCATGTGCTAAATGTTATTATTATTGGAGTATATGACAGGAACCGAATTTGGCAATGGAAAGAGAAGTTCTCGTAGCAACCAAATGCAGGTGCGCAAGAGAGAGATGGAGAGGAGTCATTTGATTCTTCATGTTCCCTAGACAGAGATGATTAAGTGCACACACTGTTGGTGGTAAGTTAAAATACCCTCTTACATTCTTTGTCCATCTGTTTATGTGCTTGTTGGTTGCTAAGTTTGAACATTATATATTTATATTAAAATTCAAGGCTGTCAAGATTCCAACTGTGTTAAAATGCAGATATCGATCACTAATGAGTACTGAAAGATAAACAACCTAACGTGTGTATCATTACAGATCTTTCTAGATGCACGATGATCCATTCTACATCTGTTTATGCTTTGGATTTTATATCTTATATTGATCGATCTATACAGTCGGTAGAGGACACAATATTTGTCACCAATGGAGGGAACAATGCAGAGACAATGGCGCCTATACAGGGGAGTTCCACCAAGGGAAATAAGGCCCCTTGCTGCGCCAAGTAGCATGACTATAAAAAGGAGCAGTAGGAGAACCATTAACCATCATCCAAATATCATTTTCAACGTTAACTTGTATATCTAAGCAAAAAAGTTATTCGTTTCTTCTAAACTAGGCGAAAATGTCTTCCTCAAACAAAACTTTCCATGCTCGTTCAATCAGTTTGCCCACCAGATCCAACCCACTCGCTGCTGCAGTTGAGGCGCAGTTGTGCAAATTGAGATCTTCAGATCTCACCTCATCCATCTCCAACAACTTTGTAGCTCTTAAAGACTTGTATGCATGTGTTGAGTATTTCCTTTCCACCGCAGACGGAAAATGCTTAGACGCAGTCTTGGACAGATCTGTCATGTTGTTGGATGTCTGTGGAACTATTAAGGATGTTTGCTCTCAAATGAAGCAATCTGCCCAAGATCTTCAATCATCTATCCGCAGGAAATCAAATGAATTTGACGCATACATTAGCTCAAGAAAGAAAGTCTGCAAAGTCATCCAAAAATGCCTTTCAGACATTAAGAAAAACACCAACAAGAACAGTGATTCCGTCGCTGATGTCCTAACAGAAGTTGAAGCAATTACCTTTGTAGTTTTTGAATCTGTCTTGTCTTTCCTATCTTCACCAAAGCAAAGGTCGCTAGTCTCAAGTTGACCACCAAAAGTGCAACCCAACAAGTTGTCAATGAAGTAACCAAGGTCGATATTGTATTGAAATCCAAAGTCACTGACGCAAAAGAAGTGCAGAAGCCATTGGCTGCCCTTGAAATGAACCTGCAAGAACTTGAAGATGGACTGGAATCTGTCTTTAGGTGTCTGATCAAGAACAGAGTTTCACTTCTTAACATTCTTAACCAGTAGATCCATAGATATGTTAACCCCCATCGGTATTTTCCGCCTTTTATCAGGAATTACCTCATGGAAATTTTACTGTAAATACTGTATACAAGAAAAAAACAACAAAGTATATTAATGCAAGATATCACTTTACTCAAACAACTGTCCCAAATTTACATAATTGTTTTTTTATTTTTTTATATTTTTTGTGTTGTTTCTGCAAATTTACATTTGGTAATTATATGTTCCATCATTAAAGCACACGTATTACTCGGTAATTAAAGTCATAATGGTTAAGGAAGTAGCACCTTTGATTATTGTATCAAATTAGCATGTGAAGATACTAATTGTTGGAGCTAGGAAGGGTAGATATGCACAGAACTTGAAGCTGTCAAGATTCAATATGTTTGTAAATCGAGATCATCGATATGAAACCGCGTGTGTGTGTCTGTGTGACCTTTCATTGATGTATATAACGTCTTTACAACATAAATGATGCTGATTGTTAACATATAAAATTAGAATTATCTTAATTGCAATCTTAAATAGAAGTCTGACAACAAATTAAGTTCCAGGTAGGATCTCAATGAAGAGAGGTGACAAAGGGAATCATTCAAAATCTTGTTTTTACAAGTTCAGTGCCTAAGGTTCTAAAAGACAAGTATTAAATGGTAGATGCACAGACAACGCCACTTGAGAGGTGAATAAATATTAGCATGTACAGATTTAAGCTATGAAAGATAGCAACAAATACGAGAAGCTTACATGGAAATGAACTGCTCTTTCTTCACTATTTCAAATTTTATATGAATATTTGTGTCATTGTTAACATGAACAACGAACATACAAGGGCGATGATTACGGTAACTACAAGTATACGCAGCAATATATACCGTATATGTACAAAGCTTCGTACAACCAGTTTATTACTATTAATTTTTGTAAGCACATCCTTCTACTATTTTAACTGCAACAGAATCAACAATTCTCCAATACGGAAACCACCATTTCTGTTTCCATTTACCCATAATTAAGAGCAATTATTTTGCAAATTAAAGAAAAAATGAATTGGATTGTTTTTTCTTACGGTATTTGGTGAATAAAAAGACTTCAAGGAGAGGTTGCAAGATTTGTATTGTTCAATTGATTGTACTGTATCTTGCAACTTCGATGCATGGTTCCTTAGTTATTATCTTGATGTGCTACATGCTACATGTACCTTACAGCTACAGGAACAGAATTTGGAAATAGAAACAGAAGTTTTTGTAACAACCAAATGCAGGAGCACAAGAGAGAGAATAGAGGAGTTATTAGATTCTTCGTGTTCCATAGACAGAGATGTTTAATTGCATGCACATTGTTGGTAAGTTAAAATATCATCTTACACCATCTGTATATATGCTTGTTGCTTGTGAAGTTAAAACATTATATAAAAACGCAAACCCGTGATTCGATATTATTATACAGCAAGGCAGGGACACAATAATACTTGTCATTAATGAAGGGGGCAAAGCTGAGACAGGGGCGCGTATAGAGGGAAGTTCAACCACATGATCCCCTTGCTGTGCCTTGGAGCCTAACTATAAAAGAAGCAGCAGGAGAACCAATAACCATCATCAAAATATCATTTTCAACATTAACTTGTATATATAATCAAAAGGATTTTTCTTTTCTTCTAAACTAGGCGAAAAATGTCTTCCTCAAACAAAACTTTCCATGCTCGTTCAGTCAGTTTGCCCACCAGATCCAACCCACTCGCTGCTGCAGTTGAGGCGCAGTTGTGCAGTTTGAGATCTTCAGATCTCAACTCATCCATCTCCAACAAATTGGTAGATCTTAAAGATTTGTACGAATGTGTTGAGGATTTCCTTTCTACCCAAGATGGAAAATGCTTAGACGCGGTCTTAGAAAGATCTGTCATGTTGTTGGATATCTGTGGAACTATTAAGGATGTCTCATCTCAAATGAAGCAATCTGCCCAAGATCTTCAATCATCTATCCGCAGGCAATCAAATGAATTTGATGCATACATGAGCTCTAGGAAGAAATCCTGCAAAGTCATCCAAAAATGCCTTTCAGACATTAAGAAAAACACCAACAAGAACAATGATCTCGTCACTGATGTCCTAGCAGAAGTTGAAGCAATTACCTATGTAGTTTTTGAATCTGTCTTGTCTTTCCTATCTGCACCAAAGCAAAGGTCACTAGTCTCAAAGTTGACCACCAAAAGTGCAACCCAACAAGTTGTCAATGAAGTAACCAAGGTCGATATCGTATTGAAATCCAAAGTCACTGACGCAAAAGAAGTGCAGAAGCCATTGGCTGCCCTTGAAATGAACCTCCAAGAACTTGAAGATGGACTGGAATATGTCTTTAGGTGTCTGATCAAGAACAGAGTTTCACTTCTTAACATTCTTAACCAGTAGATCCATAGATATGTTACCCCCATCGGTATTTTCCGCCTTTTATCAGGAATTACCTCATGGAAATTTTACTGTAAATACTGTATACAAGAAAAAAAACAACAACGAAGTATATTAATACAAGAAATCATTTTACTCGAAACAATTTCGCAAATTTACATTATTCTGTTACCTTGTTTCGTTGTGTTTGTGCAAATTTACATTTGTTGGAATCTTGCAACAATTGAAGAAACGTCAGATGTATCAAACAATAATATAAAGAACAGTATCAAACAACTCTACCACGAACAAATTGATGAGGGCAGAATCACAGGTTCAACAAGCTGTCCTTAACACATTAGTTCGCGGGTATACTCTGAAGTAATGCTAAACCCCAACGTGCGAAGATGTGTCCAGGATAAGACTGCCCGATATAACTTGAGTTAGCACAACGCAAGTTACCCACTCTTGAACTCAGCAACAGGGATGGAAGCAAAACGCCGCACAAAATATAAGAAGAAGAAGAAGAAAAGTAGACCTAGAGATAGTCGCTGCCTTGTGTGTTTTTTAAAAACAGAATTTCAAGTCATATTTATAGGATGAGATACTTGCAAATCAAGTTAGGTTTTTTTTTTTTTTTTTTTTTTTTTTTTTTA